>NW_020884873.1:2415045-2540625 GCF_003945725.1 Corapipo altera | reverse complement strand
AAAAAAAGGAAAATTAAAAAGAGGAAAAAAAGGAAAAAATAAAGGAAGAAAAAAAAGAAGAAAAGCAAACCCAACCCCCAACAAAGACCTCTGATAACTTCAGTGAGATGGCATGTTCTCATAAATATTCTCTCTTAATACATCAGTCTAATGAATATGCACAAAGACTTGGCATCTCTGTTTTCTCCTTTTTAAGTCACATTGACCACAAGGCACCAGTGTGTTCAGCTGCAATTAGGAGAAATGCTGTGATCCAATATCCATGACACCTCCTAGGACTACAGGAAACTCCTCTGTTCTCTGCTTCACAAACTGCCAGAACATTTCACAACATAAAATCAACGAGCAGCACAGAAAAAGTTCATCCAAGAAAATGTCCTTGACGTGTTTTTGATGCTCTTTGCAGGACACTATTCACTCGTGGCCTACTGGAACATTTTTTTCACAAATACAATTTTTACAATAGAAATAGCACTTTAACTTCTAAATGCACATAAACATACATAGTTGTTGTATATATATATAAAGTTTAAAATTACAAACTCACTGATTATAGATACAGAGAGATGTCTCTGAAAATACAGTGAGGTGGTTCTTGCAAGTTAAAATCAGTATCTTGCCAAGATTAAACAAGTCACATAGTCTCATGCTACTTTAAAATGAACCCTATCTAGTGAAAATTCAGGTCATAGCAGCTCATGAGCCAAATTCACTCTTCCAGATATTATTTAAACCAAGTAACCTTCATACATTATTCACAACAGCTCATTAGACCTCATTGTGTTATATACTGCAAAGCTTTACAACCACAATAATAATAACAGTAAAAACCCAATAAAATTATGATTAATTAACAAAATAGTGACCTAGGAGACAACCAAAACCATTGTAAAGAGGTATATCATAACAATGAAGATTAATAAGGGCATTCAAAATCATTAGTTGAACTTCTTTCCTTTTCACAAGCCACAATTATCTTAATTCTTTCACTGTAAAGCAAAGTACGAATCGCAACCAAGATCTTCTCATCTCTAATATTTTTAGCCCTGTATCTTGTTCAGGCAGTGGTAATTTGCAGGTGACAGGAATATCTTAGAAGAACAACATACTTTAACTTTCCAGCTTTTGAGACACTTTTATCAGTGAATCCCATCTTTTCCCCGAATTTACCCACTCAAATTGTTGCTAAATATATGAATTTTTGATTCTGTGTTCCAGTATTCAAACTCAGCTGAGAGAAAGGTGTACTTTCTGTATCCTTAACTCTTAGCAGCATTTAGGAGTACCAGGGGTTTTTCTTCTCTGCTGAGCTTGGGTGCTCTGTTCAGATTCACAACTTCATCTACTGATTAGTCAGTCCAAAGGCTATACCATTCTCCACAACTATCTTTCCCTTGTCTTCCTGCATGGTCAATGAAGAAAAATATAAAAAAAACCTCAGAAACCCTATCCACTCAGATCTGTAGGTATTTTTCACTGACTGTATGAAGATAAGATCTCATGCACATTTTCCTCCTTTGATCACCTCACCCTCTGTTATTTTTTTGACCAGCAACATTGTTAATAATAGTTAACATTGACTATAAACCAGATATTTACATTTATTCCAGATGAGAGCATTTGTTCATTTCCAGACCAACTGAGTCACACTACCTTCATTTGCAGGCAGATATGAGCACTGCTGTCGTTGTTTTCAAAGTTTTTCTCACAACTAAATTACAAAAGAATTTCAGTCAGGAAGGGAAAAAAATAAGGAAAAGAGAAAAGAAGAATGTAGAAAGCAAAATGGCAATTCAAGTAAGAGATCAGATCCTCCTAATCTAATTGTTTTCATTTTCAAATGAAAATATCGGATGTCACTTATATCTAACTTCCTTTTTTCCCTCTAAATAAACTTGCAGACAGCAGATGACTGTGACTTCGTCCTCAGGACTGCAGCAGGAACAGACCTGGAGACCATGCCCTGAGTTCCTGCCTTTCTAATTCTGGGAAAATTCCCATCACAATTTAGATTCTGCATCCTCACTTCACATTTCACTCATCTGTTTCCAACACAATTGTATACTCAATAAGGTTCTGTTTGCTTGGCAGTCTACTTCCTTTTAATCTGAAGTAATAATTTTCAGATATATGAAATCATAATAATTCCCAAAGTGACAGCATGCCATGGCAAAAACATAGGCTTATAAATTTCACTGAAGAAACAATCAGAGGACTGTTCTTCCCCCTGGCCAGGGGAAGAAGGAGATGCCAATTTTGAAAGTATCTCATGTGAAAACCCTGCATCTTAAATCACATTTTAAGAATCTTGGAGTTCAGATTTGAGCTGCAAGGCTTAGTGCCATGCCTGAAGTAGTAAAGAGAGAATAGAAGTACTGGGGGAAAAAAATAAAAATTATTCTAAATCAACACTACATCGCTCCACTGTGAAAATTTTCATTGAAGTCAAGCAACTGGCATGTGTAATCCTCTAAAGATACATCATCAGCGACACAAAAACAACCTGTATTTGCTTCCTACCAAGAACCAGCCAACAGATTATTTTTTTCAGATTAATTTTTAAAATCACCAGCAGATGTTCCAAAGCAGGGGAGAATAGTCCACCCATTATAAGCACACTCAGTCATCTGCAACAGCCTTCCTGATCAGCTCCATCTCCTGCCTCTAAGACAGCGGAGTACAAACGCACTCTGGGAAACTTTCCATGTTCCTGAAACAGTGAGTCATTCAACAGTTGTTTTAAACAGGATCTGAAAGAGTGCCACCAGCAACACTAAGGTCATCTCTGAGTGCTCACTAGTGAACCACACAGAAAAAAAGCAGAGACATTTGCAGCAGATAGTTTAATATTCCTTGACATCTCAGTACTTATACGGCCCTCAAAACTTTAATATGAACACCTCAGAAGCATTATCGGATTTTACCCTGACATCACCCCTGAAAATGGAGCTGCCTACATTTTGCAAACGGAGAAACCAAACTGATAAAGTTAAAAAGAAAAAAAGCTTATTTAAAGCTACAGAAAGGATATGGACATGATGAATTAAAATGTGATCACAGGTATCTTGATTCTTGTGTTTTGAAAGGTTATGAAAACATAATAAAGGGCTAAATAAGGTTTTTCTGAAAATATTAAACTTCCAGAACAAAACGAAAATTGCAGTCTGGCCAAATTTTTATACATATGCTCTTCCTTTGCATATTGATGGCCTTTTTAGCATATAGAGTTCCCTAAATTAATTAAAATTATTCTGTGCCTAACCCAGGACAGATAACAGTGATGCTGCTGTATTGAAGAGCAGAGTAGATATCTGTGTTTTGCCATTGATCACTCTTATTAAAAGATCACAAACAGTCCCAGTCCCGTTGGGTTTCTGCTATTATTGTCCAAATCTCTATAAAACACAAAGAAAGAGAAAGGCTTTGTCCAGGGAACTCACAGTCAAAGAAAAGTGTAGAAGGTCTAGTGTCAATCCTGCCTTCAAGCCATGGAATATATTCAGTATCTCCTCAACTTCTGCTCAGTGTTCCTGTAGCCTTAGCGTAGCCTCAAAGTTTAGCTTCCTGTTTCTGAAGTTGCAAAGTCTTCAATAGCTTTAAAATCAGTCACGTTTTGTCCAAAAAGTTCTAGCAAAACAAGAAAAAAAAAAGAAAAAAAGTCAGAAAAAGTAACAGCAGATGTCTTATTTGTGATGTATGATTTACTCCCTTGTTGACACCCATTGTCTTATATAACAAACAAACTGAAATCTATATGTTTTCACTAAGGAGAGTCCCAGGATTAAAATATGGAATGGTATCAGCCAAATAAATGTCTCTTCATAGAGCTTTCACAGACTACCTGCTGGCATGAGAAGGTGAGTAATGTTAGTGAGACAACAAGTATCTTAGACTCTCTTCACTTATTGCAAGCCCATTTTGGTCCTCTGGTTTCCAATTCAACTTGGACAGCTAAGTCATCCAAAAACAAGTCCCCTAGGGTTTTTTACTATCATTCCCTGAGGGGAGAAAAAAAAAATAAAACAAATCCACACCAAAAAAACCCACAAAACACAAAACAACAAACAAACAAAAACACAGAACACAAAAAACCAACAACAAACAAAACAAAAACACAAAACCAAAACAAAACTAAGACAAGTCAAAACAAAAAAAGAACCCAAACAGTAAGAATATTGAAGAAGCAATTGCTCCTGTTGTAAAATACTATTTCAAGGTAGACAGGAAGAACAGATCAGAGGGCTGGAGCACCTCTCCTATGAAGACAGGCTGAGAGAGCTGAGGCTGTTCAGATTGGAGAAGAGAAGGCTCCAGGGAGACCTTAGAGTCCCTTCCAGTACCTAAATGGGACTCCAAGAGAGCTGGGGAGGGACTTTTTATAAAGGCATGGAGTCACAGGAGAAGGGGGAATGGTTTTAAATTGAAAAGGGGCAGGTTTAGATTAGAAATTTGAAGAAATTCTTTACTGTGAGGGTGATGAGGCACTGGAACAGGTTGCCCAGAGAAGCTGTGGGTGCCCCATCCCTGGAAGTGTTCAAGGCCAGGTTGGATGGAGCTCTGAGCAACCTGGTCTAGTGAAAGCTTTCCCTGCCCATGGCAGGAGTATTGGAACTATATGACCTTTAAGGTGTCTTCCAAACCAAACCATTCTGTGATTCTACAGTTCTTTAGCTAAGTGTTTCTTTCTCTGACACTTCGATGGCAGATTGATGATTTATTTAGATTGTAGCTTTCAGGCAGCTAATCCCTTCCCAAGAAATTAGGTGGAGTTGGCAGAAGTACATTTTAATCTAGCTAATATTTCTGACTTCTTTCTGGTTCCAGCAGCAGTCCTTTTCAACCACAGATAGAGAAGGATGAAAAAAAAAAGGTGGAGGACAGGAATTATCTGACCTACATCTTCTCATGAGATCTATAATGTGCACTGTTTTTTGAGCACTTATTACTCAAACTCAGAGGTACAAAGTGATTGCCGTAACCAATGGCACGTACCACCAGGCAAATCATTAAAGTTTGCCTAGTAAGACGAGAATAAACATAATTTAAACTTGGAAATCCAAAGCAACTCAGTTTTGTTTCTTTTTTAGCTTTAGCAAGCTCGAATATTTCTCTGAGCTTCCCGACTTTACTAGAAAACTTTTGCTCTCGTTTCTTTGACAAGCACGAAAACCGGCTGTTGCCACAGGGCTGCCTGTTCAATTTTGGCTGCCCGTTCAATTTTGGCTGCCCACTTGTTCTCACGAAACGAACAGCGGATTTTAGCAGGCGGAGATGAGGGTGCTCATGCACACGGTCCATCCCACACCTGTGGAAGGGTGACATGGAGCAGCTGAAGCTCGTCAGTCCCTTAGAATAGAAGTCACCCGGGACAAACGAGCGAGCGGAGCGCCGGAGCCGCCCGGGCTCGGGAGCGGCGTGTCCCGGGTGCCCTCTCGTGGGCTCGCCTGGAACAGGGATGCCTGGGAGGGACGGGGGTGGGACGCGGGCACAAAAAAAAAAAAAGCTAATTCATTTCAATTGCAAGCAAAATGAAAGAAATTGTTGAGCTTATGTCCTAAAGGTGTGATAAAATAGATCCCAAAAGCCCCTTTGCTTTTCCTGCCCGCCGCAGGCTCGCAGTGAGTGATGTTGAGGGACCAGAGTGGTTTCCACTGAAATGAAATGCTTGAGAGCATTCTCAGCAGGCTGAAGTCTCCTACGGCTTCCCAGCATTACAATACACATGTACCATAAACAGAATTAGCTTAAAGAAAGGTAGGATCTTACATATTCAACTTACCAAGCACACTCAGGTACCGCCAAGAACAAGTTTACTTCCCCCAAAAACAGTGATAAAGACAGGTGTGCTCCAAGGATGTAATGTTCTCATATTCACATGCCTCAGCAGAAAAATTAACTCTGGACAGGTATCCTGGAGACCATGCCTGCAGTTCTCTCTTGGAATTGAAAGACACATTCCAGCCACTCAGGATCTGGAGAGGAAATTGAGCTTTCCAAAATAAGAAACGAGGACATAGCAAGTATTAGCGATGGTTGCCAAACGTGGAGCTTGAAGCTCAATGTTTCAATTGACAGGATCAGAACTCTTTCATCTCAACCATATGATTGTTTCACAAGAACTCAGTGAAACTCCCACGTGATCCAAGGCCTTTGTGTGTATGTGTCCATAGGAACACTTGTTAAGTCACAGAATTGCTTGATGCACCAAAGCAAATCAGAAGAATTAGAGCAGAAAAGCCCTCCTGAACAAGCTGGAGGCTCAACAAGAGTATATGGTTTGTAAATACTGTTCTGGCTTTCTGCTGTTTCTTTGGAGAACATAATGCTTTCATTTGATTTAATTACTTCCTCACAAAATCACTTGCATTGAACCAAATAAGAACAGGAACAGGGTTTGTATGGCCAGCAAACCTCAAGTGCCTCACATCACATGTCATACTGCTGCAAAGAGCACTCTGAAAAAAACACATTACTCCCATTTTCGGGGCACGTGGGAACCAGCTTGTCCCTGGCTCACTCACAAAAAGTAGATCTGGATTATATGACCATCCATATCCATGACTGATTCATGTAATTGTGTAAACAGATTGGGAATGAGGGCTCTGTCTCTTAGAATCTCTCACACTATAACACCACTCAATTAAAAGCTACCTAGTACTAAACTATCACTTCATTTTTGGCTGTAATTTGTCTGTACAATTTCTGCTGTGAAGTCACGAGGAGGAGAGAAGAAACAGAAATAGCCTTCTGCAGCAGCATTGTAGGGGTGTTGAGGATGCTGAAGAACCACTGCATGGCCAATCTTTCCACTAGGTTATTTCAGATACCCAGCTCCTTTGCATATTTTTAGTAATGTGCAGCCAACAGTGCATGGCTATGGTATGCAGAATATTTCAACCCCATCTTGCTTATTAATCAAATACACAAAAGCCACATCACAGGTTTCCATCACCAAAGTAGCAGCAATGTCTGCCCTAGTGGAGCCTGTAGACTCTTCACCCTTTACACTCCAGTCATCATATTTTCACTTTTCTCTTTTTAATCACAGTGAAATTGTGTTCAATCCTTTTACTCTTCCTTTAAAATACTTCCTATGATTTTTCTGGCATCACACAGCAGTGGGAGCAAGAGTCTACAACTCTGCCTTAAATTAACCTGGTGCTTGAAAAAAATTGCATTCTCATGAGATATAAGTAACATCTTGACCCAGAGAAATTATGTTCAACAATAGAAAATTATGTAATTATGGATTAGGTTTGTATGTGGCTTGGTCCAAGAGAGGCCTCTGGAGAATTAACTTTGATTTTCTGTTTGACATATCCCTGGAGGGGAATGACTACACTGAATAGACTCTGCCTAGGGTTTCTGGCAGACTGAGGAAAGAGGATGGAAAGGGTTAGGACTTGCAGTGGGGGTGCCTTCTGTCACCACTGCAATATGCCTCTGGCTAGACAAACATTAGGATTAGGTTTTTAAGGAGCAGGCTGACTTCAGGGAGTTCGAGTTGGCTGTCAGAGAGCATGAGGCAGCATTGCACAGTACACTCCTGATATTTTATGTTGCTCATTCAGCAGTAAGTGACATCTGTTCCCGTCATTATGTGCTAATTCACAGATTCAGTGTGTTCTCTAATTGTAAAATTAATTTTAATAAGTCAGAGCCCGTATCTGTGTACATTACTTGGTACAAAAGAGTGGGCTTTTCCATTCTCTCTAAAATTAAGGATATTGTAGATATTGTCTGAGGTTATTAGTACTTGCCTAAGCATGGACTTTAAGTATTTAGATAACATTAAATCCTTGATGTGCTCAGTTATCAATCTGATCTCCTTATGTCCCTGTTTTACAAGAATTACATTTGGTTAGTGAGTCCCTTCTGTTTCCTCCATGCTGCAATTGCACGGTACTAAGACAGATGTTTAAGGGTTTGGGAGGTTGTTTATTAGGGGGGATTTTTTAGATAAAGTCTCAAGTCATAGGGGAATAGGACATTAAGCAGCTTATTCACTTTTGTGAACATTTAATGACTTAGTCATAGAGATGGAGCCACTGCAAAAATCAGAGCTAGAGATAACCATTTTAGTGAAAGCATGAGAAAGGATACAAAAGAGAAAAATGTACCCTCTTTTGTTTGCTTGTTTTAAAAATAAACATTTTTGTATAATAAAAAAAAAAATCTTGTAGATTTTTTTATAATGTAATTTTGCAGTGCAAGGACTTCCTCTGTCTTGCACAAACTGTAACAAAATTCCTTGTGAGGTATAAATGCAATGGAGGAAAAAAAAGATTTTATCTTAGCTCCAAATCAGACCGACAAATACTAGAAAATTTTCACCTCAGGACACTGGTAAGTTGGAGGTGAAAAGTTTTCCAATGACTTTGGCTTCTTCACTTGCTTATATCCCATCATAGCTTGGCCCAAGTTACACTTGGTGGATTCAATTCATCCCAAGCACATCACTGCAGGCTTCAGAGAAATTTCTCTGGCCCACTGTTGAGTTCTAGGAAAAATATTTGTATTCAGGGTATTCTCACTGTCAAGACACAACTGAGCTCACAGCAGCTCTGAGCTGTAGTTTGCAGGCAGAAATGTATCTTAGTGGGAGAAGAAAAAAGGATGCTGAAAAGTGATCTTGATGGTTTGACCTTGGGCAGCTACAGATATTCATCAGCCTTTCTGAAATGGCCACTGGGGCTGGGGGGGTAAGAAGACTACCAGGAGAATTTCCATCTTACATTTTTCCAGTTATCAAGCAATGACACATTACCTGCTAACCTTGTGCACTCTCAGCAATTCCTCACCTATGGAACAACACAGCTCCACTGGAGTCAGTGAAAACAAATTACACCAGGGGAGGGTCTGTCAGCCTTTCTCCCAAACCTCTTTGCCACTAATTCCTCATTCCTTCCATATTCTCTTTTTTCTTCCTTTCTTTACTCCCTCAATCCATTATTTTCTTGGGGAAAGGATTTTCATTTGACTGATTTGGTCTTGTCAAAAACACTTTGACACACAATACATAACTACTGTTTGTATACTATGGCCCTTACGAAGCAAGAAGAAAGATAATAATGTAAAAGTTGCTTCCAATTTTTCCTAAAGGCTTGGAATCTACTGCAATCACCACCAAAACAAATATCACCACTATTCCTGTGCAATGGTTCTCACATGGATTGGAAAACTTGCACTATATTTACCCAGCTCTCAATATACCAATGAAAGTCTTGTGATGTTATTTTCTTCCCTTAGAGCCACAGTTCCTGAAAAACAGTAATTACTTCATGATCTTATGTTTTCTTAATGAAAGCTAAGTTTCAAACCTTTGTGCTTGTAGAGAAGAGCTTCAAGATGGGACTTGAGGGAGTTTTAAAGGCTTCATAAAAATACCCTCAAAATTCAAATAAAAAGAAGCAAAAGAGTTTATTATTATTATTGTGGTTTGGGTTTTTTTAAGCCTTAAGACCGAGCATGAAGGTACTTCAGCAAAATGAAATACCGTGATAAAACTACAGATGCTAACAGGAGGCATCATATAAATAAGATTGTAATCCTGAATAGGATTTTATTATTAATAATTATTAATAATTATAAATTATTATATATTATATATTACCAGATATAAATGTTTTCCAAAGAAAGCTTTATGTTTTCCATAACTACATTTGGCACAGGAAGCAACCAAACCTCTTCCAAGCTGTAACTGCAACTGTGGTGCTGTTGCACTTTCCCCACAAGAGCTGTGCTCTTATCCACAACCTCCTCTTTGGGATATTTTCTCTCTCTGAAGGCATCACAGCTACTACAGTTCCCAGATTGCTACCCTGGCATCTCCAGCAAGAGATACTGATGGATGAAGCAGACTGATTAATGGAGCCCAGAGCAACAAGAAAAAAGAGGTCATGAAAAGACAAGTCTTAAGTAGCGCCCTGAAACAATGCAACAACTTAGAGCCATTTAACAAGCTGACCTAAAATAAACCATGAATTTCAGGATGACTTGACAAAAAAAGTTGTGTTTTTTTTCCCTTGGCAAAAGTGATGCATTTCCACAGAAAATATCAATTTTGCTGTAACCACAAATGTCTGTCAAATCATTTCAACGGAAAAGTTTCCAACCAGTGCTAATCATTATTCACTTGAAAATGTACACTAAAACAAAGGACATTTTGGTGTACATCTGCAGCCAATCAACAGACTAATTTGAAACAAAAGAAGTCCATATACAGTTGGAAAAACAAAAAGACCAGCCAAAGTGAGGAGCTGTCAAGAATGTAGCCTTGAGAGAACATCTGAACTACACCAAGATATGTTGTTGTACGCTAATCTCAGGAGAACTTTTTTTGATTGTGATGAATTTCTGCACTGTATCATACTCTTATGGTCTATCACAGTCTTGCAATGTTTTGGGCTACCTGTGAACACCCAACTCCATCTATCCTATTCCTCAGTGGTTTTGATAAAGCCTTTCCTGAAAGACTAGAAAAAAGGAAGAGGAAAAAAAAAATGAAAGGAAAAAAATACCTCTAAACTAGAGCAAGCTTTATAGTTCTTGAGAATAGATCAGGTACACACTAGAAATGGCACCACTGCAAAACCCTCAGACACATCTTATGTGTCCTGCCTGACGTTCTGTTTAGAAGAATGGTTAGTTTAGCAAAAAACCCCGAGACTCCACTGTCATCCCATGCCATGGCACACAACATCCTAGAGCAAGCAAGCTGAGTATTTACCACTCCATCAACAGCTCACTTTGCTTTGCTCTTGTACTTCTTTTTGTCTTGGAAATCATTGCTGATATTGCCGTTCTGTACCAGTTTATAAAGAGCCCCAAAACAAACATAGTAAGACACAATATACTACTGCAAAATGATCAAATACAATTTTTAACTACAGTGAGGATCCTTCCCTTTTGGCAATAGTAGGGGTAAAAAAAAATATGGAGATATTCCACAAAACTTCTCAGACTCTTATTCCTCTTGTGAATTGAAGTAATTTCAAATTTAACCCACAGCACAAATCATGCAAAATCAAAAGAAAGCAGCACCTGATCTAGAATGGAAACAGCTTTTATTTTCAACTGTCTTTTAATGACAATCTAAATACTTTTAAAGTAGTGAAATACAAATTGAACAACTCAATGAAGAAAAAGATACATTCAGCATCCCAAGATACTAGTTACAAAAATGGAAATGTCTTCCAAGTAAAAGAGGCCAGTGTTTGAAAAAACAACCAACCAACCTTCCTTGCTCATGTCATTCTAGTAAAAGAGATCTGCTTAACAAATAACTAAAATGATTGGCAGCCTCTTTGCTTTCTCAAATTTACCAGAGATATGAAAACAAATGGGAAAACTTCAACCAATCCAATTAGGAAGAAGAAAGACATGAATTTCTAAAAGCTGCAGCCGCATCTCAGGTAGAAATTTTTTCACAACCCAGCACAGTGCATACGGGGAGGTCTGTAACAAGTTGGAGTATGGATATGCAGTGCACATCCATCTACAAGGACCTTGCAATATTTTATTTATGTCCTGAGAAAACAATTGGATACGTGGATACTGTCAGAAATGGAGACTGAACATCAGAATAGACGCTATTTTCCAGAAGACAACCATCATTCTAGTATGGAAAAACAAAACCTCAAAGGTCATGCTGTTTCTAAAACAGGCCCCATGAATTGCAAGATGATACTGAAAAATGTGGCTCTTATTGAAATGGACATTATGCATACCAGCCCAGGATTTCTGCGAACTGTTTGGTGGTGGGACACAGAATTTCATTTCCTGGAACAAGGAGGACGCATCACTGGAACGTCATAAAATTCGGTTTCCTGATATGGTTGCTGACATTAATTTTGAGAGTCAATTCAGACTTGTCCTTCAGTTTGACAGCATTAGAGTACACAGTCACAAGGATTGTGTTTCTCAAGCTCCCATAGCTTAGGTCACTCCCCAGCTCTTTTCAAAGGTTTTTTCAAATGGCTGTGCCTGGGACCATGAAACATGGCAAAACTATTTTTAACCTCCTCTTCCAAGAGATGCTTTCTTGCCTCTTCTGCTCCTTTTCCCCTTCCCAAAATATTGTGATTCACCACCTCTCAAGAGGCATTCAGTCATGGGACCTGGTAAGATCGATCCCATACTCAAAGTCTGCTTGGTTCTGCTGAGACCAGTGGTTGCACAGGAGAGAGCAAGAGGGAACACAGGGCAGAGAGCTGATGAAGCTCTTCCCAATAGCAATATCTGAATCATAAATTGATTTTGCATTCAAGTCAGCCAGGCTTTACCATTTATCAAGGTCTGGAGCAATATGGAAAGGAGGAGAAGGGTTTGCAAACAGAACACACTTGCAAGAACACCTTCCAAGTGAGCAGCTCCCAAATAGCATTCTCCTTTATAACCTGATTGAAATAATCATCACACAGTCAAGCACAGTTTGTTGGTTACACTCAAAGCAGAACATGCTTCCAGCTGTGAGAGATAATTACTGTTTATTGACTGGCTTTTGAGGACTTCTATGCTATATTTAGTTTTAGAGCTGTTTGGGGTTTTTATTTGCATCAGAAGCATTGATGAAAAAGGCCGTTGCTTAGAGTAGTCAGCTGCCTTCTAATGATTAACCTCTTATTTCACTTCAGAATATGTTTCACCTGCAAATGTGCTGGGAAATCAAGATTAATCCTGGGCGAATTCCCACGAGTGCTCTGTTGAACCAGTAACTGCATTCATCAGCATTACCCACTGATAGCACTTTGTTCTCATATAGTGGTGGGGGGGTTTATTTGAGTGTCTTCACAAACACCAGAAAGGACATTTAATTATAACCATCTTTCTACAGAGGAGAGATTTTAGAAGTGGCTGTACCAGCTGGAACTAGTATTCTATCTGGTTAAGTGTTCGTACTCCTTGCAGTGACCAGCACAGTTGCTCCACAGGCAGAATCAAAAACCAAAAAATAAGCACAGAGAAGTTTTAACCCCTTCATCTCCAATGCTTACACCCTTAAGACAGGAATTTTTAAGTCTCTCCCAGGATGTTTTTCTAGAACACAATTTCTGTTAGCCTTTATCTTTAGTCCATTTGTGTTCTGTAGATGACACAAGCAAAGCCCAGAAACGTGGCTTCAAACATGACTCAAGGCCTGTGAGGGCGCTCAAGGAAACTCTGACTGTCCAAACTCTGCTTTCACTGTTGTCTTTCACTCTGGTGTGAGGTGAGGACAACTGGAACTATGCAAAAAATGCAGTGGCAAAAAGTAAAGGTCAGCCTACAGCTCTAGTGCCACAACTTTGGTAGTTTCAGACACAGGAAAGGGAAAGGCACAAAGAAGTAGCAGTCCATCAAAAGAATTAAAAGTTTTTGCTAAAATATTATTTCTTAAATCAAGATGTTTTTCTTTGGAACTGGGCCTGAAGTTTAAGTCACCTAAAACTGAAGCATTTCGTTTTGAAGCAAACAATGTCGCAACTGAAGTGATGAAAACTATTTTTTTCCCCTTATTTTGTTTTGCTGAATTGCTCCAAAGATTGTCTTCAGATAAACCCAAAACGGTTCCCATCTCCCCCAGACTGTTTAATATATTCATTAGGGTCCCAAATGGTCCCATCACAACATGCCAATTGCAAAGCTCATCTCCTGTCTTTACAGAAAAGTTGATTATGCCTCTACAGAGCTCTGTGGAGCACACATGACTAATTGCAGAATTAAAATAGTCAGAAAGCAGCAACAAGATCAGGCAATAATAATAATGGTTGTTTGTAAAAGATACAGGACCACTGGGTATCAAAGAGGGTTGAAAAGCTAAGACTGACTGTGATTTTAGGGATTATTGGAATCTACAGGAAGAGTCAGAATTTATTATGTCTTCCTTGTGAATTTAGGGTGCAGATTCAAGGAACACATTGTAGAAATATAATTTTAGATAAATATTACTATCAGCAGGGTAACCTCACAGCAGTTCACCATACAGTCTACATTCCCATCCCTGTATCCAGCCAGGAAAACACAGAGAATTAATAAGGAGTCAATTTAGGACTACTATGAGAAGTTTAGAGTCATTACTACAAGAGTTTTTAGCTGCATCAAATGCACAGATGGGAGCAATAACAGATGAAAGAGTTACAAGACAGCATTCTTTCTCTTAAAAGTACCAAAGAAGTTCATTTTGCAGATTTAAGCATCAGAAAATAGGGACCTGAGTTCCCTTATTGTTAAGATTGTAATTTCCTATTCAAGGGCTCAGGTAGCAAGTGAGTCTATGAACCAGTTATTGTTTTGAAAAAGATTAAAGTTGGTTGAATTCTGCCTCCCACTGAATGTAATGGAAGCCTTTTTGTTAACGTCAGTAGGAGAAGGATGAAAATCATATCCTGAGGCAGAATGAGATTAAAAGATTCTTAACATTATGAAAAGTAATGTATTATTAAAATAGAAAGTTCAAAACCAGATTCAGGTTGGTTTGCAGGGTAAGAGTGTTTGTAGGGTGATGCATCCTGATGTTTAAAATTAAGGAAGGTAAGCAGACAATAATTTTAAGGCAGAACGTGTCATGCAAATAACCAGCTTGTCTGAATTCAATCATGATTGCACAAGTCACCTTCACTGAAGTAAATAAGATGGTATTTTAAGTTAATGGGAAGTCATGATTGTTCTACCAGGCTACTGCTGTAGCCTTCCAGCAGTATCACCAACAGCACAAAGAGGCAAAAGCCTTAAGGCATATTCTTTAAGATTCTCCATAAAATTAACTCCAGTCAGTTCCATCCCTCTTCAGCAGAGTTTAAAAGAGTAAGATCAAAAGCAAAAGTCAATGGGTTGGGGTTTTTCCCCCTCTAGTGTCACAGCATTGTTCAGTGCTGGTTTTCTAACCATAGTTGGTGGCATCAAAAGAAGTAAGGTCTTATTAGCTCTTGCCCAACAGAGGGTTGTGGCCCAACAATTCTACATCAGGTAGAGTACCAACATCCTTCTCCACTGTGAGATAAAACATTGTATACTCTCTCCACCACTCAGACTATCTCCCAGCTGACTGACAACATTGCCTTTCTGCAGGTGCTATTCCCTCAGGTTCCCATCTTTTATTGTTTACTTCAGAGACTGCTTAATTTTTTATCTGTGGAAGAAATCCTACAATGGGTTAAGAGTGCCTAGTCTGCCTTTTACACCAAACTGAAAGTCAGCTTTCTGCAGGGATGGGAAACAGCCCTCACAGTTACTGGAGTTCTCTCTTTGTGATGCACCCTCTCCTCTATTGCCCTGATCACATTCTCATTGATATCAGCTGCAAAGATCTGACCCTGACTGGAACAGGAGTAGGATCTGGAGTAATTAGTAATTAAGTCAAAAACTTACATTCTTGCAGGCAGGGAAAAAGGGTTCCCACATTTACCCTTCACAAGCAGAAAGCAGATGGCTGATGGGAGGGCTCTGCCCACTTCAGGAGATCTATCGGTAAAATCAGCAAATCAGTAAAACTCTTGCAGCTGCAATAACAGCACATCAGTAATATGCTGCCTACTGGTGAGGGGGCAATATGCATTGCAGTACCAATAATAAGATGCTGCATTATAGCAAATTCATCCCACTGGGTGTTCATTTTCAATCACAGTCTCTGTTTTGCTCTCCACCCCTGAAATCTACTGGGCAGAAGTGCCAGAAAGGGAGTCATTTAAACGTTGTTGAAGTGCTGGACCTGGTAGTGCTGTTTTACTGGGCGGACTCAATGGTCTTAGAGGTCTTTTCCAACCTAAATGATTCTAATATTCTATGATTATGAGCATCATATGATTATGAACACCATCTAAGTGCTTCAAACCAGAAAAAAAAAAATCTATTCTAAACACTTATTATATGCTCTAGTACTCATTTGATAAAACCTGTGATAAGAATTTATGGTACTAATCCAGTTTCCAGGTGGAAGGTGTGCACATCATCACTAGTAACCTTTTCTCAAAGTCAAAGTGAAAAACTCTGGAGAACCGTGTGTTTTCATGATTAGAGATCAAAGTTGAAATTACAAGTGAGAGTGCCTCTGTGTCTCTGTAAGAGGAACAAGAGAAGGGAGAGTTGGCTTTACTGCTTGTTTGTGCTGTATCTTGCCTTTAATAAATTACTTGTTCTAATTCACAGTGAAGTCAACTAAACAACTCCCATTGTCTTAAATAATTAAACTAGTCCAGGAAATAATTTCGGAACTTTTCAGCACCACTAAATTAATTCAAGAAGATGAAGAAAGAAGACAAATTACCCAAGAAAAATATTAAAACTAAATTCCATCTTCTGTTTTCAATATGAATATGTAAGATGTTAGCCTGTGACTTTGAAAAACTGGCTTCAGCTCCCTGTCCTCTTTAACTTAACAGAACACTTTTAAAGGAAGAATAGAAATTCAAGTATTTTCAATACATCACTAATCTTGGGATAGTTGTGGCACTTTTTCCAGGAATACCCCATCTATGGTACGTGGACTATAATCCTATAGGGAAGAGACTGCATCAGATCACCAAATGCTCTAACCACGAGACTGGTGTGGAAACTGGAGCACTGTCACCATCCAGCCCTTCTCCACACATTTTTCTCATGAATGCTGAGGCTGTTGCTACACTCCACATGAAGCCTGGTCTAAAAGATAAACCTTGGGTGAATCCTGACAGGAGCCAGACCATGGAGGGAATGCACACCAGCAGATTGCTCTGCTGCAACAGAAGTCATTCAGGACATGCATTACTTCATGTGATCAAAAATCTTCACTTACAGATGTGCCTGCAGGTAAGAGGTTAGTCTTGGATTTGGGCATCTAAGTCTCCCCTCTGCCTTTTGCATTTATCAGTCCAGAGCTCAGTTTTCCCCATCAGGAATGAATATACTATACTACACTTTCCTAACCTAACAAAAGTGTAACTAACATACCAAAACCACCCCAAAATTCAGAAGCCCTGACACGTAAACAGGTGTTAAATTTATATCAGGGAGAGAAATAAAGTTTAGGGTGCACATCTCTGTTTCTGTGTGAACCTCCATGAACTTCCCCCTTGGATTATGGCTCTCTTGTTGTGTTTACAGGAAACTGAAAAATGATTGTATGGAAGAATACTACGGAAGAATATGACTACTTAAAGGCTTCAGTTTGCAGATACTATAATGGATAGCTTAACAGATATTTTAATGCCTGACTAATGCTGTATTTCCGAGTAAATGTATAAATATATCATTGTTAAATAAACAGCTCTCTAACTTCTTGTAATTACACACAGCTGCAAAAACCTGTTTGCTCAAATGTCAGGAAGCAACACAGAACTTCTTGCCTTTTTAGATTTTCCCATGTCCCTAGGCAATTTATTCTGAAGCTTGAGCTGGTGCACATATATATATATATAATAATGTATATATGTTTCTCCTTTTTTCTATCATTAGAAATTAATTTCTAGTTTTTAAGCTTTTATGGTGCACTTACTACTAATGATACTTGTGTTTTTGTCTTTCCTCAGAGATCTTTGACTAGACAAAGCTTTTCACAAAGATTTTAATTAAAGCAAAGATTGGTTGGAGGTCAAGGTTGACAATCACAGGTGTCAGCTTCCCATGATATTCATAAGTTATCTGCAAACAACTCTGCTATGCTTTGCCAATTTAAATCATTGTATTGCCTGAAGTGTCTGAAATGCATCGAGTTTCAAACACAAAAGGTCATAAACCCACAGAAGCCATTTAAAATGCGAGATGGCCCTAAATTAAAGCCTTGATCCAGGTTCTTGACCGCTGCTGAAATCCAGATCCAAAACTATTCACTCAAAAACTCATGATGAGAGCCATACAAATACTTTAATACATATAAAATATTTCAATACATATAGCTTCTTGTCTGGCTTCTTTCCTTGGAATGAACGAATTCAGAATCCCAAGTTCAAACTCCCTATATAAAATCTGGGAAATATTTTATCCAGCTCAAGGCTGACAGCTTTCCCCTCTATTTGAATTCTAGGCCAAAAATGGAGTAAGACTTCTGTTCTCCAAGCAGTCTAAGATTTAAATGCCCAAATCTCATTGTAAGAAAAAAAAAAAAAGGAAAACCAAATATTATAACCAAAAACTCCACCAAAACCTCATTTAAATATGTTAAAAGAGGTGCTGATTATCTGTTCATTAAATACAACTATTGTGAAGTTTTATTTCTTACTACTGTAAAGTATAGATGCTGTTATTAAAAAGCATTTCATTTCATTAAGTGCCGATAGTTTGTTTACAAGCATAAAATTCAAGAATAATGAATTCCAAAGGCAAAGAAAAGTTCTCATCTGGTTTAGATTATAGGGTCTTTGGACCAAAAAGAGAAAACCTTAAATGTTTTTAAGTTTAGTTGAGCTGTAGTATTTTAATCTCACCTGATTAGGTCAAGGCTGTGAATTTTATCTCAAAAGATACTCACAGTTTGACTACACAATCTTGTCATTGCCTACCCCCAAAGTATCATCTCTGCCACAAAAAAAGCAGGTTGGACCTGGGAGTGCTGGGACTGGAGGGGAAATGGAACAGGAAGAAAAGCGTGTGTGACTGCTTAAGACTCTAATCCTGGAGCATCCTCTTTCACTAGCTCCAAAAGTTCATACATAATGCTCTCTCTGCACAGCCCAAGGGGATGTGGCTGACAAATTCCAGGTGCAACGAAAACCTTTGGAAACCATCTCGAAAAAGCAAATCCTTCCAAGAATTCTGATTCTTGACCTCAGTTTTCCCTTGAGAAAGCCAAGCAATCACAGAAAGTACCTAAAAAAATTAATTAGGTTTCATTCTCCTGGTGTAAATAATGAGCAATAAGAAAATTACAATGGTTTCCAGCAGCTGAAATAGGTTTTGATCACAGGAGTTTTCTGTAACAGATAAGTCAGACACTGTTTTTGTCAGAGGCATGGAGAACACAGTGACTGAAACAAAGTCCAGCTTTTAATATCCACTAACATGTTTCAACAAAATTATTTCCTTTCTTTGTATTTTGTTTTCAAGAGCAGTCTTGTGCTGTCTTGTACTTGGTGCTAATATCCAGATTGTCAAACAGAGTTTAAAATAGAGCAGGGCGCTTTGAGCTGGATCCTAAAGCAGATGGGAGTCAACATAATTGTTAGAAAACGAGGCTGACACTCATGTTTCCTGACACATCTATAAGAGGGCAGACTGCAGCATTCTGCTCCTGCTGGAGAGCTGGGATTTGGGCCAGAGAGCTGCAATAGTCAGGTCAAGAGGACGTACAGGCAAAACGATGCCGCACAAGGGGAATACTGTGTGACTTCCACGAGCTAGTGCAAACACAGGAACAATACTACTTCACTGCTATTATTCACCAGAAAAGGAATCTGGGCTTCTTTCCTCATATGCTGAACTTTTAGACTTTTCTCTCTGCTTATCAAAGCTCCAGGGATCCAGGACTGCCTACAGCTGGTGAAAGTCCTGCTATTTGCAATCTAGCAGTAACAGGATTGGAAGATTAATGCATTAATGAGTTTGGTGAAATACAGAACATTTTAACAATGGGAGGCCAAGTTCTTTTCCTTCATTCATTATTTTAATCACAACCACTTTTTTGAACAAGCTGGAGAAAAGGCTAAGGATTCCATGTTCCAGTGTTTCACTACTGATTATGCCTTGCAGAAAATAATATAAAGAGCCATGGTGTGTTTCTGTGGATATACAGGCCAGCTGTTTCATCAAGACAGGAAGAAAACATGCTACACCAAAAATCTATTTTGTTCAGATGTAGTTTGCCTCAGGAAACAATTTAGTGGGCAGAAAGTTCCTCCAGCTAACATGGCCTGCAGTGTTTAGAGATTGACTCTGACATGCTTCCCTTAACCAGGGACTCCCAGAGGAACTTTTCTACCATCACACTTCTTGCCATCTGCCTCCCAGTCACATGAGCGATGCATTCCTCCCATCAACCAAAATCCCTCTCTGTGCTCCTAGTCTTTATGAAGACCAGATGTTCTTGGGCCTCACTAGACCAAAGCCATGCAGACACAGCTGGCAGGATTCTAATTAGGCATAAACAGCCATTTTCTCTTAAACAGCCATTCATCTTATGACCAACTGGTATGTTCAGACACCAAACTTTCAACTGGCTAGTTGACTTGCTTGAGTGTTAAGAAGAAGGTGGTGTATACGTCAAAAAGTCCCTCCCTTCTGCAGGTGTCTGACCTTTAGAATACACACCAAGACCCCAAACACACACCATTGACTCAGACCCACACTTTTCTCTGTTAAAGTAATTCACCTATACATCAATTTCTCCAAATTCAACTCTGTGATCTTGGAGCTAGATCACCTTGATACAGTTTTATCTCAGCATTACCTTACTATGAATGCTAAAGACACATGGGTTTACAGAAAGTTTGTATACTGATTCAGTTTTGGTGGGAATCATCTTTTTTTTTTTTTTCCCATTACTCTCTGCTTGTTTCCTTTCCTTTCAGTCCTCCTTTCATTCCACAGACACTTACACCACTTCACTAATGCACATCTGTCCAGTCCCTGCAACACCCTTTCTGACTGCCACGTTTCTGACATGGAGACAAATACACATGAACTAAAGGATGTAGAGGCACTGCTTTGGTCAGGACAGGAATAAGCTGCACTTCATCCTCTGAGCACACAGGTGGGGATGGGGCACCACTGTGTATTCCAAAAGGCCTGGACAAAAACAGACAAATGGCTCTGTGAACCAGCACCGAGGAAACAAACAAGTTGTTTTTGCAGAGCTCTATGTTGTATTTGGAGCAGTATTCTAAGCACTCCTAGTAGTTTACTGGATCAGAGATTATCACTGCTGATGCATATCTGGGTGCCAATTGTGGCACTGAATTACTTCTGCTAAGTTAGGATGACCTGGAGAGTGCACCCTTTCACTGAGCAGGGCAATCCCTTGCCACTGGTTATTCAAATTTTATTTCCAAGTTGGCTTGACATAACCCACTTCTGTTCGAAGAGGTCCCTGAACTCCACCAGAAGCCTCAGCTACTGCAGACCTCAGTCTTTCAGGAGAGGCAAGCTATCATGAGTGCATAAAATATACACTGAAACCCTTCCACAGGGTCATCTTAACCAAAATAATTTCATTGAAGCACTGCCTTTATTTAAAATGTTAATTATGTCCCTTCAGCTGCACTAAGAGTGTTCAAGAACCTGAGGGAGAGATGAGTGCCCAGTCAATTCCCTGTCACAAATAAGCTTGTTTCAAGAGCATGCCAAATGCCTAAACTCCCAGGACCAGCTCTGGATGTCCACCAGCAATCAGCTATGGAAATGGTCAGGCCACACATCCTCCACTTACAGCCACGTCAAGAGCCACAAGGAGCAGCTGAGAAATTTCTAATAATTCTAACTTTACTGCTTGATTTTTACACTGTGGAGAATCAGATCACAGGCTTCCCAAGATGACATAAAACCTTTTTTAAATTTCAGAGCACCTAAGGACAGAGATAGGAGGATAACTCCTCTCTTGCATTAGTCTCATGAGCTGAGTCCAGCTGACTGCAGAACTCAGGCAGTCCTGCTGTTCCCTCCTGACATCCCAAGCCTTTGAACTAACTCAGCACAACTTTTGGCACACTGCACAAACCACAGGTATCTGCAAACCAAACCATCTGCCAGCAGGTACAATCCTTGATTTTCCTTTGAGGGACTGATTTTCCAAAATTTTTGCAATATACTTTATTCCCTTTTTGAGTAAATAGTACCTAAAAACCAGATAGGCAATGGCTTTGAATAGATCTTGCTTTTCTGAAAACGAAACACACCTTGGTTTCCTATTGCATCTCATTTCTTCCAGCCATTTATTCAGTTGCTTTTGCTGTTCTAGTATTATTTATATTGGGAAGAGTACAAAGAAAGGCATAAAAGCAGAACAGCAAAGCCTGTTAAACCCACATCCGACAGGTGTAAATGCCTGGATGAAATTTAAGAAACTGAAGAATTAGGACCAGAGTGCTCAAGTCCTGAATAAAACAGGAACAAGAGCTGGCTGGATGACGTTCCAGCACTACATTTTTCCACTGGGAAATGACTCTCACTGAAATGTTCCACTGGAATGACTTGGTTCAGAGAGAGGATCAGCTTGAAAGCTGACTCTGTCCTTACCCTTAATCCCCGAAGTCTTCCTCACCATGTGACAGGGAGCTGAAAGCCTGTAAGCAAGCACAGACCTACCTCCAGCTTTTCCACAGGCTGGTTTCACTGGTGCTGCTTCTCAAAGTGATCTGGGACCCCAAGCTTCACTGTGGATCAGCCTAGGCCCTGCCAGCTTCTTGGCAGATTGCTGTGGGCTGGGGAATCATCCAGACAGGAGCCTCTCCACGTGGCTACTCCTTCGCCTTTTTTTTCCTCCAAAAATCAGTGGTGGCTGCAAGATGGACACTTCAAAAAAAGACAGGTAATATTAGCTGCATGCAAGTGCAGTTTCAAAACCTCCAAACCTTTATCAAACAGAAAATTCCATGATTGCTCTACTATAGCAGGAAAAAAACCCACAAGCCCCTTACTCTGTCACAGACGCGGAGATGTCAAATTTTCAGTGGATGGGTACACAGGAAACACCTTTTCCCGTGGAAGCTCCATTAACTGGGGAGATTTCTTACCTGTTGCAAGCCGTCTTTCAACCATGGCTATAAGAGAGCTGCAAAGTGGGGACATGGGGTGCAGGACACAGAAAATTTGCCCACTCATAACTTGGCAGCTGCCAATTGCTGCCAGCGACCTGTCGCTCAGCTCACACTGGAGCAGGGCCAGTGCCAGTGCCACTCATCCTTTTAAGGAGATGTGACGTGAAAACAGGACACAAAAAACCAAAACTGCTCTGCCTTCTGTAGGTGAGGCTGAGGAGTGATCCTGAACTTAAAAAAAAGATGCTTGTGAAGTGAAAAAGGCTTCTCACTGTGTTAATTTGAACTTTGCAGGTAATTGCAGGCAGTCTGAATTCCATTTCAAGGTTAGAGGAGTTTGCATAAATTATTCTGCTTTAAGAGAGATCAGAATAAACATCATTTAAAGAACTTAACTATTTATGATTGGAAAGAAGCCTGTTTGTTAATTGTTAACTGATGAACTGAATCCTGTATAAGGTCACATTTTGAAATAAGATATGGAAAAGCAGTAAAGTAGACTTAACAGCCCTAGGATGTTAAAATCAAAACAAAAAGGAAAAAATATACGGAAGTAACTCAGGGTTATTTTATGAGGAGGACAAGTGGAATACAATAAAGTTTTTATACTATGTTTTCCTTTCATGTTAAAGTAATCACCTACTAATTAGCTCATGTGATGAGCTATTACCATCAAATATGCCCACATCCCAGATTTATGGCTGGCAAAGAATTCTTCCTTCTCCTGTAACATTTGGAAAGTTGCATAAACATTGACTAATATGAATCTGGTATTGAAAGGGAGTCCTGGGTAATGAGCAGGGCTTGGAAAAGTGCTTGCTTTGAATGGTGTTTGGGGAGAAGAAAACATTCCCAAGCAAGCAAGAAATCCAAGCAAAGAATCTGTTCAAGAGGCTCAAATATTCTTCTCTCTCCCTGCTGATGACTTGGCTAACAGAGACAACAAAGATTATATTTTCCCTGCAAGACACAGAACAGATTATTCCATGATAAGAAATTGCACCAGCTGAGGACCTTGTTGAGAGAGAGAAAAAAAAGAAAGCAGCAGAGCTGAGATCTTAAAATCAAACCCCTAAATCTTTGGCTGAGATGATTCTAGTCCTTCTAAGGAGGACCAAAAAAAAGCCTTTCTAAAACCCTTCTGTGGTTTTTTTTATTGCTTCAAATCAGAAGTGGCCCAATTCTGGATGTTATTGGAAGGGAAATAGTGACGTGGACTCATGCTAATGATACAGAGGAGAATTTTATTCTGTCTTTTTGTATGGATTAATTTTCTGGCTTTACCAAACACAGTTTACCTTCCCCTGACAAAAATTGTTTTCTCTCTGTATGTGCTAGAGGCCCCAGGGAGGATGTGCTTATTTATTTCACGTTTCTGTGCAAGGGCTCAATCTGATTTAGAACACACTTGGGAGGCAGCCTAAATATTTTGAATCTGACCATTTTTGCTGTCATTAACCACCTGAAAGCTTATAATTACAATGACAGACATCTGTCCAAATCAGATGTTATTTCCTTTCAGGAAGTTATCTTACCATCAGAGGGAATACATCTAAATCAAATGAAAACATCCCCACGCAATTCCGTATCAGTACAGACAGGATCCAACATCATCTTCTTACCTCATCCCTGTGGTTTGATGTAGTAATAAAGAGGATTAGTAAACTGCTTTTGCATCTTCTCCAGTCTTGCTAGAGTCTTGTCTTTTCTCAGAGTCCAAGGGAACTGTAACCTTGGATAATTTTTCCTAGGCAGAGAAGAATTTTTTTTTTAATTTTTTTTTTTGCAGCTAACCCTCTGCCTGGGTCACAGTTTCATTGCTGAGGATATTTTGACATAAAGAAAGGCTTGTGTCTGGCTCCCTACAAACTTAGTCCAAGATGGAAAGACAACACAATGCAGGGCAGAGACACTCAAGGTGGGTCTCTGTGTGAGCTAACAGGAGAACCAGAAACAGGGCTGGCTTACAGCTGAACTCTCTGCTTGGAAATGGAATGCTGGATGGAATATTCACCTGAGTTGCTGCTGGTAACTCAGTGTCTCTGTGCTGTACTCCCTTGCTCAACGTGGACATGGAAAAGGAGAAACAGCCTTCCTTCAAATGCTGCATTACCAGATTTAGTGTTCCAATGGCACTTCCACCCTCCAGCTGGTCTTTGAGTCGAGATCTCTACGGAGCAGGAGAGCATGTCCTTGAACAACATATTCCCCCAGGGCATCAGATAAAATCCCAACTCCCCTGCCCTTAGAAAGCCCTCTCATAAAGTATCATCTCACAGGTCAGAAGCACTGGCAGATGGTGGTGAATAAATCATACCCTATAATCTCTTTAATACAAGTCTTGCTCCTACCTCCCAATAAGTGAAAACATTGTGTTTCCTTTCATAAGAAATGTACGGAAGTGTGCCATTCATAAAAAGATTCAATTAAACATATGAAGCATATCCTGCTGTGACCCACATTTTCAGTAACAATGTGATCTTCTTTCTTTTGTGGTAGTAGGACTTGTTCAGGCAACTTTTGGTTTTGATTTTATTGTTCTATTCTAAAACACACAATTCACCTCGTTCAGAAAACCTGCTCAAATCTTCAGGACTAATTCTAAAAATGCAAAATAATTCTCCAGTGCAAAAGTAGTAAATAGAACAATTTATTTGAATAGAGACAGTCAAATCACTTTTTTTTTTTCACCTTGAAGCAGCAAAAAAAAGTCCCTTTTCTTCCTCTGTAATGGAAAATATAGAGGAATTTTGCTTTAGGCCAATTAGATCAAAAGGAGTAATGGTGAAATTGTTCACAAGAGAAAGATCATCCTCACACAGGCTTTTATCTTCTAAATAATTATATTCATGTCTGAATGTAAAAAACTACAATGTTATTTTAAGAGCTGATGTTTGCAGAAGTATTCTAAACATCTTTTGCTGCCTTTGATTTCAACAGTCTGAAACAGGACAGGGAGCAGATGAAGGAAACTGATTCACCACAACAAGGGAGTCCAACATCATTACCTTGAGAGAATAATCCCCAAACATACTACCTCACCTTCATATTCATCTCTTGCACAGTTTGAAATCACAGAAGTAGTTATTTCACTGTCATGGAAAAATGTTATCCTAAGTAAATAGATTTCAGTGAAAATAGTCAAAGCAATTACCGAACATTTATCTTTCTAATGTTTTTTCTGAAGAACAGGATCATTTAATTAGGAAATTAGATTGAATCCTGGCTCACTGAAGTCAATAGGAGTCTGCCACTCACTCCGCTGGTGCCAGGGTTTAATCTTCAGATTTCCAAAGGACTGTCTATCTTCTGAAACTTAAACAAGCACTTGGGTATGCTGTTGCAGCAGCTCATTAACCTCCACTTTCTTTATCAAGTTCTACAGAACTTTTTATGGGGGTAAAAAAAGGACAAAGGAATTTCTAGAAATAGGAAGTTGTTTCCTGTCTAATTTCCTATTGAATGCTATTGTCCTACTTTCAACTGCACAGAGAAACTGTAGGTTCTTACCGTCTCAAATCAACTAAAGGATTTATCCTGTTTTTGTGGAAGATGCCAGTCTTAACTGACCCACACCTCCTACAACAGCAGAGCATGCACAGACAGAAAGCCAAAAGCTTCTAATAAACTCTGGAAAAATAAAGATGCTGAAACACCTCTCCTGTGCAATTCAGACTATCAGAAGCAGCTCTGACTGACTCTGTTCCCCCATCACAGCTTTCCACATGGAAAAAAAAAAAAAAGCCTAATGCCAGGTCACTGTTCTCATCTGCTCGTTACAAAATATCCTTCAGGTACTGCAGGTATATGTTTAAGAGCTCTACCAGAGCTGCAGGATGAAAATCACTTTGTCAGCAGTGATGACACACTAGCACAACACAACTTTGTTTATGTAGAGGTGAAGTTCACTGTGCTGGAGATGGAGTTTTCCCAAAAGACAGCCAAAAATTTCTCACAGAAGCTAAAAGCAAGTTTTACCACATCCCAACCTGTATGCAGAGCACATTTCTTTAACCTTTTCCTTTTCTCTTTCTACAGCAAGAACACAGTTTTGGGTTGATTGGAAGCAGAACTCCCAGGAAATGGTACAAACAACAGCATGCACACTCATCCTCCAGGGCAAAAGCTGAGAGACTAAACAACATGTAACAGACATTTGCTGCATCCCTCCTTACAGCCTGTAGCACACTCAGGGGCTGGCACGTGCAAAAGCCACAGGGGCACACAGCACCCTGCTCCTGTTCAGCCCACACTGAAGTTATTGACTTGGAACCGGCACTTGTTGCCCAGAATGAGGATTTAACACTAAAATACTCTGATGTTAGATAAGTGAGTGTTATTAAAAGAAGCCATACTGGTTTTGTACATATGTCACACAGCAATCGCCACTCCACTCCTCACAGCAACTGCCTCACATCAGAAGTACATCCCAAAAGAAAGGATCAAGGATGAAGCCACTCCATTTTTCCAAACCTCTTTGGCAAGTTCCTTCTTTGAGAACCAAAGACTTCTGTTCTTGCACTGCAAACATAGCACCAAAAACCTGCACCTGGGGGAAACAGTTTGTGATTAAAGCAGAACAAAGCCTAAATACCTGTGGGCATATGATTACCTGACATGTGTACAACAAATGAAACAAAGCATAGCTATTATGAAATATCTGTTAGCATAAGTCCAATTACTACTGGTGTTAGAAAGCGTAATAAAAACAGATCAATTTCTAGCAGAACTAAAACAACATCTTTGAAATTATATCACAATATTATTGAAAATGCATTAAATATTAAAAAAAACCCAAAACCCTCATTGAAGTGACATTTCAGTGCACATAGCCTAAAACTCAACAATAACAAAAGGTGAATGGCAATTCAGTCACAAACCATTCCTATAATGCCATATTGTTGACACTGGGTGTTGTGAGCAAATCTCAGCACTATCTTATCAATTTTTGTTCACTGTTGCTGTGAATTAAATGAAAAGATTAGTACAAAAGGCTATGGCAAAGACCTATTACACATCTCAGTTGAACCAATGCACATGGGAAATGCTTGCTGGAGTTTATTTTCAAAAAATGATCATCTATAAAATTAATGAGTGAGGTCTTGGGGAAAAAATACAGTTTATTACCCTCAGAGGTCTGGAAGAATCTGCTGGAGGAAGACTTCATTCCCCAGCATAGCCCATGGCTAAAAGTCTCCAAAAACCTGACACCAAAGAAATCATCTGCTGTTTGTGGGAGCTTTGTGCAGCAGTTTGCATGCTGAGCAGGTTAAGGGCTGCTCCCAGCAGAAAAACATGTCCTGCCACATGGACACCCCTGGAGCATGGTGGGGGTCCTGGAACAGAGAATCAGTTTGCCTGAGAATGGAAAACCAACCCAAGAGATTGTTGAGCCTGCTCCAGCATTTACAGCACCACAGTTAAACTCTGTGAAATTTGCTATCATGAATTTCATTTTCCAGAACTAGTTTAAGTTTCCACAAAATGGGAGAAATAACTCAGTTTTTTTTTGCTTCTCTGCTTAGCTAACATTCAAATTAAACTATATGAACACAAAAAAATCAGTATTTAGGGCCTTTTATACCATTTTCACTGTCTTTTTGAAACACAGGCACTCACCATCAGCCAGTTACTAGTATACATGTATGTATAATTGCAACTATGCTCTTTGCTAGTCAGTATTTTAAGGTTATCTACACCATTAATCCTGCTTCATGTTTTATTAAACTACCATTCTCTTCCACCAAAAACTGTTATGTTGATCTCCTAAACCCCTTCTGGCTCCAGCTGTAATTCTCTTCCACAATGGATTTAGTCTGTTGCTCATCATAACAGCACCAAGTACATTTGCTTTAATAAAAATAGGAATGAATTAGTCTTTAGTTAGCAATTGCACTGAAGGGCAAGGTAATGAATAGCTAAACAGACATGAGTATCTAACCATTCATGTAAAATGAATAGTGTGGGCTAGCTGCTTGAAATCCTTATTAAACCTTTACTTGTTTTATCCCAGTATCAACAGAACAAGGCAGAGTAGTCAACTAAGCTTTTCATAGAATCATAGAATCATAGAATAGATTGGGTTGGAAAAGACCTCCAAGATCATCAAGTCCAACCCCTGATCCAACTCATTTTGTAAGAATGATTTCTACCACAGGCTTAATGCAGTCCCTTAGCATTTCAAGATAAAGCAACAATTCAAGCTACAGGAAAAAAAAGCTATTTTATTTGACTTCTCTAGGTTAGGGTTTGGTCTTCTCTCCAGGTGAAGGACATCACTACTGCAGCCTGAGACATTGCAGTCCTTGGTCCTGCTCGCAGTAATGTCAGTGCAGCACTTTGCAGGCAGCAATAAATACACACTGGAGACAGATGAGGCAGGGGGAATAAAGAGCTGCTACCCAACCTGCCAGACACTTTGCTTTTAAACTCAGATACTACCTTTGGCTCAGGAACTATAACACTGCCTTGTTCTTTCTTCCCCGTCTTCTATTGCCACTGTTGTCGCTGTCAGAGACAACAGGTAGGACTAGATGGATCATGAAGTTTCATTGGCAAACTCAAAATGCAGAAGAAACCCCACTTTTTCTATATAATTGTTAGCATGAGTCAACAGCAGCTCTCACCAGGTATCTAGGGGTCTGCATCTTTATTCACTAGCTCTGTCTCTAGGGCCTGTAGTGCTAAAACAAGAGTGATCATTTTGCCAATTAAGATTTTTTACTATTGTATTGGGATTTTTAGTGAGTCATACAGCACTGACACCAAAGCAGAGTCTCAGCTTAAACTCTGCATCATGAATTCTGGTTAATTAGGATGTAAGGTTATTGCCTCACTATTCCTAGTCAAAATCAAGCGTGCAGCAGTAAATAATCCCCCATTGGAAAGGCTAAATATTAGTGATCAAAGAAGCAGAGCATCATTTAAAAACTCTGCATTAGACAGAGGGCAGCAAACCAAACCAGAAATAATACCCCTAAAACATCCAAAGCACTTATCCCTGGAGAGAAGAGCTGGGAGCTTATTTACATTTGTATTTTAAATACCACAGCAGCAGGTGATGCAAGTCTCCAAAAATGTGTTTGTTTGGATTAGAAATAGGAACCTAGGCTTAGAGTAAGAAATAAACAAACAAATAAAATAGGGAGAGAAGTCATCAATGCCTGTGACTGAAGGAAGACAGAAATAGCTGAGTAATTCCATGAAAACCATACCATGAAGCTGTTAGGTCTCCAAGTCAGAACAGATAGGATGGAAAGACACTGCTGAGTGTTTGCCAGCACAGAGTAGCGTCAGATTGAGGTATAAGCCTGTCTCCCCAGCTTTGTGTCAGAATCCAAAAGCAGCAATCTACTGAACTCTGTGGACTTCAAGCCCTCCATCTGTAATTGCAAGAATATGCTTGCAGTACCCCTAGAAAGAAACTTTAGTGTTTAGCTGACTACCCAGTTGTTGAGCTACAGCAAGGATTACAATTTTATTAGATTCATTTTTCTCCAAGTATTTCAGCTCTTTCAGCTGAAACTTTACCTTAAGTCTTACTTATTTACCTCTTGTACGTTATTAAGCCTTCTCAACATTGTGGGGAAAAGGGGAATTGAGTGCCCAGTCATCACAGTGATATTGACAACCACCACCACTCCATGCACACTAGCACATCACAGACCTAAGAACATCCAGGTCTAAAAAGACCACAACCTCAAAAGTGTTTCCTGCAAAATTGACACAAAACCTGTTATTGAATGATGCTGAATTTTGAAAAGAAGTGTTGCGTGGCAGGCACAGAGGAATACAGATTGCTTATAAGTGTTTCATGAACAAACCAAGAAATGCCATACCTGATTTGTATGCGATTATTACAAAAACTGAGCTAATTCTCCTCATCCAAATGTTATTTTGCTGTATTGAAGATTTGTTCATTCCTTGAATAACATGTCTTGTTCTGTCTGTTCCAGCTTGGAACCTTGTTTTAAGTTCTATTAGTCTTGAAGAACCATCTCAAATCTTTTCTGTAAATTTATTTTTCTTATGAAGCTGAATAACACAGAAAAAAATTCAAGATCTGACTTGTCTTTCCCTATTTGAAGTCACTCTGTACTTCAGATCTCTCAAAGTGTATGTCATAGGCCTTTGAGAACATAGCCTGAGTCTTCTGTGCAGAACTGTCAGTTCAGTACATTCCAAAGAATTTTGTAACACTGAAATATTTGAGTTGAAAGAGCTCTGTAAAGATAGAGGTGACATTTTAGTTTTAGGTCTACCTAAATTAGACAGACCTATCATTGTCCAACACAATCTTTAAACAATTTAAACATCTGAATTAAAAACAATTGCTGTATAAATCCATATTTAAATACAACCTAGACATTTGGTAGGAATGTTGAATAACTTTTGGCAAGGCAAACTCAATAGAAGACTATCTAAAATACAGACTATAAACACAGACTTCCTTTCCTTTTCTTGATTTCAGTTGCCATTTTATTTTCTGATCAGCCAGGCTTGTCAGATACTCTATTTTTATTCCACATCATGCCCATACATTTATTTCATACAGACGTTTTTCTCTTTTGTGCTCAGTCAGTAAAACATAAACACATTTTATCAAAAATTGAAAACCTTTAATCAAACATGAGAGGCCAACAAAATCCTCCTCTTAGTCTGTCTCTTTGATCCTCAGCAATTTCATCTTCCAGAACTCTTTTTTTATTCATCTAGCACAAAGCACAGTGTTCCTCATCTGTGTACACATGTGAATCCACACATGCATTTATGAAAATTAAAAGCAGTCTTACCAGTAGAACTGACCAGGAAAAAAGTGTTTCAGAAGCTCATAGATTCTTTTGCAAATAATTGTGGTCTCTGAATGAAAGCTTCTTTTTTCACCCATATCTCGGTGTTAGTGGTTTCCATGACAACTTTTTCTCAGTTTTTCACTATTTCCAGTAGGTCTGTGAATTAAAGTTTACATATGTTATTATTCAAAGATTATCTTTAGTTTTTGATGAACCCTAAAGCCTTCTTAATGGAGGCTGTTATGACAATAACATTGGAGAAGTGTTCAAGAGTTGATTTTGACAAAAATGTCATATACTTTCTGACCAAAAAAATAAAGAGAGAAGAGAAAGAACAGTGACAACTTATGTAAACACACATTTGTTATCTTGCAGCCTCAGCAGCCTAACCAGAACATATCATGGTATCATTCAAGCATATTAAGGGGAGAAATACTTTGAAGACAATCATCCAGGAGAGAGATGTCTCTGACAGTAATTCGAGCCACAGCAATCAAAACTAAAACTACTGCAGTTTCTCTGGTTTGTAGTCAAAAGTTCATGAATACTTTAAGTTTCACAAAGTCTCCCCTCGAGCCACAAAATCAGCTTTCATTCCCCCAAGTTCATAATGGGGTGGCTCACAAAAGTACCTCAGCTTTCAAATCAGTGAAGAAAAAAGTACATTCAGAAAAGATCTTCTGAACAAAATAATGGAGCTTTCAATGTGGGCAAATAATTATGCAACTTCATTCATTATATGACAAGACATTTTTTTCCATTTCCTGCTGAAGGTGGTTGGAAGAGATTTGTTGCCATAAAGCGTCTTAAGCTTCCGAAGGTGATGACTGAGGAAAAAGTTCTGCCATCGTAGAAAAGGTGAGATATTCAAGGAGGAACAGGGCAACCCAACCACTGAAATTCTCAGGAGAGGCCCAACTTCACTTCTGTTCAGATGCAGCTCTTGTCATGACAAATGTCATTCTACATTCTGTCATTTCTATCCCAGAAATATAAGACATGTGAGGTTGGGGTTTGGAGGATAGGCTGGGTTTGGTTTTTGGTAGCTAGTTTGGGCGGATTTTTTGTGGGGGTTTTCTGGATTTTTTTGAAGTGGAACATTTGATGTGATGTGCAATTCAGATTGGCTTGAATAAAAACATGACCCTGTAAAGCATTTAAAATTGGCAGGCAGGCTGGGGTGAATATTCAGGCAGCACAGCTGGGTGCCTGAAAAGGGAGAATCCAATCAGCAGTGATTGCACATGGATAAATTCTGTGAAGATGAGGAAAAAAAAAATACTGGCAATTTTCTACCCTGCTTAGAACAGGGAAATAAAAATCTTGCACTGACCTCAAGGGGAACAGTAACATTTGGAGATTCAAACTTGAAAGGGCAAAATATTTTCGCTTATGTTTGGTGCTCGACTTCTCTCAGGAACCATTTGGACATATGAACTGGAGAAAGGAATGAAAGCACAATTGGGAAAGCCTCAGATAGTGCCCAACTGTGCACATCTGTGACTATGCACACAGCTATGCAGTGTCTCATTTAGCCAAACCTCTTTTTGAAACTGAACACAAAGATAAACCAGTACAAAGCCAGACCACAGTGGAGAGTTTCAAGTTTTCTAAAATCTGAAGTACCAAGACTTTCAAACCTGAAATGGCACCAGGTACTGCCATGGGGCAATGCTATTTGCTTGGTGTGCATTAGATGCACCAATTAGAGGTACACAGACAAAGAGCTCTGGTCACACAAGAATGGCAAGACAACAGTTCCTCCAGCCAGAACCATCCAAACAGGTCTTAGGGGCATTCAAAGTGTTTTAAGACTACTCAGTTCTTTAATTCCTGTGCATTGGGAAATGAAGAAGATTACAGTATTGTCCAACTAATTCAGCATCTTAATGCATCAGAGCTACATCAGTTCTTAGGGTGAATGTCTGAGGAGGGATTTTTATTACCTGGCTGGAGTTGCACTTAGGCTGTTTCCAGGAAAAGTCCTTAAATTTGAGTGCAGTACCACAAGGATGCTGTTCAGTGCTTGCAGTTTTCCCCTTCAGTCCAAAGATAAAACACAACTGTAGGGGCTCTGATGGTCCTTCCTTTTACCTTTGTCATAGATGCTTTTCCACCTTTATCAGAGAGGCCACTGATTATTTTCTGCCTCTTCTGTTGTTTTGATTGTCCTTGAATCCAAGCCAAGCTCCTCTTCCAATCCTTAGGGCACCTCTGTGCTATTATTAACATTTGGGAACCTAAGCAGAGACCAAGCCCCGTGTTTCCAGTGTCTAACAAGTCAGTCAGACTATTTGACTTTATAAGTCAAGGTAGTTACCCTGATAAGCAGAAATCATTCAATGATCTATCCCTGAGCACTACAAGGGGGAGGGGAATTGCACTGAACTCACTCACTGACCATCATTTCTCCTCTGGACAACATCTAGTTCCAGCTGCAGATAATGGACAGATGGTCAGAGATTGCACGATTTGATTCTCTTCTCCTCTTAGGTGAGTTTGTTCACAGGTGAGCACTGCAATGATGTTGTGTGGCTTTCTCTGGATGCCACCAAATTCTGTTCCTTCTCCTTTGGGGAAATTCACTGTCCAGTCAACAGCAACAAAGGAAGACCCTCATCCTCTGAAGAGCTTCTTCTCAGTAAGATCCTGGCCATGAGTATTTAAAATCTTTCTGAAGCAAAGAAAAGGTTGCTGTTATAAGCTATTGCTGATTTTGGGATGATTATACTGATTTTAAATGCCATGCAGTGAACTACTAACTGGATATTGAGTTCCCTCTGCACTGTACATACACATCATGGGAATCCTGTTCCTTTCTGTAACAGCTCATTATCCAACATGACATATATATTATACAGAAATTATATGTTATTTTTACATATATTTATATATGTTATATATTATTCTAAATTTTATATATCATATATTGCATTATATGAGGTATTCAAAGAGGCAAGGTGTCTTGATTTGGACAAGCAAATGATTGGCAAATGATGCCACAGTTGCAGTGGCAGGCTGTAATTCTATTAGCATAACACTAGGAAAGGATGCTATTCAGCTGACTTCTCACATATATAGCAGTCCTCTTTTTTCATTATTCTTCTTTTCCCACCTACAGATGGATCTACAGTAGGAGACAGACTTCCATTTTTAAGCATTTTGGGGGGTTTCTACATGTAAAGAAGATCTATGTCAAGACGTCATCTCTTGGCTATCTCTTGGCTTTTCTATTTGTTCACACTGACAAAACTATAAAACACTGCTCCCGTAAGCATCTTTCTTTTTTCTAAGAAGTCAAATATGAGATTTAAAAAAGAAAAAGGCATGAAGCCTTTCCCAATCTGTCTCTTACGAAACAAGAGACTGACCCTCCAAGAATCAGCTTCCAGCATCTCGAAACACCAAAGCTGCAGCACCGTTAAAAGGACAGGAAGCTCTAAAACTTTAAGCACGTTATTTTCATATAGACAGTTAACCTGAACACAGCAATGCTGCAGATGAACTTCCCTGGGTAGTTGTAAACCAGAACAAGAGAGAACACTGCAACCCTGTGGGAAGCAGTTTGGAGTTCGTGCTGAGCAGCTTTTGAAGAACTCTGACAAAAACAGGCAAGGAAGAAATGTGCAGTGATGTCTGAAAAGAAAATATTCTATCCAACCACTACAACAATGCAGTCATAAAATGGAGGCAAATGCATTTTATGACAACTCCTGCATTTATGGTCCATCATATTGTTCAAAGTTCTTTTCCAAAGTTATTTTCTAGGCCTTCTCCGCTTACCAAAATCAAACCTAAAATACTGTCAGTTGCATTGGGTTTTGTTGGACTCTGTAATGTTATGTCTCTAATGCGGGAAGTTGAACTTTCACATAATAGTACAAATCCCAGTTGTTGCTCTCCTTCTAACAGCAGAAATATACCTCTGCTCCCTTTTAAAGTCAGCCCAAATGAGAGTGTCCAACAGAGGTTATTCCAGCATTCTCCCAGGTGATTTTTCATTTTTCTTTTGCAGAAAATTTTATTACTAACACCTGGTGCAAAACCACCTGCCTTAACAGAAAATCAAACATCCTTCACCTCTATTCCAGTCAAGACTTTTGCTGTGCACTATTTACCTTGTCCCTATGATGCCCATTTCACCTTCCCTACCATCAGCACAAATTTCTCCCTTTGGTTCCTCACCCCCCTCAATGTTAGCATTCAGTCATTTCCATTGCTTCACACCAGCTACAGCCACACCACAGAGCACTTTGAGGGTCAGTCAACTCCTGCCTGCCCATTCCACAGCACTTATGTGATCTGGTTTAGGAAAGTTATGGAAAAGTTTATTACTCCACCTTATCCATGGGGAGAAAAAAAAAAAAAAGTTCTCTTTTTACAAAAATACTGGAGCACAAAAATGGGAGATTGATGATATTGGTTTCTTCCATTTCCTCATTAGCCAGCTCAGAAGAGCAAACAGTCCTAGTTTGTCCAATGACAGCAAGTGCTGTCACTGTGCTTTCATATCACCATGGCAGTGAAATAAATGTTATATATTTGGAAGTCTTTGATGAAAAAAAGGCAGCATTAGGTGAAATGTTAAGGTGCAAGTTCACATTTCAAACACCAGTGATGGGACACTCCCACATTGGATTTTACTACAAAAACAACTTCAATTAAATATTCCAAGAAGCATTTATACTCCTTGTGTGTGCAGAGCAGTAGCTCAATCCCACATATAACAGAGAAATTATCTGGGGGAGAAGAGGTACTTGTCAAAAGACAATGAAGAAGGAAAATTCTTCCCCCAGACACATCTCAGCCCTGACATCTTGCCATGCGACCTGGGCTAAATCACAGCTTTGGTTTTAAGCAGTTTTGAGTGAACCATTATTCTGAAACAAAAAGCTTTAAGCAGGTCAGTCAAATATTTTCCACTAAAACGCTGAAATTTAAGCTTTCTAATAAATGTTGGGGAGGAGAAGGAGGATAATGAAGAGTAGACTTTTAAAGAAAAATATCTATTGTATCTCAAATCGGAAGTCTTTATTGATATGATGTTCTAGTTTGAGAACTTACTGTTTTACACAATGTCTGAACTGGGCTCCTCAAACAGATTATATCTAATTATCCAAAAATTTTGCAATTTTTATTATGAAATCTATCCACACAGACTGGAAACATAAGACAGCTGAACTACAATTTCCAACAGTTTCTTCCTGCGGTGTTTTCAAATCAAATTGCTAAGTACACAGGCAAAACTGTTCAATCTGTTCAGAAAAGTCAGTTTTTCACTAGATTTTGTGTAAAAGACAAAGACTTTCTATTTTAAAAAAATATAAAAATTACTTTTTCCCCACAGACGTTTAGCTGAAACCCATGCATTACTGGCAGTAAAATAGATTAGGATTTTTTAAAGGTAGAAGGAAAGTTCTGCAGGTAGTCTACCCCAGTCCCATTTCAGCATTTAATCTTCCCTTTACCTGAGTTTAAGAGTCCAGGTTATTCACATCCACAAAGCTGCTTATCAGCATGAACAGTCACATTTTCAAGTATTTGGTATTATGCTGCTGAGATCACTGTAAGGATGGTCAGAAGGATAGTAAGAGACCTTACACATAAAACGTAAACTTACAAGGGCTTTTTTGGGTCTTGGTTTGGGGGTTTTAGTTGGGTGAAGGGGATTTTTTAGCTCATCCACCTACAGTAAGTTTTTAAGGTATTTCAGAGGCAATATTTTTAACATTGGCTAGCAGATTCCACAGAGGTCTTTGAGCCTTAAAATTAATTTTATAATGTAATGCATTAGAAACATTTGTTCTCTTTTCCCCAAAATCATATTTGATAACAATGGAGCAAATACCTTCATGTCTCAAAATATCAACTAAGCCTGAATACTCAAGTACACAAATCTTGCGTACATTAAAGACAACTAACTTTAAACTAAAAATAAATTTGGTTGTGGCATGTTACCTTCTTGCAGAACTATGTTTAAAGTTCATATAGAGAAAATATTTTCCCTACCTTGGCTTGCTTTGACTTCACAAGCTTCCTGTAGACATACATCGAAGCTTGCATAATTAACATATGGAAGGTCTCAGAACATATTACCACATATTCTAAATATAATCAGTAATTGCATATGATGTCATCTGACACTAATTCAGTCCCCTGCACAGCAAGCCTACATTTTGAGCTCCCATCACACTGGCCATGTGTGTTCCAATCTGCCCGTGTCTCCTGCCTCCTCCTTCAAAGGCACACAGGTGCCTCAGTGTCACCTTCCATGCTGCCCCTTCTGCACAGGGCACACAGGCCAAGTCCACCTGCCAAGCAACCTTATCCCTCAACGTTTGCTTTCCATGCTGCCTGTAGGAATGAGGACAGTTAAAATACCACATCAAATCCACCGGAGAAACGTACACCTCCCCGAGCTGACAATAGGATCTTTCTTCTCCTACCCCTGTTACCTTCCTGTCTGTAACACACAATTCTGTTTTTTGATATTATTTTACATCACAGAGTAGGCTCATTTGGGCCAGGACCCGCAGACTGAATACTTGGCTTGTTTCTGACCACATGCACAGATTACCTTGCACGAAATCAACTTAATAACTATGCCACAATTCTTAGTTATTTCCTTTGCTACTAATTCTGCTGATATTAATAGCAGTTGGTGAGTACTTGACACTTTTTAAAAAAGCTATCGTCCTTATTAAGCAAATAAACATTGAGTGAGGAATCTACCTTTGGAGACTCATTATTCTAAACCTTGGCCTTACTCTGGCTGCTTTTTGTTTTCAAGCTAAATGAATTGCAAGTATTATCCCACTGTTAATATCTACAGCACTGAATGCCAGTATCAACAGATTCCATTGACAAGCTGTGTTTGGGTTTTCCCTCTCCCTCTGTAAAATACGCCACTGCTTTAAAAATGTCCTCAAGTAATTGGAGATGCTCATTCAAAATAGAAGCACTATGAACTTCCCTCCACGTTGCAAACAATTAGTTCTGGGCATCTCGGCCATTATGCCTTTGGGCATTTTCTGCAGATGCCATGTAAAATTCCAGAAAAAATGCTTTTCAATGAAAAAGTCATAGCATACAGATCCATGCCAGCAGCAGTAACAAGATTGCTGACAGCAGCACAACAAAGCACTCCTATTTTTTTCTCAGCAGAGTTTTTCCTCTGATTACATTTCTCTTTCCACAAATAAGTGCTGTAGAGAACACAGCCTTGATAAACAAAGCCCACACACCCTGTTTAACAACACCTGGAAGAAATGTTACCCCACCTCTATAGCTTTTCCCTCTCATTGTCAACAAACACTGTGCTGCTGTAAACCAACAGTAGTTTTATCACAGCAGATGGATTTCCCACCATCTTTTATTTTCCTACCTCTTCCCATTGCAGCAGGTAGTAATAAATGGAGTGCAAGAGCAGCTCTTTGCTACTCAGTCATGGAAGATTGTCAAGTTTTAAAGCTTTTTGGCACAACCAGATAAGGCTGAGCTTGACTCAAAACAAATTCCATGTTACCCAGTTCAAGGCAGCCCTCTTATGATAGTGGCTATATGAACTCCATAATTTTATGACACCACAATAATGCCTGACATATGTGATCACCAATTGAGATCAGCATTTTTAAGCCTGGATGATTAAGCACAATCATCTGTAACCAGACATTAATACAGTCAATGGAAAACTTTGGAAAATCCACCACACTCTTTATTCACCTAAAAATGGATCTAGGTCCCACTCAAAGAAATTAAGTCACTCTGGTGGTGTAGCAGATTATGTCTGAGGCTGCAACAGGGATGCTGGCCAGATTTTGTGCTTGTGACACAAGCACAAAGTCATTTCTGCTCCCTACGGTGAGTTAATTAGGTCTATTTGTGCTCAGACAAAAGCTGTTTAGCCTTTTACTAACAGCTCTTAAAACTCCTTTGTTTTGCTGTTCACAACTTCTATTCAGCATGAGCAGATGAAAAATATATGGATTTAGATTTTAAAGTGTTGTCAGGAAACCAATCTATATTTTGTTGCTCTAGTCCATTCTGGATTAAGTTGGAAGCAACTTAATCTACTTGTCACCTCTAAATCCTAATCTGTAATCTCCTGCAGTAGCCAAGAATCCTTGAAAGAGGCCCCCTATCAAGGTGGTGGTGTTTGTTAGACAGTGAGTTGTTATTATGAACGATATGTACATCATTATGATGCATTTCCAGTCTGATTTAAAAAAATCATTATTTCAAATTATTAAAATCTTTAAAGGGAAGGACACGTAACATGCTGAGGAACAGCATTTGGCAACTATGTCTAAGCCAAGGTGTTAACATCAAACTACCATGTATGTAAATAAGTGTAAATATTATTTCACTAAGAATGAAAAGCGGGATTTGTAGAACACACATACATGTACAAGTTACACCGTAAGCTAAAACTGGCTTCAGTCATCAACAAGGCTGTTAAGAAAACTTCTCAGTCTGACCATTCAAGAGCCACTCTGACAGTTTTTGCAGTGTCAACCACAGATAACATACCCTGACTGCTTATTGCAATACATGAGAGATTATTATTGCCCAGGGACAGTCTTGTTAATGGAAAATGTGAAAAACTCCTCTACCAGTCTGTGTGGGGAACCTAACTCCTCAAAAACAAATCCAACAAACAAAAAACCCCTCTGATCCTTAAAAAAAACCCCTACCCCATAGGTGTAAGTTTACAAAAAAAATTAAGACAAGTCTAAACTGGAAAAAAAAATTAATCCAACCTTGAAATAGAACTGCAGATCAGGTAGAAGATACCACACTAAAGACAAAGCAAAAGCAGAACCATAAAGACATAGGGAATCCTTTATTACTAAGAAATTTTACCAAGTCTAAGCATTGCCAATTTCTAAAACTGCTGAAATCATTACAAAACAAAACAAAAAACAACAATAACAAACAAAAAAAAAAAAAAAAGAAGAAGCAGAAAGAAAATTAGACCACTCTTAAAGAGAGTATTCAAATGAGAGTTATCTCTAATAAATAACTTCTTATGGGAAGGCATACTGGAAAGCTAGTCGAGTATTCTTATGGAAGACTGTCAAAACTATTCTAGTAGTAATGTTTATGACATGCAATTACTCATGAAGTCAAGGATACACACAATATAATCACAAACCACAGCACACTGTCTATGGAACAAAATGTCAGATGGAGAGATTGGTAATATGCAGGACTGACTTTAAAGACTCGTCTTGGCAACAACGAGTTGCCAATACGACTGGCAAGAGGGAAACACAGAGGGAAGGCCACTATTGTTCTAGTTTATTAGAAACTTTAAGCACTGATGCCTGAGATGTCTCAGAAGAGGCTTACGAGAATAGCAAGAGGAAAGGAAAAAGGCCCAGTTTATTGCAGCTGAAGGATTTTTCCATAAAAGGCAGAAAGAGGTATAAGAGGATGGGGATGGTGTTACCACCAATGAGATGAAAAGGAGCTGACAAACTATTGAGCCAAAGCGGCAAAAATTTAGGTAGAACCTGAGGAATTGTTGTTTAAACTTGATATTAAGCTTGAAAGGAAATCCTGTGTCTTGTTAAGGGACATGGAGCTTGGCACAGTCAAACTGGGATCGATTTCCACAATTATTGAACCCAAAAAAGGACTTCTGAACAGTTCTGTTTCAGTACTCCCCTGCCTCAGCTTACCCCTACAGCTGTCCAGGCATAGAGTCTTCACTGGAAATCTTGGCAGAGTGTTTTTATGGCAGCCACAGAAGAGAAATGAAAACAGACTCATAAGTTCTCATCTTTTTGTTGTTGTCCCTTTCTTTTTTTTCCTCCTTCTTCTTTTTTTTCTTAATTTTTGTTACTTTGGATTCAGGCTCAGTGAAAAGAGCAACAGGCAAAAATCAAGTTTCTGAAACATAGAGAAAATACAACACAGCTTCCAAAGAAACTGTATCAACAACCCTTTCATTTCATATATTTGGATGAATTTCACTGAGAGCTGGAGCAGAAAGGCATTCTTCAAAAGCCTTAACCCAATTCTCTCCAAATTTGGTCAAAAAGGTTCTTTAATTGAATCATATTCAAAGGAGGAAAAAAAAAATTAAAGAAAAAAAAATTGAAAAAGGAAATAGGAAAAAAACCCTCAGAAACTCAGTTACCACCACACATTTCTAAGTCAGATATCTAGGCTGCATGCTTAGATTTTCTTTGTTGTAGCACAGTGGCATTTACACTAACAAAGCCAGAATCAATAGTGGTTGTTGTTGGTTTCTTTTATTCTCCTCTTCCTCCCTCCCTCAGAAAAAGGGGCTGGTCAAGGTCACACCGGCCAAAATCCAGAACACATTGCAAAAATCTCCAAAGGTGAGAAGAAAAGGACGAGTGGCACTGGACAAAATGAAGCAGCCATTGGAAAAGAAAAAAAAAAAAAACAACAACAACAAAAGCAAACAGGGACTGTGCAAACAGCTCCACCTCCAGGGCCACGAGCTGATGCATGGACAGGTCACGGAAGGTCATGCTTCTCCCAAGGGGGAGCCATGGATGGCGCAGATCTCAGGCAGCTCAGCACAGCAGGACCGTGTCACCAAGGGACAGGGATTCAGCATGTCGCTATGCTGTCTTATCTAGCAAGTTTTATTTCTGGCTGGCAGAGTTGGCCTTTGGGGTCTCCAAAGACGCAAGTCCCAGGCTTCTTTGATTTGCAAACCCGTAAATGCTCGCTCTAATCTCGGTTTGTTTAAAAAATAAGCATATTTCTCTCCCCGGTCTGTCCTTTATCTTTCAAAATAATCTTGACAACACGGGCTGCCTGATAGAGTTGAAAGTGTCATAAATGTTTTTTTACAATCGAGTTATTTTCACAGTCAGGACAAACAACTCCTCGGAGCTGACCTCAGAGATCCCTCTCAAGTTTTTTAAAGGGTCTGTGTTCATTTCAGCTGTGAAGAACAGCGCTGCCCCGGCTGCCAGGGCCAACTGCAATTGCTCACAGCTGTAACAACTCCAGTGTGCAAGCAGTGTGAAGGCAAACCACTAATTCCAGGCCAGGTCTGCAGACTGAAAGCAGGGCACAGAGGGGACCTTACAGGAGTCTCATTCCTCTGAAGAAAGTACTAATAACTTAACGAGGCCCAGCAGGAGCCAAAGAAAAGAAAGCACTGAGCACAACTCCTCCTGCTGCTGCTTCTTCCCAAATTATGGACAAACTCCTCAGAATCTCTGCAGACAACAGAGAGTTGTCCTGTCCGGAGCCTGTGACCAGGGTATCCACAAGGAATCTGCCTGGTCAGCTATGCTGGAACTCAGAAAAAACTTCTGTTAAAAATTGTGGAGGTTAGTAGAAAGAAAAGAAAAATCACCTCTAAGAACATCTCCTTTATCTCATCAGCTTTTCTCAATCAGCATTCAAACACTGGCATTGCTGCTTCTCAGTGTCCCAGTCCTTCACAGACAGGAATACTATGGGAAGCAATGAGTGACAGAATTATTTCTAAGACTGATAATGAAAAAAACCCCTGAGATCAAATGCCCTAATGAACTGAAGAGTGAAGCATACACAGAGGAGCCCATAAAGAGGATAGTTGGATGTCCAGTAAGAGCTTCAATTTTCCACTTTTCAAAGCTGAGCACACATACCATGAGAGATTTAAAAATTCACCCTGCTCCAGATTATCCGGATCTACCAAAATTCAGACAGTTTCTAGAAGGAAGCAATCATAACATTACCTATTATCGCCTCCTCCTTGTTTCTGAATGTTAATACCACCCAGATTAGCAGATTTATGTTCAAAATGGGATAATTTTTTTTAAGTGTAAAACCACCTTGCTCTTACAGAGCTGTGCCACACAGCATATTGAGGGAACTGGTCACATATGAAATGGCACAAATCACAAGAAGATCTGAAAAACCACATCAGGCAGGTGTTTCTCTACAGAATGGTAGATATATTTTCCTCCATGGTATCTTGCAACTATTGCAGATATAGGAGTCTTCCAGAGAGACATTTTACTAAGGCATCAAACCCCTTCAGTTTACATGAACACCAGGACAGTGAAAACAATCCTCTTAATCAACCAACTCACCCACATCCCACCAACGCAGAGGACTTAACCCTGTCTTCAAGTAGAAAATCATTTTTCCATAACCCAAACTCTATGTTTGCATTGCTTACAGTAAATCAGTTTTAATATTTACCTATTTGACCACTGTCATTACATTATCCCACATGCTCTTATCTACAGTGACAGTCTGCCAGAGCCCTTTTTCGTCTACAGCTACTATTCTTACTTCACTTGTGATACAGGAGCATTGAAGAGCTGCTGTAATAGGTTCACATTGTGCCAGACTCAGTAAACAACAAAAACAGTCTTTGTCCTAAAGATTTTCCAGGTCAAAGTAACTTTCCCAATCCTTTCTTTTGCGTTTAATTTCTGTCATTGATGAATCCCATTTATTTTATTCTTCTCAGATACTCACGTTTTCGTCTTCCACTATAGTTCCACTTCCCAAAGTGTATTTTTGTGAATTGGCTGTACAAAGGCTCTGTGTTCCCTTTCTTCAAACCTCTCAGAAATACATAAAATTAAATTCTCTAAACCATGTGGCTGATTAGGATGAGACTAGAGGTCCCCTAAGCTCAGTAACTGGTAACAGTAATCAAAGCTTGTGCCTCACAAAGAATGGAAACCATTCACCAAATAAATGCTGATTACAACTTCACAGGATAAGTATTTCCAAAACATTAAGCATCTAGTAGCAATCTTCCAAACCTGTGCAGTCATCTTACTGGAGTTCTTCTTTCTTGATACCTAACATGTAACATAATATAATACTTCATCTGAGTTGGAAGGGACCCACAAGGATCACCAAAGTTCAACTCCTGTCTTCCCAAGAACAGAAATACCAATTTTTTTCTCTGAGTTCAACTAATCTTACACATACAAAAGACTGAAATAGAGTAATAATAGCATGAACCTTCTTAACTCAGTCCAGACTATTCTCTTCCAGTTTGTACACATACTGTCTCCCTAATCAGTCAATGATCCAATCAGATGTTCAACCAAAGCTTTTACCTGCTCTTTAACATACAGTTCTCCAGGTTTCTCCCCTGGCCAGCTTAAATTTGTCTTGCCTCATCATTTTTAAATCTAATTGTCAATGGTTTTAATCTTTCCCCAGACATTATTTTTACTTTTGTACTTCTCAGTGAATATCAATCAATACTGTACTTACATGCTTTTATGATATTCTCAAGAAGAAATAAGAAAGCTGGAGAAGGAGTTTTTGCCAGGGCATGTAGTGATGGGACAACAGGGAACAGCTTCAAAATGAAAGAGAGTAGGTTTAGATATTGGGAAGAAATTCTTGACTGTGAGGGTGCTGAGGCACTGGCACAGGTTACCCGGAGAAGCTGTGGATGCCCCATTCCTGGAAGTGTTCAAGGCCAGGTTGGATGGAGCTCTGAGCAACCTCTAGTGGAAGGTATCTGTGCCCATGGCACGGGGAGTGGAAAGAGGTGATCTTCAAGGTCCTTTTCAACCCAAACCACTCCATGATTTCATGACTCAGTCTATAATTCTATAAACCTCTGAAATAGTACAAGACTCTTATTAGTCCTTCAGTACAGCAAAACTAATTTGCTACAAAACTAGATCAAGGGACTGCGTACTGGATTTTCTCATTGTTCTGCAAGTCATTATCTGGCAAGGTATGTAAAGCCATCAGTTAGTTTGTAACTACCAGCAGAGCAAAATACCAGGACTATCTGTCTCATGATGGAGAAATCTCAGCCTTACTTTATTAGAATTCTTGGAATTAAATATGTACAACAATTATGATGTACAAAAGAAAAAGAAGCCATCCTGCACACAGCACATGGGGTCACAGCTCCTCTATTTCAAGTGGTTCTGTTCCAGGGAATCTTCTTTATCCAAAAAACCCTTGATGACTAAGTTTTTAAGACTGAAAAATTCAAACTAATTAAAAGAAACAAGTATAGGTACTGAAATATCTTGGGGCAGAATGCAGAAGGGATCTGACAAAATGAAGGGTTGTCTGCTCACCTCTTGTTTTTTAGTTACTTGCACTATTATGCAATTATCCACCTGTATGACTAATTAATCCATCAGGAAGGGAGGAGAAAACTTTGTAGACAAGCCATGGGCTTCAGATTGTTAAGACATACTTATTATGCATGAGCAAGCTTTCCAAGTGGCTCAGATATCCTGAATTAGAAGGTTGTTTAGATGAGTTTTCTCTCTAGAGCATTGAGTCACTAAAGAAGGTTAACTGACTGGATAAGAACAGTAAAGCAGACACCTCACATCTTTCAGATACATAAGCCATAACAAGGATGAAATGTTGGGAATGTGGCTGAAGTTCTCATTCAAAATTTGAAATAGCAAACATAAACACTTGCAATAAAGTGTGTCTCCAGTCCCTTCGCTTCTTTGAAAATATTAGAAATGAAAGACAGACCTCTGAACTTGAAAAGAACCTCCATCAACAGGTCCAAACACTGATGATGGCTAACTTCCTCCTGTGAAGAGAATAATAAAAGTGGGGGGGGGGGGGGGGGGTGAAGGAAACAGCCAAATGTTTGCAAGGACACTAAGCTGTGTAGATTTATCTGACCTTTACGAAAGCAAAAAACAGATCTGATAGAATTTCATTATGACATCTTCCTCAGATCTCAAGAACAGTAGAATGGAAAAATAGTTCAGAATTACCCTAGTGTTGTCAGCAAAGCTAATACTTGCAGGAAGCCTCATCCAAAGCACAGGGTTGCCTTTTGTTGTTTTGCCACATTAAATCTGTGAATCTTAGTGGCTGGTGATGTGTTTAGCATCACACTAAAATATGCTCCTTGTCACAGGTTTTCTGTTGCTCTGGTTTGGTTTTCTAAGGAATCATGACACAGAAGCCTGCATAACTTGCCCGAGAGCATGTTACGATGTAGAAAGCATCACATGCACCCTTGATGAAGACAATCTCAGACAGATGTCCTCAACTGTTTTGTGGATCACTCAGAGGATTTCAGAATGCTAAAATCAGAATGGCATCCATAAAAAGTCATTGCACATGTTGGAGTGCCAGCTATGTTTAGCGTAACCTAGAGACACATAAGGCAGGGAGATGACCTGATTGGAGCTGTAGCTCGTTTAGCAATCATTCCTGAGTTACACAGGAAGATTTTCTAACAAAAACATTATCAGCTAATCCATCACCAAAATTTAAAAAAAAATACAGGATGAACACTTTCATACAAAATCCTCCAAGGTGTCTTTAGCCCACAGCATGCATTAAGGGTGGATCTTCTACTTGATTCCCTCAAGCACTGCAGTCAGGCACAGGAGCAAAAAAACATGTTTAAAAAAGCTTTTGCAGGAGCTTGATGTCTTCTCTCTGCTTTTTTTGGACATTGTCAAGGTCTATACAGGTGTATGCCAGATGGGCATGGTTACATTGCTTGTGTTGACAAGCGCAATATTTCCAAGAGTTTTCATGTTTTTCTTGGACAACCTTCTAGAGAATGCCTAAGATTTCTGCCATGTACTTCGTTAAATTCTGGAAAATTTTAAGCTTGTCTGTAGAAGCCAGGAGAAGATGAGAATATTGCAGCTGGGACTGGATGTTGTTCTGCTGGAGTTTGAGGTTTTTCTCCATTTCATCAGATAACTGGGGTTGGAGAAACAGAGTTGTATGAGAAGATTTAATGCACTCTTTGAAAGTGCAGTGTTTCTTTGGAAACACTGGGCAATGCTGGCATTGTGGGATAACAGTTCACAGTGTAGCTGAGGGGTGAGAGGAGATGTCAGCTCAACCAGTAACACAAACTGCATGAGGGAGGGAATACACAATAACTGGGACAAGTTCCTGTGGAGTTCTTGCTGCAACCCCTAGGCTTTTTTGGAAGTTGAGCTGCAGGGAGGGAAGATCCTGACAAAAGGAAAGCCAAAAGGTGCATCCACAAGTGGGAGAAGAGCAATTATTTTTGTGATGTGTTGGGACCACCAGCCTGAAGTCAATTCTCCACTGCTCAAAAGCCCTTTCGTCCAGTTCTGCACTGCCTTTCTGGTTTATCTCTAGGCATCTCCAGACACATAAATGAAGTGCAAGGTATTAATCCAGCATCCTTCTTGTATTTTGTCCAGTTCTTATCCTTCTTGGTCTAGGTTTAGTAACATCCTATCAAGCCTTCACAGCTGGCTCAGTTTCCCAGGCATCTAGTTCTTGTTTGAGAGTCCTTTGTCTATCATATTCTATATTACAGTGACAGTTTCCCTTTCACCAACCTATCTGCAGTTTCTAAACACATTTATTTCTTAAAAGAGGCCATAATTGAAAAAAAAAAAAAGAAAAAAAATCATGTCCTGTCCCTTGGGGAGGGGGGGAAGAGTAAAGAGAGGAGAGGACAGACCCAGTCATTTATCCTTTTTTAAGTTTCTTCAGAAATTTTAACTTGGATATGCCACCGCAAATCCAGTCATGAACTAATAGATATTGTTTCAGCTCTAAGGCAACTAGTTTAATTCAAACCACTCTAGTTATATAAAAACAGATGTAGAAGCAGACAATTAGATTTAAAATAAAACCCCAGAGCACTGGTACCAGCATTAAGGTTGATTTACTACAGAGTAAAGCACCATAGGAAGGAAGGCGCCATATGTGCTGTCTTGGTCATTAAGACAGGGAGCCTAGACAAGAGCTTATTGCTTTTAGCAAGAAACAAACCTCCACCTGCAATGAATCTTCTCTTTCCATACCTGGCAGAAACAACCCATGTCTATAACACACAATTCTTTATCCCCCAAACTGGCATTGTCACAGATGTAAGATGAGCCTCATTTGCTTGCACTTATCAGTCACAACTGAAAAGAATTGAGGCCTCACTGGCAGAAGTGAGGCTCAACAACCTGCAAAAGGCAATTATTCTAAAAAGTTCCTTCAGAACCTGCCAAATTTTCTAGCAAAATTTCATCCCTGTCTCTCAGACAGGGCACTGAGAGTGCTCTCAGATGAGCAGCATTGTGTGCTGTATATGAAACAGGTGGTTTATTTAAACCATAGAGAGAAAGCTTCTACTTACACATCTAATCTTCAGTTCCTAAGATATCAGAGATGCATGGAACAGAATCTTATTCTCATGAAAGCTGTGGGTATATTTTTTAAAGGACATGCCAAGAATCACTGTAAATTTAGATAACTGTGTTCACCAGCTTTAAAATTCAGTGCATTAGATATCACTATCCATGAAGAAGTGTTCACCAAGCCAGTCCATACTGAGCCTTTCTTTTAGTGTCCTGGAGAGTATTTCTCCCACTTTCTGAATAGTAACTCTGGATGGATTCTAGGTTCCTTAGTGCCTTTTGCATAATTTGGCAATTACTAAATCACTTAAGCCTTCAAGTAGACACTCTTTCTCAACACAGCATCTGAAGTTTTCCAACCACTTCTCATAAAAGTTTCTTCCAAGCTAAGGGGCTGTTGACAGTCGCTGAATCCCTGCATTTCTTAGAAATTTATTGTAGCAAGTCACAGTTTTTAGATCTCCTTCTGCACTTGTAGAAGACCTACAACTTTCAAATGCATTTATTAAAATTGAACACTGAAGACTCAGTGATTCACTTTAAACTGCAGATTTCCCAAAACCAAATCTTAAGCTGCCAAATGCAATGCTGCCTTAGCCAGCTTCTAACGTTTTCATGAGGATATGACTGCCAAGATATGTAAATTGAGTCATTTTATTCTGTCTCTGTCTTCTAGAGTTCAGTTTCTGATTTCTCATTAAATTTATTTGCAGGGCTCTTCTCTGGAAAAAAAAAAAAAAAAAAGATTACCAACTCCCTCTTTTTTTAGATAGTTTTCTTGTGTTTACTTGTTCCTGACTGAACTGTCACATCAAAGAGATAGACAAACTACATGAAATTATTCTAGTATCTTGTTATCAAGGCACATAATTACTCAGTTTGTATATCTGTGAGCTTCCTCATAATGAAGTCAATAACAATGCTATTTACTGGAGGTGAGAGAATGCATTCAAGTTTGATGCTAACATCTACAATGGATCAATTGTTCAAGCTGATAATTAAGAATAACATCAGGCCTTTGTGCTATTTTTCTTGGCACATCACAGTTTACAACATTCCTCTGTGGATTATGGTAGAAGTTTCTAAAGAAAACCTGTGAGTTTATGCCTGGCTTTCCTCTCCCTTCCGTTTGATGGCACCTTTGATGCTTGTACAGAAGAAATTTATGCAATTCATGGTCTTCCAGGCTGAGACTAATTTTACCTTCAAACTTGAGTCTTCTCAGGAAAGTTGCATAAGATCACACAAGTATTTGCCACAGTTCTTCCTCATCGCTTGCTTCATTTAAATCAGTAATTTTATCACTTATTTTGCATTCATATGCATCTGTCCTTTACAGTTACCTGTTCTTCAGCTACAGCTTTTTCCTCATTTTTAAGCTCTGCTTCTCTTGTCATGATGTTAGACTCTACCACTTCTTTTGCCAGTGTCCTGGAGAAATAGCACTCAGGCAGCACCACTTGAATGCGTTGCTTCTCACTCCTTGTCACTCCTTCTCTGCATCTAAACCTTTTCTTGCCTACCCTTGGCAAACATTCCAACCCGTGCAGTCTTTGCAGGGAGGATTTTTCTGGAGGTATGACAACATCTTCCTGTCGCTGCCTTCAGCAGCAGTTTCAGCTTCAATGTTGGTTTGTTCATGTGCTTCCCTCCTTTCACAGTTAATTATTGTAACAGCACAAACTCACAACAACCTTACTGGAACAGCACAACACACGAGAGACCCAGCAAGTGACTTTGCCTCGCAGCAACAGCTTGTAAGAACCAACTCAAGGGTAGTTTGACAGTTCTGCTCTTTATGCTCTCAGGCAGGGCAGGCACCTATAAGGCTTGGACAGCTCAGACATGCAAGGTACCTGCACTCCAAGTCATTTCCTTGGAATCCATCGGACTAACACAAAGAAAACTCAAATCCCATCGTTCCTTTTGTAGGTTCCACCTTCTCTTCAAGAGGAGAGCATTTTTTTCCCCTTTTCCCTCTCTGATCCACACTAAGATCCATGTCCCACCAAGGTTTTTTCTTTTCTGTTGAGAAAAGAGATTTTTTCCTAAATTATTTTTATTAAAGTTGACTGGATAGAACTACCCAGACTTCCACAAGTCATTTGGAAAGCTAAACACTGTATTGATATAAAATATACACTGAACTTGAATAGTACTTACTTGTAAAATTTTAAGATATCAGCAAATAGCATGTTTGCATTGTTTTATTGTCAAACTAAATAAGCTATCAGTATTTTTATCTTTACAGCATATTAATCTTATCCCTTGGAAGTCTTGGGAAAAATTAACACATCTGGTGTTTTTCTTGTTGTCTTTGACAGAATATTTGACTCAAGACAACAGAGAACTTTTCAAAATTCTGCATCTTCAAGTAGCTTGTACAACATTCAGGTATGACCTCCTGCCTTCTCCAAAAGCTCTTTTAAGAAGCACGTGACATTTTCAGAGCACAGAAGTGACAGGGGAAGCTGAGCCCTGTTTTCAGAAATGTCTGGATCATTCAGGGGCTGCTGGAAGACAGCAGTGCTTATTCACCTAAACAGCTTAGGCACATTTACAATGTTCATGTGCTAAATACTCATGTCAGACAAGGGGTTTTATCTGTGCCAAATTGTAATTGTTCATTGCTTTATGAATGTCATTGTAATTATTACTTTCACTCTACATTTTAACCTCCATGCTGAATTGATACACACAGTTTCTGTTGAAATCTGATTGATGTTTGACAATACCTGTCCATTCTGACTCCCTAGTTGTGCCCTTCACATGCTTGGAAGAAAGATAAACCAGATGAGGATCACTCAAGACAATACTTAAAAAATTTCCTTCACTGAATCTACAGGCAATTAAAGTACTGCTGTTGATTTGAATAATTTTCTACTGAGAAATTGGGTAAGGCTGGGTCAGGGAGTGGCAAGACATTGGCAGAGGTGAGACAAAGCTTATTTTCAAGAAATGACTGCTTTTCAGAGCACCAGCCCAGACCACCAGCAGAGCCCACATGACAGGCCAGCTGCCAGGCACAAGGATACTGAACCAAGCCTCTGGACTCAGGAGGGATGAGGTCAGGGAGAGGCAGAGTACTCAGGTCCACTTCTTGTTTTCCAAAGGACTGTTGGGATCTCTAAAGCTTTCCAGGCTACAGTTAAAAAATACATTTTGCTAATCCTACTGTCTTGCTCTCCAGCCACATCATTCCTAAGGATTCATCTGGTCAACTCCCATAGTCAAGGTATTTTTCCATGGTGAAAAGATAGGAAGGGTATCACAGTTACTTCAGAACCTGTAGTTTTCAGACTCTGGAGTCCACAGCCCAAGAAAAGCACCAGACACTTGGTCAGCACCTAGGAGCAGTGCAGCATGTTGGGGGGGGGGAGAAGAGGGAGGTATTGCATAGGTTCATCTTCAGCAGATTCATAGAGGGATTAAACAACTTCTGTAAACAGGGCCAGGTTAAAATACTTCTCAAAGTCTAACAGAGAGACCTCTTTGTTCTTATGAGGCCCAAGAGACAGAAATCAAAGATTATGTGATGTATCAAACTCAGAACTTGCCAGAGTCTTCATGACTTAGCCTGGACTGTCAAAGTTGACATATGTTCTGTTCCTTGTTCTGATTTTGTGATTACGCCTTTGATCCTGTGCTGCCTGGGTTTTTGTGGTTTTCTTGCTCTTGCTTATACGTGATCATTCTATTACAGCTCATTGGTGAGGGAGGTTTTTCCAGGTACTACTACACTAATTCTTGGTGCAGTTTGTCATCCCCATTGCTGGTACAATCTAACCCAGCAAGCTGAGTGGCATAAGGTCCCTCAAAGACATTCTACTTTACCCCTCTTTACATAGACACACCTGGGCAGCTTTGCATTATCACTGCTCCTGCCTCACACTTTGATTTAGAATCTTAGGGTGAATATTTACACTGATTTAGAAAAAGCAGAAATAAGTATTTTTTTATTTTTTTTTTACCCAGAAGTGCACAGCCTCATCTATCACTGTGACACTGGTTTCTGCCTATTACCCATTCTGCATTCCCATTTTACTATCTGCCCAATGCTAAAGCTGGACTTGCTATGTCTAATCTGTGCATCATCACCACTCTCTCAGCTGAAAAATATAAAAGATTCGCTTGAATTCACTCAATTAGGAGCTGCACCATTGAGGGAGCTGTACCAAAAATAACTTGATTTATGAGCTGGCAGTTTAAGTAGCCCCTTAGCAGCACTTAACAACTCCTGCTGATGTAAGATGTCTCTGTTGATTTAGGGCCATCCAGGTTTGAAGTGAGTCAGGTGCATCAGAGCTGGCAGGTCACATTTGGAGGAATAAATCTGAGACATAGTTTTATGGGAAAAATCCAGTTCAGAGATCTAGTAAAAATTTACTGTGAAATCACTGTCTGGAAAAAACCAAACAACCCCACATCCACAGTTCTATTTGCATTTTTACCTTAAATGCCAAGCAAGTATTAGAAAGCAAATATCCTTGCTCTGTACATATTTTACTTACTTTTTCCTGTTGGTATATTCAGTTATGGGATAGATGGAATATATTGTCTCTATTTCGTTGTTTTAAACACAGCTTAGTCAGCTGGTAGTTGTTTTAAGGACAACTCAATGCAGTGGATGAAAGAAAGTCAGGAACAGTTTCAGATGATGCATATTCAATATGATTCTTTTTTATGATGGAAAACAAAAGGGACACATGAAAGTTGCCAGGTAGTGACTCAAAGAGCACAGGAGCAAACCCCACTTTCACTCTAGTGATCCCTTGACCATAAATCTGTCAAGGTAACACCTACCAAAGCACACCAGGAAAAGTCAAGCACTGTAACCTCATGTTCCCACACCTTTGTCTTCTGCACATCCTCCCCAATGCACATCACTATTTTCCATTTTGAACTCAGTCTCTGATTGTTGCAGGTACAGATCAGAGCCTGAAATCAAAGCCTCACCACCCGTGGTCTGGGAGCAGAGGCAGAAGCAGGGTCCCTGGAGAAGTGGGGTTACTAACATGGGAAGGGAATGGGCAACTATGGAAAGACTTCTTTTCATACCTGCAGAGGCTCAAGGCTGGGGGAGAAACCTTCTGCTAGTGCCATCCCTCTGAGCAGAGGTGGGAAGAAGCCAGCAATAGAAAGTACATTGTAACCATTTACTCAGGAAAAAGCTGAGATTCCAACAGTTCCAGCACAAACCTGGAAGGACATAAGCCACTCTAAATGAATTCTGAAAAGTCTAAAAAAAAAAAAAACAAATCTGTAATGAAACATTTACAGGCAAGATATATCCTATACAATGTCTGAAAATAGAAAGGCTTACATAAATTTTGGGATGGGGACTATTATCCTTGTAAAAGCAGGAACAATATCACCCCTATGCCTGATGGGCAATAAAACACATTATGGAGCAAGGCACCAAGAGGCTAGAGTGATTTGGTTGATCAGGGGATAAAAGAGATGAATGAAAAGGTCACTAGGTATGAATAGAAACATCTGAGCACTCTGAGGACTTTATAATTTGTTAACCAAACAGAGATTCTGGAAGAATGGATCCTAGAGAAAACAGGAGTAGAGAAGAGTAGGAGAAAGAAAATGGGATACAGTGACTGAGTAATCTCCTTGCAAATAAAAGACTCTGGAGGCAGGGGAAGGGGGGGAGTTGTATAGCTTTAAACTCACATACTGGTAAGCATCAGCCTTGTGCTTCTTGCAGCTACTCCAAAAACAAACACATCTGAGTGGGGATGGGCCCACGTGACTGGGACAGGCACGTGTGGTGTGCTGAAGGAGATGTCATGTGGATCACAAATAATTCATCTGATGTGGCATTTGCTCGGGTAACCATGCAATTTTCTGTGAACAGCAAACCAAGGAACCATGCAAAATCTCTAGTTCATTGCTCTCTTCTTCCCTGAGGTTGAATCAACTTTCCTATTTTTTTTTAATGCAGTATTTAGCTGTTTGATCCATTCATATTTCTCCCTCTCTTTATTCAGCTAGTCTCCCATTTATGAATTTTTACTGTATATGAATGCTCACTGCAATTCATTCATACATTCTGCATTCATAGGGATGCAGAAAAGACAGACGCGTTTATGGACAACACAGATCCAACAGCCTGTCAGAGACAAACACAGCCTTAAGTCTCTTCAAGGAATGCAGTCTTATAGAAAAACTTCATGAGGGCTGCCATCCCATAAATCATCAAGGAATGCATCATAGGCAGAGTCCACTGTTCCAGTCTAACCAGTTGTCCAGTCTCAGTCCCTGGTTTTGAGCATGAAACTCATGTTCCCTGGCTGATCCCTTGTGTCTCACATGTTGCCCGTGCTGTGTCGCATGTGCTCTGCCCATCGCTCTCTTTGGGACTCCCCGTGCTAGACACAGGTTTTCAGCTGTGCTTCAGGGAACAGATGTGTTGGAGATTATGATGAGTGGTAGTTTTTTGGGTTTTGTTCCTGTGAACATTCTGTAATTCAGTGAGTGACTCAAACTAAGACAAAAAAAATTTAAGGATTCATAACAGTGTGGTGATACCTTTCCATTCCTTTTCACATCACAGTACACTCTTATGGTTTCAAGTGCAAAAAACATACAGAGTCAGATCAACACCACAGCTGGATTTATGAAGTTTTCCTGACTTCAATGTCACTTTGTTTTTTATTTAAATATATATATACAGAGACCTATGTAGCTTTTAAAGGTTATTATCTATGACCACACACATACAGAGATGCTTGAATTTAATGTTTTTAAAAGCTCACTTACCAGGTGGTCTGATTTTCTCTCTCTCAAGAAACAAGGCACACGTGCATAAAAAATTCTCTCGCATTATTTATAGTGAGGTTGGTTGTTGTGGTTTCTTTTTTTTTTTTAATTTAAGTAATTAGGTAAAGGTGTGCACACGCCAAAGATTTTCAAGGTAAGTATCCTATAGGAAAACATTGCATCTGCAAAGCAGCAGGAAACAGACTGGGCCAGACATCTGTTTGTTTTGCTCCTTTTTTTTTTTTCCAGTGCAGCAGTTATGCATTTGGCTAAATTACTCACAAAACAACAGTTCTGCATCTTTACAGTAATTCACTCAATTCTAACTCATTATCAGGGAAAGGTTGAATGTAATGGTATTCATGAAACCAGTGATCCACTGTTTTGAGCCTTACCTGTCCATCAGGCACCACACAGTCTCATCATGCTCAAGATTTAGGAGTTCCTGTGAGAAAAGCAGCTCCACAAATTTAGTCACACAAAACAGGAGTTCATTTCTTTGCCAGCATGTTGGGTGATGGATTTAGTCTTGCATTAGGGAGCTAAACCCAAAGGAAGCCCATCCCACCCTACAGCTGCAGTGTGCTGCACCTTCCCTGCTATTCCCAAATCTCAACACATCAGGTTCCAGGAGCTGATGATGCACTGGCATGAGGCCACAAAAATAGTAAGGTGTCATTGCTTTAGTGAAAGAACAGGATATAAATGCACAAGAACCACAAAGTTGATAAGGGGACTGGAGCACCTCCCCTGCCAAGACAGTCAGAGAGAGTTGGGGCTGCTCAGCCTGGAGAAGAGAAGGCTGTGTGGACACCCCACAGCAACCTTCCAGGATCTGAAGGGGCCTACAAGGAAGCCAGAGAGGGACTCTTCATCAGGAGCTGAACACGGGGCAATGGGTTCAAACTGAAAGAGGGGAAATTTAGGTTAGATATATGAAATAAATTCTTCCCTGTTAGGGTGGTGAGGCCCTGGCACAGGTTGGCAGAGAAGCTGTGGATGCCCCATCCCTGGCAGTGTTCAAGGCCAGGTTGGATGAGGCTTGGAACAACCTGGTCTAGTGAAAGGTGTTCTGGCCTATGGCAAGTGGTTGGAACCGGATGATCTTTAAGGTCTCTTCCAACCCAAACTAGTCCATGATTCTAAGTGATCAGGAGCATTATTGTGAAGCACTTTAAAACAATGGTCAGTGATGTCCACTGAACAATTCTGAACAAAGCTGTATGTAAAACCTTATACAAGACCTAAATAACCACACAATCTGAATTCTGGTCAGCATTTCATACACAGCAAAACTTGCTGAAATTTCACTTGCAGTGATGTAACTCCACAGACTTCTACTCATTCTAGGCCCCCTGTATTACCCAAATAGCACTGGAAAAGGTTTTCCCTGCCTTGTTGCAATGTCAAGCCCTGATGGTGATTATACCAGGACACGCATTACGTGTGAAATCCCTACTGAAATCAAGTGGATCAGAACTAGGCAAAGTCAGATCTCTCACAAAGGACATCTCTTTTTATCCACAAGGGCAAAGCCATTATTTGCAGAGGGAAGACAAAATTTCATTTGAAAACGTGAATGGTTTGTGTGCCAACAAGAAATCAGAATTTTCCAGCCACAATGATGCAATAAAAAGCAAACTTATGCCTTCTAGCACAAGGATAGATCCTCAAGCATAAATAGGCCTCTGCAGTTACAAAAACTTCCTGTCTTTAGAACTTGATTTTGTTTGCTCTCATTTCCTAGCTACTGACTGGATGCCTTGACAACACAACAAACCTTTATTTCATTCTGTAAGTTTAGCATGTCATATAACAATAACCAGATCACTCCCCCTAACACACACAGAAAAGCTCAGAAAAATAAAATTGCTTGGAAGAAAAGTCCTATTTGTGCTTCTGTTGTTTGGCACCAATTATTCATCATGTGACTTACTCTCAAAAGCCTTTAAGCTCATAAACCAGAATATTCATCAGTATCTGTGAAATTATTCCACAGGTATCAATTAGTTGTCTTGAGATACAAGTTTAACTAGTGATTTCTTCCCTCAGCGAAGCCCAGAAACTTTTTGTCATGAAATGTAACCTACACTTATAATGGAATGAAAGACAGGAAAACAAGACAGACAGCATGAAATTAGGCCATCAAATTCAGTAGGGACAGAAGAGGAGTAGCATGGTATGCAAGAAGTTGAGCTACTCTAATCAGGTGATGATGCTGAAATTAGGGACCTTCAGCTGTATACCTTTGCTGTGAAACAGGAATTTTGGCTGGATAAGCCATTTTCACAGGTTTTGTCCAAACCATCCTCACTGTGACGTGTTTTTTTTCTTTTCTTTTTTAAATTCTAAGTTTTCCCTGGTTGTGCTTGGAAGGGGCACCCTGCTGGTCCTGTGCTTACTGGTGGTCTGCCCACAACTTCTCTTTCACTGGACTCAACAGTGGGCTTCAAAAATGCCACCCAGATCTGCCTGAAGACGAGGTTCTTCCTGCTTTTAAAAACCTGCAGAATTAAATTTGATTGAAAACCTCAAGATTCTTATTAGGTGGAGAGTAACAGCTACTACAACTGTTTTAAACACGGAACCCAGCAGAAAGATAGACACAGTCAAATAAGCAGAAGGTTAGATGCTATAAAAGCTACAGCTTTGAAAAAAAAATTACCTCCTTTCTGGGACCTTTAAAAAAAAAATAGAGCTAAATTCAATTTAACTACAATTATTTCTGTTACTGCAAGGTAGCCCTCTCCCATACAAATTGAAGGTCACAGTTTATTTATTATTTAAGCATTTGAGAAAACAGACCTTGCAAACTGTTCTTTTCCACTGCATATAGATGTGTGCACAACAAAAGGGATGAAACACCTAAGGCTCCACTTCAATAGATCCATGCCAGCAGATCCCAGCCTCTGTTGGGAATTCTCTCTAGAAGCAGTTGAGACATATGAGTAGGGAAATGCATGAACATAAAAGCTCCAGCTGGGTAAAATTTATTAAAGGACTGGGATCCTAAGCTGACCACAGATTGTTGCTGTACCCATTAATATTCTGCTTGCAATGTGTAGTATCAAACTATTCACAGATGTTTTAGTAATTGGCTTATAAGCCTATATAACAAAATATGTTTCTATAAACATCTAGAAGATACTAGACAACCACCTTTAACTGTTTTATAAATGAAAGCTTAGCAACAACTCTGACCTTTAATTTTTACCTACTAATAATAAACTACTAAAACTATGATAAATGCAGAAGCCTTTACAGCAGGTAAATGCTACAGAACCCATGATTTTGTATAAAACCCAAAGACAGACCTTCAGGGTTTGAGTTTCTATTTCCCAAAAGCTAAGAATGCATTCTTTTCCATGTTGTCTGAAACAAGCAGATTTTTCCTGCCTTCAAACAAGACGGTTTGGGGGCTCAGAGGGGAAGAGATGGATTAGATGTTGACTGAAACACTCAAAGGCCTTCAGGAAGAAATACAAATGCCAGGTGCTGACCTAAGGTTCCAGAGGCCTGTAAGTAGTATACAATAAAATTGAAGTATTTCAAATAGTCTCCTACTCTGACAGATGTTGCAATGATGTTGTTTCATTTTTCTGTTTTCAACACTCACATACTTGTCCTTTGGACATTCCTCATATTAAGCTCATGCTTCTATCTGTTGTTTGCAACAAGTCTCTAAGGCAACCACGGGGTTGGGCAAATAGTTTCACTTTGTACAAGATAATAGGTAATTCAAAACATCCATTTTTTCAAAGCAAACTTAAGGCATCTCCACATCAAACACTGCAGTTGATTAAGAGTCCAAGAAAAACCAATCACTGTGTCCAGCTAGACAATAACAACTCAATCCCAAAGTGCTGTAGCTCCCACTAACTTACGGGGTCAGGGCTGAAATGGAGGGGTGTGTAAAACACAGTCTGCTGCCAAACATCCACCCGCTGGAACCACAGGGGGAGGAAAGGGCTGATTAACTGTGGGGTTTATTGCCAGAGAATACACATATCATGTAGTTTCACCCAAAGTGAAATCCCCTTTAGTCCAAAGAGTATTTCTGGCACCTACATACGCAGCAGGTGCATCTCACTGAGACTCCAAGAGGGTCTGATCCAGAGCTGGAGCCAGTGGAGAGACCACTCAAATAAAGCACATGATAATAAACTATCATTCCCACTGGTCTCAAGTGAAGCTCTATTTTCCCCTCATCAGAAAGCAAGGGCTTGATCCTGCTAAGACATGGGCACTTGTGAAGTGCCCAAGAGACATGGACGAGACGTGACAGGACACGCCAAGCCCTGAGCCTGACAGGATGGGGCTATTTCACCAACATGCAAAACAGATCTGTCTGCTGCCCTTTTGATGCAAGGAAACAGAGTTAATGACACTGATAAAACTAATCTTTGTGCACCCTTGTTTGCCATGAGAAGATGCAGCTCTTCTCCAATATTTCCATTTGCTCTACAATTGCCAAAAGATCAGAGCAGAATTAGACTACAGGTCTAAGGACATTACCAAATCAACCCTTTTAGGGTTTTTGCATTTGGGGCACTGCAGACAGACCTGAAATAAGCAACACTGACCTGGGCCAGGCTCAGGTGGCTGAAAGCAGGAGTGTTCTATCAAGGCTGAGCTGTGGCCAACACCCATCTCCTCACGCAGCCCCTTGAGGAAAGCAAAGGGGAGCTCATCACACCATACTGCCCAGGGCATCTACCAGGAGATTCCAGGGCTGTGGCAGAACCAGCCACAGGGTTTAGATCCATAGTCCTAACAAAGCTTCCTACTTACTACCTCCACTGTTGCCCAAACTTCAGTGAACACGTTGCTTCATGCCATGGTTTGTGCACTGTGTAGCCATAATGTCTCCAGCCAACACTGCTGCTCTGAACTCCTGCATAGAAGGCTACATGAAGAAAAGGGATTATTTTATTTTCAAAAAAGTTTAAATTGATTGACATGTTTTGCTTGGACAAAGGGGATGTTTGCTCTGCCTCACACACCGTAGGCCTAGGTACTCACCCCAAGTGCTGCTGGCAGTTTTACCCTTGTAATACACACTCCCATCGGTGCCTGGAGTACAATCACACAACATGTTGCTATCCTGGAACAGAACAGCCTGAAACAGTGCCCCTTCAAAGATTTGCACATGCTCTTGGACAGCTCAGGACTTGATCCTGTAAGCACCTCACTCGCCAAACAAGACCCCCATTGAAACTGGCTTACATCCTAGACTAAGAAGGATTGGGGCCTTGACATTTTCTTCCATTTCGTGGTTTCCCTGCCTTCTGTGTACTCAGGTGTTACCAATTTCTAACTCAGCTGGTGACTGTGCTTAATCCTAAGACAGTGATCCCAGAAATATCTGAGAAATAGGATAACAGCAGCTTTGCAAGCCAGTTGCAACAACCTCAGTAAATCCTATGGACCCCACAAAAGATACTATTGTCTCTGAACTCCAATACTCTGAAATCAAAATACACATGATGCCCAAAGTGTTTGCAGAGTACAGAAAGGTCACTTAGCTTAACACTGAGGAACCAGTCAGCATAGATCTCATCACTGATGTTTGTCACTCTCACAGTGACAATGTCGAAAATTCTTGTCTATCGTGTGGCAAACTCTGTCTCCTCTTCCCATGAAAGAGGCATCAAGGGTGCAAAATGACTCTTCTAAAAGTCCTTTAATTGAACTTCATAGTGCCTGGAAGTCCAAGAACAGAGGCAGGTTTTGGGTTCCACAGCAAAAACTTCTCCAGCTATCACCATTTACAACAAGGTAACTTGTTCCTCCTTCAGTGAGACATCAACACAGATCCCACAGGTCCCCTCAGCATGAGGGGAACCTTGCACAGTTAAATGCAGATGGAGATACAATAATCTAGATGTATTATCTGATACAGCAGTTCAGGTTGCTTAATTCCACAGAGCAGCTCAACACACCAGTCTACACATCTGATATCAGTCTTTGCCAGAAGTGTTCCAAGAACACCATCCAAGCCTGATGGAGGGAGTTTCACAAGTCACCAAGAACATGAAGCTTCCAAACTATTTGGACAGTGTCCAGTGACAGTAGCCATAGTGGCTGCATATCAGAACTTGTTGAGGAACTGTACTTCAGCTGCATTAAACAAAAGACCAAAGTATTTTCACAGAAGTACTCAAGAGCTTCAACAATGAACAAGTTTTCCATTTGGTACCCCATAATATTCTGAAAGATATTATAGTTACAAAAGCCAACTCCATTTTAGACATCAGCAGTGTTGAGGTGCCATATTCCGTGGCATTTAGTGCCACGAGGACCATCAGGTTGTCCTTATGCTCATCGATTAACAAGACTGTTTGGAAAAGAATAATTAGACTAAGTCCAAGTTCTACTACTTGGACTTAGTTCTACAAATCTTAGAACTTGGACAAGTTCTACAAATCCCGAAGTATGAAAAGCAGGTGGATTAGTAAGCTTAGAAAAGACCAGATTGTTACAGTCACAGCTGATAGTACCATAGTACCGCTTTAGATAATGGGAGTAACGGGAATAAACCATTGTTAATGATTTTTTTTTTTTGGTTCCCATTTTGAGAAAAGAAAAACTGTGCAATTCCCTCACACCACAGAACACGTATTAGCTAACTGCAGATTCCTGAGGACATTTCTAAACCGTGGTTTCAGTAAGGTGGTTCCTATTGCTCAGGTCTGTGCAAATTCTTACTGACTTTTGGAGAGTCAAGGTCCAAGTATGCATTATTTCCTCCCCACATAAAGGTTTCTTTTGGGAGGATATCTGGTGAACAAACAAAGAAGCAGCTATAAGAGGTGAGAGAAGTGTCTTCTCAGCTTAGACACCACCAAATTCAGCTTATTTAGTTTTGTAGTGCAATATGCTGCTAACTACCTGCATCTGTGCAGATGGACATCTATGTGGTAATAATTTTGCTCTCTGATAAGTGTCAGCTGTGTCCTTGTAAAAGTATATGTATTTCCTGCAAGCTCAGAGTTAAAAAACAGTCCTGAGGATACATAACACAAAGTTGTCCCTGTACATGTATCTTCAGTCAGACATATACATATAAATTCAAGCATATATTTGCTTGCATGTTGATATGGTTTGAAGCTGGCTCCCTGCCAAGTCTCCAAACCTTACCACCAGAAGTCCCCCCCCCAAAACCTCAGGGAGAAGAGGGAGAAAAACAACCAACTAAGAAATAACCCGAAACGAGAGAGACAGCTAAAGTGATATATATAAATATATTTACACTTATATATATCTTTTAAAATATATACAATTTTCACAAGGGAAGGGAAAGGGGAAGGGAACAAAACCAAAATTATATATATATATATATATATATATATCCCAAATCAGTAGCCCGAGATCTAGTAACTAGAGAGTTAGCAAAGGAAATATATCACCACTCTCCTTGGGACAACTGAGAGTTGCTCCGGGACGATCGCCGGCAACCTCCGTCTCCCAAGGTCGACAAGGCCTCACCAGGCCTCGCTCCCCAACACGGCAGACTCAACAGCAGGGAACCTGCACCTCCAAGCCGCCGGAAGGAAAGAGAGCAAAAGCCTCTCCTCCTTTCTTCTTATAATCTGGCTTACGTAAAAATCGTAGGGAATACTGGGTAAATCTGGCCCCTTCCTTGGTTACAAACTGGTCACCAAGGAAGGCCTAGCCCAAACCACCACACATGTATATAATCTCCTCCTGTGGAATCTCTCTCTGAAATGAAGCAAAATAGCCAGTTTTAAGGATAATATCTTTAAAAAGCAGAAAGAATGGAATCAGACTCCTCCAAAGCATGGAAAAAGAAGGTAGTTGGGTATAAACAGTAAAATTTCTTCTTGGGTGAAGGAGAACAGGTAATGTTTAAAAATCAGATCTGGCATGGGCTTCTCAAACATTCCATATTAAACATACTGCCTTTGGAAAGAGACTACTATACAGGGAGCAGAGAGAAGAGAAAGAAAGGATGAGTGGCCACCCCTCACCAGGAAGTGAGAGGTAAAATACATTATTCTGTGTCCTCCTGAGAACCAACACCTGACAGTAGAGGTAATGCTTTCAGTACTGCCCTCAAGTTATTCAACGAGAGAAGCATCTCATTCATCAGACTAGTAAGAGCTCTGTCCCTAGAAGAGTCCTCTTCCATCTTCAACTCTCTTTCTTCCTTTATAACCCTTCCCTCACAGCTCTAGATGTTATCAGGGGAGTATTTTAGGTGACAAAACTCATGCGTCTCATGAAATTCCAGACACCATAGCATGACCCACCTGGTTTTCAGTCATTGCTACAGAAGGAGTAGGGTTTCCCATAGGACATACACCATCTCTGTGCAAATACCCTATGGCTTAGAATGCACACCAAATGTCAGTATTTAGGTGGGTGGTTGCTCTCCAGATGGCTGCTATGGCCACACCTGGAGTCATCATTCACTGCAGCTTTTTTTGCAAATACCTGCCTTTTCTCTAGACACTGAACCAGCACAAACAGGAATATGAGATCCTTTTCTTCCAGCAGAGAACTAGTGTCCAAACTGCTGGTTAGCCTGGGAGGTGGTACATAGTGACTCTAAGGGTTTGGTTGAGGTTCTCTTCTGATCTTGCAAGAGCCTCGGTGGGATTGCTACCAGATATGTTGTTTTGAGCCTTACAGTCACCAGAGTGACTGCTTCTTACAGATGCTTCCTTTTCTGAGACAAGGAGGATGTCCTGTGACTAAGGTTATGACAACCTTTTGCACAATGAATAGAGTTTAAGTTGGGTGGACTTACACACACCCTACTAGTCACTAGGATATACAGTGCCTCATTCTCTGCACCCCTCTGTTTTTCTGGAACAACTGAAATTTAGAAGAAAACAAAACAAAACAAAATATAAGTTTAAGGATGAAACAAACAGCAGCAGCAGAGAGACTCTCCAGTTTGTTTTCAAGAGTGCTGGGGTCAGCACTCTTGGTCAATAAAGTTCACAGATCCTGAACAGAAGCAGGGGGAGACAAGGGACTTCAGCATTCAAGAGACTACAGTGCCTCTGCAGTTGGGGTTTCTGCACACCTACACTGACTTCTCCTTGAATAATTACTTTTCTTGAAAAGTCTCTTTTGTGCATATGAATAATGGAATTATTGGCATGCCCTGTTAGAATGAAACAGAGGTACCATTGTCATGGAGCCACCTTAAAAAAAAATCCTAGACTGAAAGAAAAATAACTGGAGTCACAGTTGGATCAAAAGCAACTGAAGCTCTTGGGCTTACATCCATTAGCTGGAGGTGAATTGAAACAAACTCCCCATTCCACAGAGCTTTGGCAATCTCCTGGGAACTATACTCACCTCCAAAGTTATAAATAAATAAATAAATAAATAAATAAATAAAAGTAGCAAGCCCAGACCTCCCACACCATCCTATCTCTCATAACAGTGCATACTTGGGTGGTCCAATTTGTAAACCAGCCTCTCTTTTATGACAGTGGAAAGCACTAAAACATACTCGTGAAAACTGAGTGTAGTTCCCAAAAAGATAGGAAAAAGAAACAGAACATCAGCAAGTGAAGTACTCAAGAAGGAGAGGGTTGAATGAAAAAAGACATTTAAATTTAAACTTGCTTGGGCAAGTGGAGCAATCCCTTTGCATTTTGATTCTGTTTGAACCATCCAAGCCTATGATAATATTGGCCAGGACAGTCTCCTGCTCCCTGCTAGAGAATCTCAATTGCTCCAGGTTTGCAAGTGTCAAACACCTGGTATACTCTGTAAAAGAAAAACAGAATTCCAAGAGACCCCTTTTTTCTCCTGCTGACACATGTTCCAGAAAAACGGTTGTTGCTGAGGGGAAATGCCAAAAGCTGCAGTGATCCCACTCTTTTACCTCACGCTCAGGCTGCAGGTTGTGTTTTCACATTTCCCCACCACCATTATTTGAACAAGGGTTTGTAATTCTCCCTGGAATAACCCACACCTGCAATAGGACAGCACAAAGTCAGAGCATCCCAAAATCACATAAGAACAAACATTCACACCCTAAGAGCTTTGCCTAGGGTTGCACATAATTCTTTTTGGAAGCTATACCACATCCTGTTCCCAAAGCCTAGAACATAACCAGAGTCTTAAACCCTCAGTTCCCCGCTGATGCCTCACCTGTAACTGGCAATATATTTAAAAATAAACAGATCAGACACTGTTTTAGGAACAAAATTGGTAACATTCTTCTTTTAGTTCTCACTGGAGCAGATTTACCTCTTTAGGGCTGGAGGCTCACCTTCCACTACCAGAGTGCACAGCTAAAAACTGTAACATCATAAAACAACCCCAAATCTCAGTGCTTTGCAGAAGAGGGATTAAGTTACTCAGATAAAACAGGAACAACAGATTTAATGTTCAGAGCTGGACTTGCAAATTTAGTCGGATTTTTAAGAGCAGCCCTCAGACTTACATACAACTTACCTCTTACATTAATTCATGTGAGAGCAAATGCCATGACACTGACAATCACACCTTTTCACCTGTGCCACTGGTCTGGAAGCAACCTTGTCTATTCATCATTACTATTTCTTTCAGATGCTTAATCTTATTATCTACCAGAGATAATTCTGGTGGACCTCACTTCCACATCCCCTTTGGCAGGTGCACTTCCATGCCTTCCACACCTCCCACTATCCTCAGAAGATCCTTGTTTTTGACAGATGCTGGCCTATCCAAAGGCCTCGTTTCAGATCAAGTCTCAGGTGCCTATGAAAAAGCCTTTCTTCCACACAAATTCCCAAAAATATCTTGTTACAAGCATATCAGCTGCAATTAATAAAATTTCATTGTTCAACAGCTTACATAAAACATCACCGATGAAGCTGAATGAAATTTGGTTGTTGGGACTCCTGTTCACATAAATTTTACTACAGAAAGATCAGGACTTTCATTTCATGCTCTTTCATTTGGAGTTCATCTGCTCTCAATTAAAAAAAAAGTAATAATATACATCAAACTTTTGGTACTCCATTAGAAGAATAAGCACTTTCTATCCAAGACATCTCATTAAATTAAAAGCATTAATCTTGCTCCTTCTCATAGAACAAGGGCTTTACACTTTGGCATTGAAAATAGAGAAATCAGGGAAAACATGGACTCACATCTAGGATGGAGTTGAGCAGCCTGACACAGAAATGCATCTTGTAGCTCTACTAAAGCAACTAAGCAGGCAGAGGAAGAAAGAAAAACTTCAGTAAATGAGGTTTTCATGCAAGAGACTTCACAACAAATTAGGCAGCTGTAGACCATAAATTCCGAAAACACCATTTTACACTGTTGCCTTTAATTTTATCATATTTAGGAACAGACCTGTCCCAACAGCACCAGCAGTATATAAGATGTCTACACTAAATTACAGTCTTTAAAAAAAAAAAGAAAAAATTACAAAACCCAAATAAACAAAAAAACCAAACTAAAACCAAAACAACCAAAAAAAGCAAAGCAAACCAAACCCAAACTGAACCACATCAAAAAAGCCTCAAACCCATAATAAGGAAGTTGAACATGCCAGATTTGTTTTGCCTTTGTAGCACAGCTGACTCTCCCACAGTGTGCATTTTTTAACTATATTTTTTTAATTTCTCATTGATTTTTCCTAATTTATCCATATTATGACATACTTAGGATGCTATTAACCAAAAAGCTGAAGCAACACCGATAAGCACAGTATATGCCTTGTGTATAGATAATAAATACACATTTAGTATTATATGTGAATAAATACAAAATATATAGAATATCCTGTTCTCCAGTCTATCAACTATCTTATATTACACAATGAAGCTTAAGAGACCCGTACTCAACTTTATTTGTTAGCAGTTTTAAGGATTTGTGATTGTTTTGGAAATCCCAATAGCATCCTACAGCACATCTGATAATCAATTTAAACAATTAATAATGTCATTTCATTGGGGGATGATAAAACCCATCCTCCTGAAAACACGCTCCTCAGTTTAGCTCCTGACTTCAAAGACATTGAAGTGACAGGTAAATACACCCAGTCTCATATTTCGTCCTTTTCATGTAGTGTCCTGTACTAGGCCTTCATATTTTACCTATGACACAAATGAGCATTTAGAGCCTGATGTTTGCTGTAGGGTCAGGTGCACAAAAGATGAGTTAGTTGTATGAATTGTCTGTAGGTATGATTACTGTGCCTACATGTTCAAAACCCACTTACCCCTGACTGCAGAAATTTCTTTGAACCACACTAAAAAAGGGAGAAAATCGGTTGAAAGGGGATAATAGTTTTTGTTGAATACTCAATCTTTTAAATATGTGCACTGGACAAGTAGCCAAGGAGAAGGTAGTAAATGGAACGGCAAGTTAAGCTGTTTGAGGATATTCTGTAAGGAATTTCCATTAAGGACATGAAGTCTGACACTCTGTACCAACTCTGATCAGGTAGATATGCCATGAACAGAAACACACCACCTGGCACGCACACAAGGTAAGCAGAACATGTTACTAATGTAGTTCTGCCAAGCACCAAACTCCTGGGTACAATGAAGACTGAAGCTCTATTTTGCAAACCAGTGAATCTTGAAATGGGAGGGGGAAAAAAATAACCCAACATTTTTGCAACAGAACTTGGGCTCCAACACCAACAAAGACATCAAACCCCTGGTAACAGCTGAGCTCTCAGAAGTGGTTCTTAGCATCACTGACCCCTCAGAACACAAATCAGAAGGCAGTAGCCAGCATGGCAAGCAGTAAGGCTGGGTTTGGTACTCAAACCAACTCACATAAGGACAGAAAATGAAACTTGGGGCCTTCTGATATGCAGCTCGGGCACTAAGCATTGTACCACCTTTTAGGAACCTAGACACAAGAAAAGTCAAGTGTTCTGCTTGCATATAGGCTTTCAGTGTAAACAATAAGACAAGTGTCATTTGGAGGGAAAAAGGGAGGGACAATTATCACAGAACAGCATGTTAAAGTGTAGTTCTGTGCTAGTTCTTTTGCAATCTGGATTCAAACCTTATTTGACCTTTCTGTTTGGTCCTGTAATACAAGCAGACGCAATTTCCAATGCCTCATATTTTATTGCTATGTTATAAGCAGGAGCAGTCTGCTGGTCATTACTTAATGTACCCTTATTCATGCATTAGATCCTGCTCTCTCTCATTTACACACACACTTCAGGCTAGGACTAGTTAATCTATCACTGTCTCAGGGTTGGAAAACAAAGCCTGCACTCGAAAGAAAAACCTTACAGAATTTTTTCCTTTCACGTAATCATCTCGAAGGCAGCTGCCTGATAAAACAGTATTAACACAGTGAATACTTTGTTAATTTAGAAATACTAGTACAGTTAACTCAAGCATCAGTCCTAGACATGCTGTACTCTCTGCTGCTAAAACAAGACTTTCTGATAACTTGTGTTTACTGAAAGACTCGCTTAATGCATCAGTCCCTGGATTTCTCATGGAACCTTGCTAATAATAGTGGACAGGTCCAGAAGACACGAGTCACTTGGGGTCATTTATCTAAGAGCATTAAACAGACCAGGAATGTAGCAAAATGACCAATCATGCCAGAACCTAAAAGTTCATACAAAGGTAACTAAGAGTCCCCTGACCAGCAGGACGAACGAGATGCAGAATGAGGTATTATCAGCAGAACAGGCCAGCTTTAATGTTATTTGTGGGCACTTTTTCTCCCTCTGTGATGATGAGGGGGAATTTCTTCAGTGATGAAGAAATCAGAAAGACTTCTTTAGGCTCTAGCCCTTTTCTGTTTCCTCCCTTAATTGTAAAAATGTCCTTTCTTTTTTAAAGAATTGACTGCATTCAGACTCATGGACATGAAATATTGTATAATGTAATACATTTGAACTGTAAGTTGACTTTACACTGGGAAAATAGGACTTTGTCTGCACAAAAGTTTTACCATTATGACACACTAATACAAGTTGAACTCACCTACCAATGTAAGCACAAAGGCATCTTTGTCCCAGTTACTTTCCAGCCTGGTGTGATGTCCTTTCTCACATACATCTGGTTGGTGCCACTGCAGAAGAGTAACTACATGGAATTCACGTCTTTCATCAGTGTAAAATTCTGGGAAAATTCACTCTTTCAAATCCAGAGGCATCACTAGCAAAAGAGGTCCATCTTCAGAGACTACTGTTCCAACAGAATTCATCACAGAGCACTCAGATTACACATTAATTCTCTTAGGTAGGACTAGGTTAACTTGAACAGTTAAGATAGTTTATATCATGTAACACAGAAGATACACCTTATATGTCTGTTTGAAAAATATGTAAGTTTCTCTAGTCACTCCTTGATAAAACTCATGTCAAACAATAAACAAAAACTACCCTCTTCCTTGTGGAAGACTTAGATAAAATGGATTTTCCTTCATCAAAACATTTTAGACAACTAGAGGGGGAAAAAGCTGTGTATGCCGATCAATAAAGACAAAAATTACCTGATGCAGACCATTTGAACAATATTAAAGTGTTGGGTCTCAATTTATTTTTGAAATAGATTTCTGAAGCGAATTGTGCATCAACACATAAAATTCCACATCACACTCTATTTCAACACCTCTAACTTTGTGTGGCTACTTTTCAGTAACACTTTTCAAAAGCAGTAGGGACCCTTTCTGATTATTAGAGTGTAAAACGTGCTGGAATAGAACAGCTACTTCGAAACATGTTTTAATATCCACTGTTAATCAGCAGAATTAATGTTTCAAGCAGTTAGGGATATAAAGGAAGTTGTAAGCAGCATATTCCTTCACTCTGCCCCTGTCCTCATTCTTTTTTCACAATGCTGATCTCGGGACCAAATTTTCCTATCAACTTCGGCAAACAGGTGAGGTGTCCCTATGATTGCCAAACCAGGAAAAGGTAAGGAACCACTGCCAGTGAGTTTAGTAAACTGTGCAGAAACAGAACACACAGGTCTTCTGTCTCCAAATCCTTTGTGGTCACTGGTGTCTTGGGAGGTTGTGGTACAGCTGCCCCAAAGAGGAAGGGAGTCTGAGATGGATGACCACAGTAGCAATGAAACACATGGAAAAATGTGCAGTAGATGTTGGAGTTATGACCTCCTATGAAGAAGAAACTGCCAGACTCCAATGGAGGGTGTATATTAAATGTTTTTACTCTATTCCATCACCAACCCAGATTTGTCCAGAAAAGCCTCCAGACAGGGATGATGTTTTTATCTTTATGCACCTTTTATGCTTTTTCCCTGTGAACCATTTGTTCCTTTCCTGTGGGTGCCCCTTTTCTGTGAAAAAAAAAACAGCACAGCTTCTTTTGTGGTATGACAGCAAAAAAGCCCCAAACTGAAGCCAACTAATCTTCCAAGGAGGAAGTAGGAAGAAAGTGCACACAAGAACAGAAGGACATGTTGACTTTTGGATTTATACTTTTAAAATATACAATCAATCAAAACACACATCAGCTCTACCACTGACAGCTAAAACTTTGTTCCTTGTTATAAAAGAAACTGATGAAGTGCAGATGGCAGCTTGTGTATTGAGTTGGCTGCTTCATAAACTGTAATTATGGTGGAGGCAAAATGGATCACCTCATCCATCTGGAATAAAAATGGGATTATCACTTGGCAATTTCTTTGCTATACAGGACTGCAAAATATCTTGCCCATCGCTACTCTTTGGCATGACTGGAGTTTAACAATGAAATATAAAAGAAGGCAGAGTCCAGATTATCTTTTATTTACAGAAGTGATAAATTAACCACTGGAAAGATAAAACCTGCCCAATAAATCATTTCTCCTCACTGACCTCATGCTTAGGCACTGCTTGGAATGAAATCAGCTTTGGAAAAAGTTATCCCTAATTGAAAACAAATGGTGACCATGCACAAAAAAGATACACCAATAACTGACTAGTAATTTCAAGACAGCTTGCTAAGCTCCATGAAAGCCTGAACCTTTCCTAAATATACAGCCAGAATTTAGTGACATATTTGCCACCACTTGCCAGACTGCCATGTGTACATCACACATCAACCAGAGGATTTATTAAAAGAAAAAAGTAATGGGAATAATGTGCTCCTTTTAGCTGTGCAAATTGTAACAAAGCAGATCTCACTATAAAGTCCACAGTACATCATACAAAACACATAAAGGACCATGGAAACACACATTATAATTACTCAAATCACTCCCTACATGAGAACACATTTGGCTTTGTGAAACACATGCAAGTAATGACTTAGTTACTCAGCATTTACTTGTGTACTCACATGGGAAGTACTTCAGGGATAAACAAGAAGCAGCTACCTGAGTTATAAAACTAGTGTTTTAAAACCTAAAGATTATTTGGTGATGCCACTGCTGCTCAGGGCAGGGAGGATAACCACGTGGAAAGTAAATGCACCTATATGCTTTGGCAAAGATGGTGACTGGACAGTTTGTGGAAACAGCAAAAACAACTTGCACCATGGATTACAACTGAAAGACAATCTGATTTCTTCTGCAATTTCTGATGAGCACCTTGCTAAGAATTCAAAACAACCTGGATCATTAGAAAACAACTTTCTTTGCACAAACAAACACGACCAAAAATAAAAATAAAAAAAAAATTTAATCACTGCGGAAAAAAATCCTCCAAAGCATTTCAATCCAATTTTCAACTGTGACTCATTTACTCCCATTATTATTTCTAGGTTCGTAATCATCCGTTTCCTTTCACATCATGGCAGGACAAGTAAATAAATTCTATACTTCTGCTTTGGCAGTGTTTTGCACCCATTCTGGACAACTACCGAGCTGAACAGCAACACTGAATTTGGCTCAACAAATCCTTACACAGCTGAGATGTTTGCCAAAAAAACTCCGCAAACTCATGTTTACTCCCCATCAAATCAAGAACTGGATCTGCAGGCAGAGAAAGGATGCTGTGTAAGAAACCTCCATCTTACCAGCTTCTCCCTGCAAGTCCTTGCCTTAGAGATCTGAGTCTAGATCAAGGGATCACCTTTGCATCAGACCTACCTGCCATTAATCTGTTTTCAGCCATCATCATCGAGTTTATAAACTGGAAAGTATACCCCAAGTGTGCATGAGGTACCCATCTATACCCAAAAATGCAAAGAGCCCATGACTATAAATGTGGGTACACCAGAAACCTGACAATGACATTACTAGAGAGCCACAGAGAGGGTGAGAAGGTGGTCACTTCCCAGGCAACTACTGAATGAAGGAATGAGAGCATCAGCCAAAGATCTGATATGAGACAAGGCTCAGGGTCCACAGTTCCCGGGCAAAGCTCATCCACTGCCATTTTCTCCCTCATCCAGCCATGCAAGACAGCTTTGAGATGTCAGCTTAAATCTCAGGCTTCAAGCATGAGCAGGAGACACATATATTTATGTCAGAGAAACACAGAACAGCTAAGGTTGGAAAAGAGCTAGAAGATCACCAAGTCTATTAAGCCAACAATGCCTTGTTCACCAGGAAACCATGTCCCCAGGTGCCACATCCACACGTTTTTGGAACACTTCCAAGGATGGAGACTCACCCACTGTCCTGGGCATCTCAACAGCTCTGTTTTTACTGCACTATCTTGCACTACACATGCACTGATGCAAACTAATTCCTTTTCTTACTGGGAACAGAATCATGTCTCATCATCTTTGATTTACTGAAGGATAAAGGTTATGCAGGTGGTTACTACAGAACAGGAGATGCACAGCAAAGTTTTGAGGCATCAAAAGCCATTAGACACCTCACACCATTGAAGAAATACAGTAGAAAGCAAAGCAACTAACACCATTTTTTGGATAAAGGATTTTCTTCAGAGAAGTTCTTCAAATACCAGCAGAGGAGGTTTGGTACACCTTGCTGCCATCAGTTCAGTGCTGCTACTGGACAATTTTGAGGGCAAATGCAGCTCTGAATTTAGGAAGTTTGCTTTAATCCTGCCTTGTATGTGGTTACTCATTTTATGAACAAAAATTTTACTTTCCTCTTAAAGGACTACTGGGATAGAAAAGAAAGCATGGTCCTGATTCTAGCAGCATATTTAGTTAATCTCCTAAAGTGAACAGTAAAAAGAAAGGTTTTACAATTGATAGAAACTTAAAAGTTCTTTGGTTTGGGTTAGTTTGTTTTTAAACCATCCTGAAACTGCCTGATTTTTTACTTGGAGAAGGGAAAAAAAAATCCCAACACCAATAATTTGATTACCTAAACAATTAAATTTTATACACAACTTACTTGGACAAAAAAATACGAAATTCCATAAACAAACTTCCTGTCATACCCCTCTAGGAAAATGATCAGGTGGTCAAAAGTGTAATCTTGGGCATCACTGGCAAAGAAAAGGTAATTACAGAAGTGACCAGGCACCCTAATTACCCAGCCACATTTTACAAAATTTCATAATGTTCAAGCTTTTCTGTAGTGAGATAACAAACCACTTTGAAGTATTTTTCCTCTCAGTAGTCAGCTTTATTAAAAGATAAGGCAGTTTCTATACTCCTCTGCAATATCTGAGAGACGCAGGCCAACCAGAGCTGTTAAAATGTTAATACTTTAATCCATCTTGTATCAACAAAGGCAACAAACCGCACATAAGGAGGCTGGTTAAGAAAAGCAACTTAACATCTTAAATAATATCACTACTGAGCAATACATTAGATTTCTGCAGTCATAATGTGGTAGACTGCTGCCACCTCTTGGTTACAGATTGTTATGGAATTAAATTTGATCCTAAAACACACACAATGGAAATGTACCGTGACATGTGGGATTGGAGCATCTTTGAGGACAATGGGGTGGGACAGGAACATCATCTGTACTTTCTGTAAACTGCACAGTGTGTGGTTGCATCTCTTGATATTTATTTACCATCTTCCAGCTTAAAATACCTTCATATCCTCTACTGCTGAAATCAGCTCCCAGTGGAATGCATGCAATGGTTACTCAATGAGGCAATACCTTCCAAGATTAAAATTTACAAATATATTAGCCAAGAAAAAAAAAAAGAAGGGAAGAGGAGTCCAAGGTGATAGATACACCAGTAGCTACTATGAGCAGTTTGTACAGCTTGGAGCAGATTACCCAGATGAGGCATTAGACAAGACAAAACTTTTAATTTGCACCTTTCCTCCACAGTAATTCACTTCTGAACAACAAGAAATGCAGTTTAAGACATCTTTTACCCCAAAAGCAGCTCTTGGAAATTTCTTCCAGCATAAATTCAACATTTATCCTAATCTGTTCATTTCAAAAGCTATTAATAACTAGTCAGTGAGAAGTAAAACATGCAAAAAACTGTCACCACAGATGTGACCAATGCAGTCTATGTTACAGCTTGAGAGACTGTGTGTGTAATGTGTCAGCAAGCAAATCCATACAGTTCTACCCATGAGGAAGCTACTTCCAGACCCTCGGCTCTGACTGTAACAGAAATCTTCAGCCTTCAAATCACAGGCAAACTCTCAACAACCACGGAGAGCACAGCTGCAACAAAACTAACAGATAGCACAAGATTATTAAAATATTAAAATAAATCCCTACGATCCTCCTTCCTTAAAGCCATACAACCCAATCAGATGTTACTGGAATGAGGCAGCACAGGTATCAGGTCAGTGAGGACACAAAACTCAGGGATGACTGCACGGCACGATGAAATGGCAGCACCACCATGTGATGGCTCCAAGTAGGGAGGCAGAGCAAGATTTTTAATAAGTAATTACACATGAACTTACTCTCTGTCAGCAGAATGTCTCCTGACATCCTTTTATGCTTCCCCACCTCCCCGCTTATTTAAAAAGAAAGAATCCAGCTGCAGGCAACTGCTAATTAAATACTTGGGCTTTCAGCTACAGTTGCTGTATGCACACATCTGCTCTGCCATAAACAGTTTTAAGTGTAATTGACTTATTTTCCATGCTCTAGGAGAGAATATTTATGACATGAAGAAAGAAAAAGCAAGCAGGGTCCGAGCCCCTGCCTCATATTCACTATAAAGTAAAAGCTGCAAAGCATTTAGAACTGTTTAAAAATGCCTTTTAGAACTTAAGGTTAGTTTTAATCTCACATTCCAAGGCTTTGCTCCCAAAACAACATATTTACTAATTTTTTGGCCTTGGAATTATGTAAATGCAAACATATATTTCAGTGCCTAGACAAGTTTAAGTGGCTCATGTTGAGCATTTTGGCTTAAATGAATCACGAACAACATCATGTTCAGTTCCCCCTGATTTCACAATCTGGGTTTCAGACAACAGATTTGAACAGAGTTAAAGATCTGTAATGGAGTCCTCATGAAGTCAACAAGCCATTGGTCAGATTCCATATGCCTGTACAAATCCTACTGAGAGACGTGAGCTTAGACACGACATGGCTGAAACCAGCCAGAAAACATGACTGAGCCATGACACTGAGAAAAAGGAGATCTCTGAGTCTGCACGGGGACATTAAAGCTCTAATATGTCCTGGTTTTGTCTGGAATAGAGTTAATTTTCTTCCTAGTAGCTGGCCCAGAGCTGGTTTGGATTTAGGATGACAATCACGCTGATAACACAGATGTTTTAGTTGTAGCTGAGCTAAGTCAAGGACTTATGCTGCCAGGCCAGTGAGTGGGTTGGGGGTGCATGAGATGCTGGGAGGGGACACAGACAGGACAGCTGACCCCAAGTGACCAAAAGGATGTCCCACATCACAGAAAATCATGCTGAACACCAAAACTGGGAGAACTTGGGCAAGAGCTGGCAGCCCCACTGCTCAGGGACGGGCTGGGCATCGGTCAGTGGGTGGTGATCAGCTTCATTCTTATTTTTTATATTCTTTTACCATTGCTACAATTTCCCCTCCCTTCTCTGTCCTATTTGACTGCCTTTTTCTCAAAGTCTTCCCTTGGTTGGTCAGAAGGTTACTACTGTCTCAAATCAGCAGCAGTTCTTCACAGTAAATAAATACAGGAGGGGATATCACATCCTCCCTCCACTGAGACTGCAAACACAGGCAAAATACCAAGAAAAAAAGATATTAAAATTAGACAATAGTTTTGAACAGCATCCAGTACACAGTACTCAAATCTCCTGTATGCAAGCCAACCCCACGGGATGCTATCAGCAATTATCTCTCATTTGGGATGAATTAAACAGATTTTTCATATTACTTAAGAGTATTTGTCACTTAACTACCGTGGAGGATTTTAAAAAGTTCAAAGGGCCATTTTTAGAATTAGTAAAAACAAAGACAGCATATTAATCTTCAAGTACAACTGGATGAGTTGAATTTATCCATAGCTGGCTGTCAACTAAAAGCCCACTTTTGGTATAAAATCAACACAATTTTATTCTCTTCACACTTAGAACTACATTTCCTTACTTCTCTGTAAGTTGCATTGTGACATCAAAGACATCTTGATTTTAACTCTTCTCTAGGAAAGAGTCAGAGATTGAAGTGCACAGACACTCTCATCCCTGAAAAGGACAGTAAGCTGCTAGATACCTGAATTGGTAATTATTCTTAAATAATTTAATAAATTACAAATAGAACTACTTTGAGGTTGCAATACAAGTTTTCAGGAATTAGGGCATGCAAGAAACGTGGGTACACCTGGAACTTTACTTTGGTCCACACTGACACTTGTATCACTGCGTGGTATGACAGAGTGAAAATGGATTAGCACAGGAAGTACTGCACAGTTCACAGGCAAGTTGGCTGAATTTGAAGGATTACAAAACCCTTAAGAGGCAACTACAAAAAAATACAAACTCCATTACCACACACAGTGCTGCATTCTGTAGTATAAAAATTATGTGGACACAGCCTGGGAGAATTTTTCACTGTAAAGACAGCTGCTGTAACACAGTAGGAAAATAAATACTCAGAATTGTCACTGCCACTTAAAAGCCAAAAAATACAGTTTGCAACGCTGGTCTAAGCTCATCACCAGTTTCTTATCTGGAAAAAGTAAATTCACAGCTCCTGTCTCCCAGAACCAGTATTCTGCTTTAAACATAAAACATTAGCATGTTTTTTCTCCCCTCTAGGAGATAACCTGAGATTTGACAGAAGATATAAATCTGCTTGGTTTTTCTAATTTGTCAGTTATATTCAGGGAAATGTGACAGACTAGATGGTTGAAGAATCTTAAATCTTCCAGGACTATGAGGTTTTATTTTTGGTCAGATTTAGGATCATCCTTACTTAGGAAAAAAAAAAGAAATTACAATAGATACTACAATAGTGAAGCCCCTTAACACTGTAATAATTCTTCTCATAAATACACTTATAGAGATTAATCTCTAATATTTATACCTGATTCTTCTCATTATAATCACTAGGAGATTACAGCTGTAATATTATCAGAATTCATTCTTTTAGTTTCAATTTACATTATATAATTACAAGAACACATATTTAAAAAAAAAAAATCCTTGTTAAAAATGCAGGAACAAATGGATATTCTTGACATTTTACAGTGATGCTGGTGGGGTTCCCCTCCACTACCACATAATGCAGAAATTTTTATTGAAAGTTGAAGCAAGACAATTTACCAGAGTATTCTCAGCTTGGAGTAGGCAAACAGTAGGATAACAGATCTTAAGTGTACCTTTACTTGACTGAGAAAATTCATGTGATGTTAAGACCATCTCTGCTGTTGGAATGTTTTGTTAAGAATATCTTGTTTTAGGGATCAAACTGTCATTTTTCATTCATAGCCATGTGCATATGGGAGCCATTCACAGAGTGTCTACCAAACAACTTATAGAAAATGACTGAAAGAAGCCACAGATTTGGCTGCTTCTTTAAACTTCCCTGTTATATGATTTTCTTCTTCTGTTGTAGTCATCACACATTAGTGTGACAACAGAAATACTTACGATAGGTTCGTTCACAAGTTTAAAATGTCAAGGCAGGAAAGCATTAACTGAGAATAAATCATCAATATCAGACTGAAGTATTACATACGACCAGTTTTCTACAATAATCAATTCATATGCTGCACTGAAAAGCTGAAAGGAACAGAAGTCCACCTCTTGAATTTCTATTATTGAAAACAAAGCGGATTTGAACACAATTAACACATGTGTTCCCAAATGAAGCTAGTCCAGAATTAATGTGTACTTTAAATTGGAAACTACTGATATAATTACTTAATGGACTACAGAAGTCAAGAAAAATATTGTGTGACCATTTGTCCAAATTCTGAAAAAAATCCACAGCAACTTGAGAAAATTATATGCAACATAAGTATTAGAAAAGAACTGATCTGTTTCTGCTCTATTAAAGCGCTTTAGTAAACAGAGTAAGATCAAACTATCAAACAATCAGCTGTGTGCTGTGCCCAAATGTTAGGAAGTTTTCCCAGACAAGAATTTCCAACCACTTTAGCAAAAGGCAGAGATGGTCTTTGATCCCAAAACAGCACTCCTCACTCAAAAATCCTAATATTCAGCTTTAGAAAACTGTAAAATTCAAGCCAACACATTCCAAAAGGACTGATGATTTTAGAAGCCAGTATCTGTGTGCACTGCAACTCCTGAAAAGCGAGACTTTCAGAGAGCTGATATTTCTCTACAAAGCAAATAAACACTCCAGCTGGGAGGGAATGCAATCTGCAGATATTTGGAAAATCTATCTAAAAAAAAAATGTTCTTGAGAAAGACAGGAAAAGAAACCTCTGTATGTTACATCCCAAAACAAAGCAGATGGAATTACTTAAAAGGGGAGAGGCCAATTATATCGTTAACACTTGCCAAGAGTAACAATGATAAGATTATTTTCAGAACAAAGTGATCAATGCCCTCCAGCACTCTGTGCTAGTTCCATGTACCGGGTACTCCAGCAACAGTGAAATCCTCCAGGGACACACACAAAAACTGCAGCAGAGCTTTTGAGAGACATGACTGTCATTTGAAACAAAACACCACCAAGTAATTCCATAATTTGTAGAATACAGACAGGCATAAACAGTTTTAGCAACTCACGTTGGTAACTTCAAGGTGAAAAACAGTCTTAAGTCCACTCACCTTTTCACTGCTGTGGAAAGTTTAATTCCAATGTATCCATTTCTTCACAGATGTTTTGAATTTAAATTGATTTTTCCTTCCAAACTAGAAACTGTACCATGAGAACACCAGATAACAGTTTTCTCAAATCCAAGAAAAGTCAAAGTTTACAGGAACAACACATGACTTGAATCCACAAATTCCCCATTTTGTAAAGGTACATGTGCTACAACTTACAGAGGAAAGAGTGTTGTTTTTGTATTTAAACTTCATTGAAATGTTACAATTTTGAAGCTAATGAGGTTTGTTTGTTTTGTTTTATTAGAAAAAATACTCAGGCAAGGTCTACAATCATCTGTCAATTATAAATGACTTACAAGAAACTCATGAAGCAATAAAATTAAAAAAATACAAATACAAACTATATCTGAAACACTTCTATTTGGCAATTTTATAACAAATTCAAAAAAAAAGAAACAAAGATTACGGATTACTTTATAGGTACAGAAAAAGCAGTAGGTGAAGTGCTCAAGCAAAAAAATAAAAAACCAAAACACTGCATTTTTTTCAAAAATAAAGTCACATCACTACAGATTTTATGAATAATACCCTTGTTAAACAACCATTCCAGAACATCTTATATTAGTGGTGCTTTTAATCTGCACTTCATATCGTTTGATAAGATTATTTTTTTGTGTATATAAGTAACATTTTTAACCCACTGGAGCTAAGCAAGACTCGTGTCAGTACCAATGCAGAATGCATTTGTATTACATTAGGATATGCTCACTTCTGCAACCAAAGGGTTACTTTAAGTTTTAATCTATTTAATAAAAATTTAGTGTAAAAACTGCTGGTTAATAGTTTCACTGTAGTAAATTCCTCCCCAACAAGGAGGACTAACTCTGCAGTTTGACTGCATATATCCATACAAATTTTACATATTAGTTCCTTCCAACAGCAAGGAAAAAACTAATTTTGTGTTCACTATTAGAAAGGAGCGCCATGAATTAATTATGGGTACTATTCATCCCTCTAAGATTTCTGGGAAGGATGTTCAATGTATTTTTGTTCTTACAACAGATATTAACAGTAGTATATAGTCCCTTAGGTATGTAAAAGAAGGTTTATTTTACTGTTAAGGAAGGTGCTTTTTTTAAACAATTCTTCTGGCAGCACTAGTGAATTACAATATCCTTCAATATTATTTCTACCGTAATATATACATTTTAACTTTCATGCCTCTAGAAAAACATCTACAGTACATTTCATAATATAAAAATATATTACAAATCTGCTGAAATATTTACAAGCAATGTCCTATTATCTATATGCAACATTTTTGTCTCCATACAAAGACTAACAGGTTAGACGCATCTCTATTTGTCAGTTAAAAAAAATCCACGGCTTCTTGCTTATTAAGCAAGAAAATGATTTTACTTTCCTTTTCAAAGCCAACTTTGGTGCATAAAGGATTGAATTTCTAGATTATTTTTTTTTTTTAAAAAATACCATTTTCTTTACATCTAGAAAACATTAGGCCAAATAAAGTATACTTTACAAGTGAATGGGGATCCTAAAGGGTCAAAAAAGCAAAATAAATCACCAGTAACACTATTTGCTTACGTAGAGGTTTCTCAAAACCCGTCCATTGATACGGATCACATAAAAGCAGATCTTATTAACATACTACACTACTCCTGAAAAGGGGGTCAGACATACTGCAACACTCTTAACATCTTTAAACCGTACTATATGTATTCAGAGTTGACTGGAAAAGACAAGCATTCCATCAACATTTGTTTAAACATCATAATCCAACATATTTTAGGGATCTGCAAAAGGACACAAGGTTACAAATGACAAATGATTACTATCCACCATACTCAGAGGGCAAGAGGATAATCCCTTGGTAGCTGCTCTATTGTCTGGCACGTGTTATATTCAGTTAACATGGACAAGAAGCCCAGTAGCTTGTTAACAGTTCTCCTGGGAATTGTGAGTAAATGGTGATGGTTACTTTTTCTTTTCATCAATATAGACTACTGTATCCACTAAAGAAAAAAGCAGCTTAAAGAAGCAAGCATGCAAAGCCTTTCAGTTGTTCCACTAAGTTGCCAGAAGAGTGTTTGCTCAGTCTCCCACTGTACCATTCCATGAAAATGTGGATATACAGTAATATATTAATATATATTCCACGGAAGCATCAACTTCATTCACAGAATGTTTACACTAAGCATAAATATTTATCTAAAAAAAAAAAAAAAAAGGATGGGATTTGACTAATGTGCAACTTTATCTCTAAATCCATTGTCAGTGACTAAGACTGCAGGTGTCCCCACTTGCTTGGTTTTTACCTCTTCAATCTCTTCTGGGGCATTGTTCTGTAAAAGAAGATGGTATAGATTTACATTAAAACCCTGAGATGTGAATTTCAGCCAGCTAGAATATACTATGAAATCATGACTATATAAAATCTACTTTCATTTAATTTGATTAATACTGAAAGCCATTTCTGATGATCCCGTATCAGTGTACAATTTCTACAATTTCAGGTATTTATTTCAAACTTTCTATTAAAGTCATCATTTTAGCACGACATGGCTCTCTGTCACTGAATTCCTTTAACTACCTTTTTCCCTTGCAAAGTTTTGATCTTCCAATTTTATGTCTTTCATCTCCCTCAGTTGGTCCCAAAATCTCATTTCACTAACACATTGATCCATACTGTTAAAAATCGAGCACAACACTTTGTGTGGGGATCTTAATTTTATGTGGGAGAGGTAGAAAGGTTTAGTCATTTTTCTTCAAGGACTTAATCCCAGAGATCATTAGATTTTTAGTTTAAAAGATTATTTTTTTCCTTTTCAAGGCAAACTAATCTATTAAGTTCTGCAAAGGTAAACAATATAAAATTAACATCTCAATTAGATTATAAAACAGTCACTGTGTTAAGCAGTTTTAAAACAGACAATCCAATTTCCTCATAACATTTTTATGATCTACATCAATAATTCATGTATAAAGGTAAGTATTTTAAATACTTACATTTACAAAAATAGCAGATATAGTATGATTTATTTTCATATTGTAAACCAAGATTTCATTAATTTGATTAGTGAAATACACTGAATATTAAAGGTGAACTGAAAGGCTTATTGCATTTCAAGACCTCACATTAGTGTTCTATTTACTGCTTTAGACACTCAGTCACTGGATGTTAAGGAAGAAACATGAGAACACTGAACTTCTGTTATGGCAGAAAAAGTTTTTTATTTTTCATGACCCGTTTTCATGAACTTTTAACATAAGCCCGTAAATATGTATCTTTGGACATTCAAAATTTCAGAATGAATTAAGCATTTCAGATTACCTTTAAAAACTGTACACACACACAGAACTGTGGGTACTGACAATTATGTGAGTGCACTAATAAAGAGGGGGAGGGAAAAATCAGGAAATTATTAGAAATCAGATGGATTAGAAGCCAATCTGAAGGCCCAAAACCACAAATGTGAAAGTAGCTTAAAGGCAACATGTACTGTCCCCTTCTGTCCCCATATAAAGAATCTTGTATTAAAAAATAACAGTACTTGAATACAAGTACAAATTTCAAGGTAATACTGCATGTATTACAGTTGAATATAAAATATGGAAAGATAAATTTGGACTTTAAAAAAATTGGTATACAAACCAGTATGTGATCTTAACAGAAGGGATCTTTCAGGATTCCACTGTATGTACCTCCTTTACTAGAATTTCTGTACACCAAGCACAAAAAAGTAAAATACACTTGGTAAATACACACATTCCCCGTTTCTCAGTAACTAGAGTTCAGTTCAAGAAGTAATTCTGAAATAACTTAAGACCTCAGAACTTAACTCCTGGACGTTTACAGTATCAAGGCTCCCTGGTCTGGTGCATAGTACATTAGGAATCCTGATTTTCCAACGTCAAAAAGTTAAGTGAGGCTTAAGATTACATTCAAGTAAAGAAAGTTTCAAAATTAAGATGTTACCTGTATATGTTTGGGTCCAGAAGCAAGGCAGTATCTTTTGGTAGTTTTGATAAATGAACTACTTTAGTTTTTAACTGATGTCGTTCACTTTCATTTACCCACACATCAGGCAGACTATGAATAAATAAATAAAATAAAAATATTCAAAAAAGATCAACTGTTTTTCTTACCATAAAATTATGTGGTAAACTAGTACATATGAAGCTTTTTTTAAGTAATCTCCACATTTCCCTGGTTAAAAACCACCTTCACTGGAATGAGGAAACACAGCCAATCCTTACACGTTACACTTCAAAGTTTTTTAAGTTCTCAGTGTGAGACAGAATTTAGAATATTCCAGAAGAATGCTAAACATACACACAATGATAATGGCACTACCTATTCCATTGTAACAACTTAATGTGAAAATGGGTAGCAGGAAAAACAACTGCATCTTTGAAAATACTTTATTTCACTGGGCATAAAATTCTTTGATAGTGTTAAAAAAGTAAGCAAAGGACAGAATATAAAGCAGACACTAAGCTTTGCATTACACTAATTTACTTGCTCCAAGTTCAAAGGTTTCAACCTCGAAATTCTCCCACTTTGTTGAAGTTAATCATTTTACTATCTTCTGAGGAAATCCAGGTAATCACCACAAAATCTTTTGGCTATGTAACAGTTCTCATTGTGAGACAAAACTTGGTCTTTACACATCAAAATGAATTGTTGCTTCAGTGCCACTTGCAGTGAAACTTGTGGAGAGGGCTGGAGATAACACACACAATTATCTCCATTTTGCCCTTTAATTACTTGAGACCAAACACGCCTAATTCAGAGTGGCTTATTGCATTGCTGCTTCTTTTATGAGAGGTACATTGGGTTCTTAGGGCCCTGCTGAGGTTTTCAGGTTATTGAGAGAAGCACTGGGCTTGCAGAGTTCATCACTATCTTACTGAAAACCTGCTTTCTTGTCAGGGCTGTGCAGAACAAACAAGGTATCCCTTTTGTTTCCACTACTGGGGGAAAAAAAAAAAACAAACAGGCAAAAAGAAAAGGAAAAAAAGGCAACTCACAAAAAAGCACAAAAAACCCACAAACAAAAAATCCCCACCCAAACTCCAATAATCCCCTGTGATTCTTTTTAGCCCACAAAGTCATTTGGGGTTTCCGGGGTTTTGTTTTCTTTGGTGTTTTGGTTTTTTGTGTTTGTTTTTTGTTTTGGTTTTTTTTTATTATTATTATTTTTTACATGTCCTAGAAGCCAAAGATTAATTTTAGGTTGGGGGAAAAGTTTACATTTGTAATTAAGATCTAACCCTTTGGAATAAATTTCAAATTGAGAAACCCAACACTTGAAACCAGCTAAATGTAACAGCCCTTTCTCTGACCAAAGATAAATGCAGTTCTACAGACTTTTGCAATTTATTTTACTGAATCTTCATTTTGCAGCCATGAAAGTGAGTTGTAACTCAAATTCAATTTTCTGGTCAAGCTGTTCAAAACATGAAATGAAACTAAGAATTTCTATCCCAGCAGGAAAAGGAGTTTCTCCAACAAAACTTTTCAGATAAAGGCAGAAGAAAAAAAGAAAAAGAAAATAAGTGGGGGAGGAAAAACCCAGGAGGCAATCCATATATCCATTAAGGCTTATGGATCATAAAAGGTGGAAAAGCATCATAAGACTTTTTCAAATAATGCCAAAATCAGTTTTTGGACAAACAACATTTGGGAGACGTTTTCAGTAGAAACTATATGCTGAAGATGCAAAATGACACAAATAGCAAATAAAAAAAACTTCTCACATGCAAAGACTATTTGAAATATATGTAAAGACAGCAATTCAGTAAGCTAAGAAGTATTGGCACCAAGACTAAATTCCTGCTCTAAAAAAAAATACAAGAAATTAAAAGTTTTTCCCTCTTATACAGGAAACAGGTTAAAGACTAGCTTTTATTTTTCCTGAAAAAATACTTAATGTACATGTAACCTTAAGCACTTTAACAGTTGCTCAGAAGAAGTTATATCATTACTACCAGATCCATCTGAAATTCAGGTTGATGGAAAGTCATCCCCACGAGTGCACTGCACTCCTCTACAGTGTGAGTGCATAGATTGTATAAAAACAGACTGCTGGCATGTGCCCAGACACCTTGGCATTTGCTGTTCTTAACTGTAGTAATCAAGATGAAATTCAATCTACTGTACACTCAGTAACCCAACACTGGATTAGTTTAGTGATGGAATATACCCTCTCCCTAACCCAACCAAGATGCAAGAAACAGCAATATAAAACATAATGCCTTTGACCTGACCAACCAAATCTCCATTCTATCAGGGATGGCTTAACATTTCTGAACAACCTGTCTTCTCCAATGCAGAGATTCTTAATACTGAATTCATCTGCGAGAGCAAAAAATTCATTTGACTGTATTAAAATGTAAAAACTGCTATTTTTATTTATTTTTCATGTTCCTGGTGTTACTACACTTTTTAATGGTTTTTATCTTAAAATGCAATTAACTGTCCTTATCTGTAACATTTTAAAAATAATAACTTCAGAATGCTGTTACACATAGTACTGCCAGCTGCCCTAGAGGCAATCAAAAACCTATGTTTTTTTACTAGAATATTTTAGTTATTGTCTCCCAAGCTGAACTGAAACTTGCAGTCTACAAGTGCTACAGTGAGCAGCAAAGATGTAGACACTTCAGAATTCCACCAAGATGTCAACCATTGCTGCAGATAATTTATCAGCAACTCCAGTCCTCTACAAATACAAGTTATAACAGACTCACGCTGCCAAGTTCACACCACTGCACGTGACTGACTTGGGACACTACAAAGGTGAGTGATTTAAACCACCAAAGCAAAGGTAAATTACTGTTATGCCACAGCTTTATCACCATCCCACTCAATCACCTGAAAGCATCACCAAATCAAAAAGGGCTCTTTGTTCTGTAAGTGTTAGAAGAAAGATGAGAACTCAGCAATTTCAAGGTAGATAAATTATTTCTAGAGGATATGTACTACTTCATACATCCCAAGACTACCCAAGGGCAGTACCTTCATCCTGTTACTCATTTGGAACAAAGCAAAACTTTGAAAAGAAAGAGTTAAAAAAAGCAGTCAAACGTGCTGGAAAAGCATTCCAAGCTTCAGTGGGAAAATCCAAAGAAGCAGCAATATGACATGGACACCTTAAGGGGCCAGCTGTGGTTATTATACTGCTGAATTGTGGTACCCAGGCAAAGAGTCATGGAGTTCTACTGTTACAATGATAATTGCACATTTTTTCAGTACCTGAAAGTATTTTTAGGATCATGACGAATCAATGTGTAAAACAAAGTTGCCTCAGTGGTAAGTTTTCTTATGTATATGGCTGCATAGTGCATAGTGACAAAATGTATTAAAAATATAGATTCTAATTTACCTGAACTCGTATTAGAGCCCAAAGACTTGAAAATTAAAGTAAAAAAATCAATGAAACATTGCTTATTAATTTTAAATTTTCTAAATTACTTTTTGAAAAGCATTTTTAAAATATTAACTTGAATTTAAATGCTCAACAGCACAAAATAATATAGCGACAGACAGTTCATTTATCCCGCTGTAAATCCTTCCCCATTTAAATCCTGTAGCATATCACTGTAGCAATATACTCACATGTCCTCAGGTGTCCAATGAAGTAAGAGTTTTATTTTTCCAGAGTCTTCTTTTCTTTTAGCTATTACCTATAATAATTACATAAATCATAATTAAAACCAAATTCCCTATTTTTTGCTCAAAAACTGTTGTTCTTCACGTTCAACTGCACATTTATAAAAGGGAGACTGTTTTACTTGCTCCAAGTTGTATTAATTCTATATAAAGTGTACATATCACTAGGTCACAGACAAGAAGTAAGAACTCCTTTCTCAGGTTTTCTCATACCAGTTCACAGTAGCCCAGTACATAAGGTACCCTCCAGAGAATTAAGTTTTTAAGTGTAGGAGCCCGAGGTTAGACTCCCACCTCCAGCCAGCATAAAACAGAAACACAGCTATGGTGCAAACAAATGCAAAACTGCAAAAATGTTTGCAAGAAGGAAATTTAAAAAATTATTTGCTATTTTGAAGCTCATAATTGGAGATTTATGGTCAAGTCTGCAAAAGTTACAGCAGAAATGGGAGTAAAATCGTATGCCTGTAATAAATATGTTCTGAAGACTTGAAATTGTTCTCCAAAGAACTTAAGTCCATTTAAATTTTTCACTTAAAACCACAATTCAGCCAGGCAATGTATGCTCACTGCAGCTTTATTCAAAAACATTCTGCCTGCATTCTCCACTGTCCCAGAAACAAAATGGAAATTTAAAGGAAATGTGTATCAGAGTTGTCTCAAATTAGAAATGGAGTTCTGCTGACCTCTTCTGGAAAAAGAAAACAATTTCACCCTATAAATTGCTCTGCATCTCACTATATTCATTTACTGTGTTACAAATTTTTAACATTTCAACACATGTTTCAATACATCACTTCACTGGACTGAAATAGGTAAAAAAGCTAACACCAGAGAACAGTTTAGTATTCAAATATTTTACAGAATTAATTCAAGCCATGTCAAAGGTGGGGGAGGCACAACAGGGTAACATATAAACTGCATTTTTTAATCAGTGTAATATCTGGTCTTTAGGTTAAATAGAAATGCTTGACTTTTTCCATCTAACAATTCAAAGAATTAAAGCACAAAAACTTGACTCCAATTTTAAAAAAAAGCAGAAAAAAAAAATCAGAATCAAGTAAAGGAGAACTCTGGATGGCAAACACATTTCTTGAAAAAGGTTTTATTAATGATCGCATTCTAAAGCTTTCTATATCTACGAAGAAAAGGATGGGTTAAAAAAAGTATATATCAATAAAAGGATGTGCCTTTTCATAGGACATGAAGGGTATCTAGGTAGCTGCTTAGAAATTATTTATATGATATCTGTCCTGTACATCCTGCATTGTGTTGGCATTATTTTTACGACGCATAAAAAAATAAACCTACATCATTCACGCCCCTTTTCAGACAACAAGGCAATTTTATCTTCATATTTTTCACCTTTCGAATTAATGCCCATGATAGTCACACATTTCTTCTTCATCTTAAGGTGGGCCACACAAACTTATTATGCTATTTAGCCAGGCACCACTCAAATTCAATGCCCTAATGCCTGTAAGTGATGCAAAATGTGTTTGCATCCGAGCTATCATCAGCCCACTGTAACAGTGCACATCCCCAGGACTGCTTCTAGCCTGCCTTTTCTTTTTAAAGCCAGTTTTAGGCTGTGTCTCATCAATAAAGCTGATGCTCAGCCCAAGCCCACACAACTGCAGCAGCAAAAGAGGGTTGGGAGCTTGGAGCAGCAGTTCCCCCACTGGCACAACCTCTCCCCCAACTGAGGTCTGAGTGATTTCAGACCTAATCAACCTCCCACCATCTCGAGTGACGCACGCACGGATAAGCTAAAAGGATTTTCAGCACTTCCTTCAAGTTCATCTGAGGCAATTTTAGAGCACGTTCCTCCCTCTAATTCCACCTCCTTATGAATTATTCCAAAAGACAGAGCTGAGCTTCCACAACTGAGTAGTCTGTCTGGATAACCTTTCAGATTAAAGCATGCTGTGAATTGGAAGAGAATCTGCCTTTCTCACAGCATTTTAAGGTCCACGTTTGCCCAGAACATTAGAATGAGATTTAAATACAGTAACAGCTAAACCACCTGCAAATCTCCACTTGCAGCTGCTGCTCAGCTGCACATAAAGTTCAGGAGTAATCATTTGGAAAAAATTTCTAATACAGGCCACAGATATTTATAACAATCATCAGTCTCGCAGAACAGTATGAAATAAGTTTTGTGCATACAAAATCATCTTTTATTTATGGAAAGAGACAGAGTTCCAGACTTTGAATCATGTTAAGATTAAACTGGAGCTGAGGACATGTCAGTCAGCATTCCTTCCTTGGACTGCAGTTCATCTTGCATTAGTCTGCCAATTCAAAAACTATCCCTTCTCATTTCATCCCATCTCTTACTTCTTTTCTTCAGCTGAGTCCTCTACCTTTTACGTGCCCACATCTCCCAGTTTGGTTAACAAAACCTGAGGTTATACAGCTTTTTGAACTTCTGACCCCTATACTCCAATTCCCTACTTTTTCTCTGGAAAAAGGATGTCTTTCCTATCCAAATACAATTGAAAAATCACAAAATAGGATACGGAAACAGGACTAAAGGCCAGTTCCCCACCTGGTAACTTGCCTCCTTCTAGCAATTCACTGACATTCTGGTGTAAGTTTATTAAAAGAAAAAAAATGGGTACAAGAAGACATTTATTCAGGATTGTATCCTTTAAACTGGGGAAAACAAGGAAATAAACACAAATTTCGGATCAGCAACTTTAAATATTCAATTACAGTCAAAATATTCCTTGTGATAAATTAGCACTGTCACTCACAAATAAGGAAATGCCATCTGAACTGCTTTCTTATTTAGACATTTTTCTGTAACACGTACTTGCTGCTAGATATTTTCCCAAGAGTATCAGACAGCAAGCCTTTCAGTTTGTGAGCTACAACAACTACCAACACTGCTTTTTAAAAGTTAATTTACTAACAGCAATGGACAAATCAGCAATATAAAATACCTGCTATTACTTGTTTCTGATTAAATGCCTACAGCAATAAGAGGAAACCAGAAATCTTTCTGAAGGGTTAGATTTTTCAGACACACAGGTAAACAAATAGAATGCATAATATGTATACTTACAGTACTATGAAATACAACACTGTGGCCTTTTCCTAAACTTTCTATATGTGCTGAGAGATTAAAGCAGATGGCTCGATGTCTTATAGCATCCAGTGTCTGTGCATCGAAGAAGTCATGAGGTCTTGCTGGAAAAAAAGGAAAAGAGATCCTCAGGGTTCAACACATTCAAAGCACACAAACAGAATCAAGCATGTAAACAAGTCTGAAGTGTCATTAGTAAATAATTTATCATCATGGCAACAGCACTACCTTGTCAGAGAGTTGCAAACATCAACTGAGAGGAAGAAATTACTCGAAGAGAAGCACAATTCACGTTTGGTCAAAACACACTCCCTGTGGATCAAACAGCTGTTTTGAAAAATGTAACTGTACTCGGCTGGTTTCATTTCGGTTTCAATAATGCTGAATAGTCAGGTGAAAAACTCCACACTACTACACATTTCTTTCCATGTACACAAGGTGTCATTCAGTGTTCTTTGACAATCAGTAAACATTTTCTAACCAAGAAGAACCAACTGCATCCCACACCACACTTCAATTTATAATGAGTAAAGCACAATTAACATCCATACAGTATTTTTACAACTAGTCTATAACCAGCAGAAACTAATAAGGACCTTTTCCTTTTAGAAAAGGACTTCTACAGTTAAGTTTTTCTCGAACACTAAAAAGAATTTTGATCTGGAGTGTAAAGAAGGTCTATCAACTCTACACTAAAAGTACTTTAACTAAAAAATAATTGCTACAGGGCACATATTTGCAAAGTGTTAAAAATAATTTGCAAAAAAAATTTAAAATATACCATACAATACAGTAGTAAAATTACATTAGTAGCATTCCCATTTTCAAGCCTTGAGAGTAGTAGTTGCTAAATAACACACTGAAATTAAAACTACGAATAGGACTTGATATTACATCATCAAATACGTATTACCCTGAAATCTGCACAGCGATTCAAAGTTCTGTTGCCTTAATTTAAAACAACTTCTATATCCATCTATCCATTATTTCAAAATGAACTACAAATTCCACTTAAAGCTTGCATTTGCTACTTAAAGCTAGCATTTGCATTAGTCGCACTCGTGGGACTAATTGTTGTTAAGCATTCATCTGTACATTATGTTCTGTCCCCACTCCATCTCAGTTGGATACTGCCAATTAGGCAATCATCTCACTGAAATGTTTTCTCGCTCTAAGTGGTAATGTGGAACTGCAGCTCATGCTGCAGGTGGTCAGTGATGCAAGCATATAAATATTTTATAAATAAATATGAGGGAGGAAGGAAGGGAAGATGGAAAGAAGCTAAAAAAATAAAAAAACAACCAAATTTTTTCTTTTCGTTTCATACAACAAATTTCTTCAGGATTTACCACTGAATAACATTCAACAGATGCAGAAGAAAGGGCAATTTTTCCAAGGCACTTGAATAGTTTTATTTACCCCTTATATTGCTCCTTACTGAACGTTAGTGCTGTATCTTCTATATATATCTTTACTCTGAAAATAATTTTGAGGGAACAGATTTAAGTATCTCCCTTCCTGCCAATCCTGCTTGACTTACTTAAGTCAAATAAATTAACATCATCATACCAGGAATCTACTAAATGAAAATGCAAGCATTATGTAACTAAGGTAGTTTTACTGTAAATTCTATGAACAGTAACCTTCCTTATCTCTCTTACATTCCTCCAGAGAACTGTATTACGCTTTTTATTAACCATAGTGTCACCTTTGCTAATGGAAAAGCAAGTGACAGTCCTGTATTCTTCAAGGTAGCTTCAGAATAGCAACACTGTGACCTATTTTAGAGACACATACTTTCAGTATTTTTGGTTCTATACCTCCAAATATCACCAGACTACACAGATCAGGGATCAGGTATAAGGCTATCCAGAGAAGAAAGCAATCTACTGACCGTAATCCTGAATTATTTTTTAAAAAAATCAAAATTTCTAAGACAAATCAGATCTTCACAGCACCACTAATGTAACCAGTTATAAGGTTGTCTCCAGTAAAACATGCTTTTATCACAGAAGTGCTAATTTCCAAACTTATAAGAACATGTATTGTTTACAGAAAGGACAAAAGAAATGCAAAAGAGTTTAAGAAAGGCAAGATGTTAAAAAAAAAAATCAAATAACAGTAAGAATTATCTTTATGGAACTTATTTTCATCACATATAGCCACAGTTAAGTCTCCTTTTTTATTTATACATTGTCTCACAGAAGGATGATAACCTTCAGATATAAACCAGAGGAAGCAAATGTATAAATCTGCTGTATTTAAACTATTAAGAATTTATACATGAGGATGTTTCAATAGCAGCATATACTGGCAACTGATTGCCAATGAATATTTAGTAAGCTGCTTACACCTTGTGAAAATCCGGGGTCTAATCAAATCATGAGGAGGTAGAAAGAACACGCTGACAGCATTTCTTCAGGACACAAATTGTTCTGTGGTGCAACACTGCAATTTTCTCTCAAATTATTATCTCCAAGTGATTGTAAAAGACTGTGCACTATCAAATGGCATCTTGTTTTACACCCATGGCATTAACTTCTTGTAACCCAACCTGCAGAGAACCTGTACTTAGGTTAAACACCTCTGCTTTTAGGCACTTAAAAATATCTAAATATACTCTAGACTGAAAAGACTCAATGCTGTTGGTGTTACTCTGACTTCTTAGATAAGGGTGTTTGCTTTCCCTCATTCTTCTTGTAGAGACAGAACTCACAAACCTGCACACCTCATTCTTGAACTAAAATTAAGAAACAAAAGGACAAGCAAAACTTCATCAGCCCTTTGTCTCATTCGCCTCATCAACAATAATCCACACGAAGTTTTAAAGAAAAGCTGCCAATACTTTGCATTTTCAGAAAATGCCATCAACTTTGGATACATTTCTGGGTCACATACCCTCTGGAGAAATACATTACAGCAGTCAGTTCCCAACTGAGTTAGAGATGATTTCTGCCTTAAGGCAAAAGTCTACAGCCAGCATTGCATTTGTCTCCAGAGGCAGGAAGACAAGAAATTGCTCAAGCAGCTGTCATTTTTCTTCCTGTGCAACACTTGATTGAGAAAGCAGATCATTCAAATACTACAGTCCAGTCTTTAACAATCCCTACCAATATTTACTACTTCCATTTTTTGCCATAGATTCATTCAAGAATTCTGTAGGCAGTTCTTATTACAACTACAACATCTTAGCAGGTAATTTGAAGCTTTAATTACAAAGCTTTGATTTGAAACCTGTAAGTCAATAATGTTCATCAAGTACTAATAAAATGCCAACCTGAAAAACTACTTCTGCATATATTGGGGGGGGGGAACTGAATTAAGATGCATTAAATCAGCCACCTAACAAAATCAATATGGAGAAACAAGCCTAGATACAACTCAGGAACCTCTAAAAGTGAAAATTTTGAAGTGATCAGTCTTAGACATGTATTTTGTTTGAGTCACACAGTCAACAAATCACAATTTTCCTTTAGGAACCTGCAACTGTCCCAAGTAGGTGTCTCTCTCACTACATCTAAGATGTAAAAAGTGAGTCCATAACCCTTCACTGACCAGCCTTCCCTTCTTGAACCTTCTTATTTACACAGACTGTTAGAGTGAAAGGGAAAGCCTTTTAAAAACAGATTCTGAAAAGAACAGAAACAGTTTGCTAATTTCTTTGGATGTTAAATCAAAATTAGAGGAATTCTTGAAGTCTATGCTTCTGAGATGTGTTTCACAATCCAGTTTGCTCATATATATTTTAAGAATACCCAAGCATTCCCCCTTCAAAAAAAAAAAAAGAAATTCAAAAGAGAAGTTAATAGTGACTCAGGAAATAAACTTTTCAGAACTCTAGGTGACACTAACTTTCCAGGACAGGTTTCTCTGCATTCAAGGCAGAAACATGACCACTGCTTCATAAGTTTCAGTCCCTTAAGACACAGGTGAGGTATTAAGATAAGAATAAATCCCAATTATGTGATAAAGAGTATCAGTTAAGACCACTAGTATGTGCATCCATTGTTGCAGTACCACTTGAATAATTGGTAACTGTGTTTCTTCACAGGAAGAGAAAGACGAATACAGTTAAATATTCTGCCACAGAAAAGTTCTGGCAAAGTAACACTGTGGACAGTATGAGATTTAACAGGTGCATAAAAAAGGTATCTTGTGCTACTCTCCAAAACTGTAAGATGGACTTTGCACCACAGGTAAAAAGTTTTTTCTTCAGTTGCTGACATACCAGCAGAAAAAAATCTAAATGTTTTTTACATCTCTAAGATGCAGATGTCATAGTAACAGTTCAAAATCAGTTTGGTACTGGAGAGTTGCATCCAAAAAAGTAAAATATTTTAACAATTGCCTAGTCTTTCCTAACCATTCTTGTACATTAGAACCTCTATATAAATGTGACACTGTTATTAGTCTAATACTAGGACAACTCAAGAATCAAACATCTAGATCTACATGGACTAGAAAAGGTACTGAGTGATTATTACTTGCTATAGGTAACAGTTCTCACTTTAAATGACGAATTACACCTCTCAGTACATTGGTTCATATAAAATTAATGAACATCAACTGCGTGGAGACAGATTAAAAAAACATAGCAAGTCAATTCTGCCCAAAATTAGATCTTAGTTATGCTCATAAAACTGTCATTAACATAATGAAATGTTGTGCTCAAAAAAGAGCTTATATAACATGCATTTATCTCTAATTTATATGAATCTGCAATCTCTGTCTGCAATACTGAACTTCAGATCTCATCAACACTAAACAGAACATTTTCCAACAGTAATAGTCAGTAAACAGAGAGTGACTCTGAAATGAAAAGCTTTTTCGACTGTGAACTCCAACTGTTTCTCACGGGAAACTGATCCTTTCTCCTGAATGTGAAGATATTTACCCTGAAAAGGAACACAAACAGAATCTGGAACTGTTTTCTTCTCACCACAAGGAATGCCAATCCTACCAGATCCACATATGCAGAGAAAACACCACACTGGAGAGGAACTTCCAATCCCAGGCGAAACTTTCGAGAACCTCTGCGAAATACTTACGTAGTGATCGTCGTCTCTTGTTCTTTAATTTCCTTCTTTTATTCATTCCAGCTTTAGATGGAGATTCCTCTTTGGCCTTTGGCTGGCTGGCAACTTTCGAAGAGTTCTGCTGGCTGAAGTGTGTGGGCACATGACGGGCAAGTCCCCCCTGAGATGCAAAGCTGGCATTGCACCCACCAACTACACACTAGTGAGAAAAAAAGCAGAAAACTGCGTCAGGTGCTTGTGCACAGGAGTTTTTACAGATCTTTGTTTGACTTTTCTGGCTCAACTTCCAACACATTAAAGGGAAGATAAATTCTTACTGACCATGCAATTCTTAAAAACAGAAACAAACATATTCTGAAGCAAATTTTTCTGAAGTTTTTAACTCCCAATAATTATTCTGTGGCATAATATTTTTCCATGCTATATCATATTCTGAAGTATTGTATAGCATAAAACCAATCTCAAACTGGCAAACTCTTTGTACAGAAAATAAATGCTTCTGAAGACCTTTGCTTTTCATAAGCCAGCATTCCCTTATCTTTCAAAATACTGCATTTGAACATCCTCCTTTCTTGTGACAAGGTAGAAGTAAAAAAAAACATCCCTATCCACATTAAATTGGAAACAGCTCAATGTTCTTTGTAAATGCTACACAAAGTCAGTGAACAGCTGGCTTACACTTCTGTCTAAAACTTTAACTTCACAGATTGAAAGCAGTGCTAACAATTATTTATAAATTTATTTTGGGATTCTACTATTACTTCAGAAGCATTTAAGAAAGTTCTTATTTAAAGAGAATGTCCTTTCTTTCTCAAACAGAAAAATAAGGAAAGATTCACCAATAATTAAGCAAAAACACAGAAACTAGAAAATAGTTGCAACTAAGCTAGTACTGGCTACAACAATTAATGGTATTTTTGTAAGGATTTAGTTTATATTTACAATTATTTCATTTGCAAAATAAGTATTCAAATTATACCATTGTAGAGGGAGGGACAACCCTTTTTTTCTTGTGCTCTGAGCTTACAAGTGTAATAGCAAAGTGATTTTAAGATACACATTCCACCACTGGTTGCCATTAATTTTGTATCCATATGACTGATTTTTCTTCTGATCCAAACAGCAGCAGTGGGGTAAATGACTTGATCAGCCACTAGCAAAAAACCTATCATCACTCTAAACCATTGGAAAGTTCTCCTTCTTCCACATCTGTTCTGCTCCTCCCCTCCCTTCTATCTCAGCTCTTTCGCCTGTGTCTCTCTTCTCTAGCACTTCCCTGCACAGTAAACTGATGAGGCAGCTCCAACAGGAATTTGGGAATAAGTTATGCTGCAAACATGAACATACTTAGTGCTAAGTCATCTCTGAAGACTAAGGATGAATCTGCAAGATTACAGTAACCTGCACATTTGATTGAGAGACAAGAAAATGGCTGTAAAACTCCACATTTTGTCCCTAAAACCCCACTGTGGTGGTTTCCAACAAAATTCTGGCTGTAGAATTGAAAAGTCTGTTTCTGTCTCAACCCAGGAAATGGTTCTCCATGATAATCATAAAATACAGTGTTCATGAAAAGAAAGAACTGTGCTGTCCCCAAAAACTTAATACTTGCTACAGGACTAAAAATATGAACATAGATTGCAAGATGGTAAAGGACTTTTTTTTTTTAAAAGGGAAAAATACTTAGAGGGAAAGTTTTCTATACCTTTTTACCTTGCCCTATAATTTCCCATGATCAAATAACACTAGCATTGTCTACTTATAATGTAATGACTTACAATGTAAGAAATCCCAGCACATCCGTGAAATTCAGAACACTCTGGAGCCTGATCTCATTTACACTACAGTAACCTCAACACAATTTTCATCACTTCAAATTAATGCTGAAGATTCAAATTTACACTTACAGAATCATAGAATGGTTTGGGTTGGAAGGGACCCAACTCCTCTACTGTGGGTAAGGACATCATCTACTAGATTTGGTTGCTAAACTCCCTCCAACCTGACTTTGAACCTGAACCACTCAGTTGTATTAAAGGTGACTGAAGTCACAATCAACAGATACAGGTAAAATGCATGTGTGCATTAGTTCAAGAAATCTTTTGTTCTCCAGTTTTTATGTCCCTGAAATAGTTGTTTTGCCCATAAAAGAAGCTTCATAAAACTAAACTCAGTCACTAAATCTAAATTTAGGATTAACTTTCACTGATATGCTCCTGCCTTCAGATTCCAGTTCTTTCTGATCATACAAACATTTTCAGAAAAAAAAAGAAAAATTAGGTCAAAAAACTCCATACTCTGAAGTTCAGTCACACTGAGATATTAAAATATCAGCTTTACCAATGCCTGCTAGAGGTCAAAAATAACCTAAAGTCCTGGTACAGTGCATGCATTACTATACTCCACGTTTATTAAAGTACAGCATCAAAAGGTAGCACTTTCTGGAAAAAAGCACAAGCTTTGTGTCAGGCCCATTTCTAAAACTTTTTAAAACACAATTGAACTTCTTGTCAGATGGGAAACAGTGTTTTATGACAAACTGCAGTTTGACTCATGATGTCATAACTTGCCTTTTTTCTAGTCGTGTACAAAGAAAATAATCACAGACGCTCTACACGGATTATCTACAGAAGCTACCACTTACTCTTCTTGCTCTACCCAAATTTTACTTCCAAAATACCCAAACCAACATCCTTAAATCCTCAATATCTGCAACTTGCAGCTAGAAATTATCTTTTTCCAGATAGCCTATTAATAGCCTACAACTACAATACAAATATTTGCAGAAATGATTACATACAGATACAGCGTACTTTGAGACTACCTGACCATGTCATCAAATAATCAACAGCTGACAGATCAAAGATGACACAGAATGCCTTTGTAGTAGACAGGAAATAGTAGAAGAGGAGAAAAAAAAAAATCTTACCTGCTTTTTTCTTTTTTTTTCTCTAAAATAATATATCCAGCAATCCGTTACTAATGGGTAAAGTCTCTTCTCTCCAAAGATAAAGGAGCAGTTCAGGCTGTCACTTCAGGATCTCTGGACGGTAAGTCACACCAAATCAGCTTCCCACCAGATAATTATACAGCTCTAGAGGGCTTCTAATAAATCAAACTCAACTATTATGCACAGCTTTAAACCAAATCTTTTCATTTTTCCCCCAAAACCTAAATTTCAAAATTTCACAGTCGATTTGAAATACGACAGATTGGGTCCGGATTGGTGGATATGTTACTTCAAGAGAAAATAAGTAAACACGTAAGAAGTTTAATTTCTCCAGTGTACCCATACCCACCATTATTAATGGGCAGTAATGACCAGGGACTTTAACAAACAGGATGTGAAAAAGTCTAGCAATACAGGATTTTGTTCTAAATTCAAAATAACCGAATCTCCTACTTGGACTATTCAATGTGTAATTTTTCTAGTAAATCTAACAGTAATAGTTTAGACATCTGGATAAACTTTCTTATTGTCTCAACATCTGAGTGTTCAGGTAAAATTTTATATACATTTTATATCTGCATCTGCAATGCTCTAATGGATGGAAGATATTCTGTCAAGAGAGTGACAGACATGAATCTCCAGTGAGGACTGAAGATGCCTGGCTGTGTTTTCTACATTTCAACAACTTTTGCTCTATTAAGTCATATCAAGCACAGTCACCCCTTAATGAATTCCAGAAGTTACAGGTGATAGAATGAGCACCAAACTTCATTTTTATTATTACTTTCTTCCCCCCTTTTAAGCAAAGGATGAAAGCCTCCAATGAACCTGTGCTCTGCCATTCAGTGTCACTTGAAAGCAATCACCCCACGTGAGCAAACCTTGCATGACTGCTCTTAAATATGAAGAGAGAGCATATCCACTGGAACCCATATGTGAAAGCAGCTGGCAGCTTACCCACATGAGCCTTACAGAATCACAAACACATTTAGGTTGGGAAAGACCCTTAAGGTCACCAAGTCCAACCATAATGCTAACCAACATGTAATTATTTTGCATTAAATCTCCACTGTTTTGTGCTCATCTCCCATTTGTCTTTTCACTGTGCCTAACACCTTGTATTTGGTCACCTAGGCTATGTTTTAAGGGTTTATTTGATGTGTCTTAAAGTAACTTTCAATGCTGAGTAATACTCCCATAAAGTGTTTTTTCCCCTGAGTCCCAAAAACCATGCTGGAAAATGCAGGTTGTCACAACTCCTTAAGTATTCAAATATTTATTATTTGTAACAGCCAAGTTTAGGACAAGTAAGAGAAAACTTCTTCATTCACTGTTTCTCTATTTGCCAAAGACAGTCACTGGCATCAGTTTTCCAACTCAGATTATTCCTGTAATCCACCTGTCACCCTCAACAGGACCACATGCTGATGATGTTCCACAACATTCCACCAGTTTCTAAAAAGCCACCAAAAATTATGTAATAAGAGGTCTAAAAAAGAATAATGTTGAGGCTTTTCTCTCTCAACTCTGCTTGTAAAACCATAAACAAAAATGAACATACTGGAGGTCTCTGGAGGGAATGTTCACATTAAATTAATGTCTACAATGACAAAAAAAATATTTAAAAAAAAAAGAAAAAAAAAAAAAGCTGGTTAAAATCACACTGTAATAAGCAAAGAGAAAATTTCCAGCAGTACAAGACCAATGAAGTTCAGGTATTTAGAGGAGCAGCATAACTTCAAAAATACTTAACAGTGGCCCAAAGAAGGCTGGTAAGTTCTCAATCAGAAACACATTCTGTGAGATAAGTTTGCCTGTTTGTTGCTCTTGACAAGAAAAACAAATCTAGGAAGTGGTTCTTAACAAAATTAGGATTAAAAAGCACATGCTTTGCAGAAATCACATTTGACTACATCCTGAGAGCTAACTGCAGTGTTAAGTCTCTCTCATTTAATGGACACTTTTTCTTTGGTGGAAGGACTCTTAGGTGCCCCAGGAAAAGAACTTTATCAGTAACAAAACTTAGTGATGATGGTCTTAAAAAAATAGGCAAAAAGCCCATGCATTTGTTCTACATGAAACCCAAGACCATCAGCATTAAAAACTTAGAAAAAAAATCGGAGAGAATAAACAGAAAAGCAATATGGCAACTAAAGGGGATATGAGGTCCTAAATTCTGCCTAAAAATCCAGGGTACCTTTATTTTCTTTTCCCTTTAGTTCAGCAGGTGACTCAGAGATGAGCTGGACATACACTACTAAGATATTGCCCCACATAAAAATGGAGCTAGAATAAAAAAGGTCTCAAATTTTACCTTTTCTGTGACATAGGTACTGCAAAACTGATGCTGAGGGGGACACACTAAACCACAGAAACGGAAAAAAACAGGATAAATTTATGAAAATATGAAACCTTTTGCCTTTGCAATTTATAAGTGGGTTTATTTCTGTGACAAATGAATTACACAGTCACCAGGTTTATAGGAATGTGTGGCAAGGGCACATAAAGCCACAAGGGCATTTTAAGATGAAAGCACTGCAGCTTGTTTACAGTTGAATGGAGTCAAAGGACAAAACCATGTGGATCACAAAATTAGATAATTAAACCCAAAGTGTGCAACTACACAAAATGAGTCCACTTGCAAGCAAAGGAGTGACAGGACAGGGATATATCCTTCAACAGATTAGTTCTGCCAAGGAGAGTGTTATGTCTCAGACAGTCCCCAATTGCTTTTCAACTTAAGAAAATACTTTTGTCTCTTATTTTCACTAGAAATATAAGAATATATCAACCTGCCATATATTTATTATTCTCTTCTGGTCATTACATGATTATAGAGTACTTTTACCTTTACAAAATTAAACTTTCCATGCTTTTAGTTGTCACTTTCCTAGCTAATATTCTTTGCTTTTCTTTAAGATGTCCTGAACATCAGGTCTTCAGATAACAGCATCAAACTGTACTGTCACCATCACTGACTTTTACAGCTTTCCTCAAAAACCCAACATTCATTTATTTATTTTTTTAAAATCAAACACTGAACAACTAGGTATTTTCTCCAAGTTTTCTAAAATGACACAGTACTTCCTTTTTATACCAGGACTCGAGTACATTCTAATGAGGCAACTGAAATTTCATTTGCAATTTAGGTTTTGGGAGATATTTTGTCTGCAATAATCATCAAGAACAAGAGGTCCTTAAACCAACTATTACTTGAAAAAATTTGGCTTCCCCTAAAAAGGTGAGCAATTAAGATTTGTGACAACAGCTAAATGCAAAAGGAAACATTTGCTCCATTTTTGATTGACTGCCACAAAACCATTAATAAAGGCTGTTCTTGGACTGATCAAGATTAATATCCAACACTTTGAGTGGTTTTTTTTGTATCAGAGAGTAGATTTCAAAAGATAGTAAAAGAAAGAAGCAAGTGAGGAAAGGGGGCTTGTTAATTAATAGGTTGCCATCACAGACACTTACGTACTTGGCTACCTCATGTGAGCCCTGAAGTCCGTACTCAGCATAAGTGACAGGGAAACAAAAGATGTTACAAAATTCTACTGAGACCACAATTATCCTCCATTCAAAGCTCCCAGGAACAGATTGAGAAATACAGGGATAAAAAGAGGGACTCAAGACAACAGTAGGAAAAAAAAAACGGCTGAAGTGACACACATTGAGCCACGATGATTAACTGCTGCAATCCTCGCCCGTTCTGTTCTCTCCCTGACTATGACCAGAAAGCACAGAAAATCAGCTGGTGAAACAACAAATATTATTAGAAGTAATTACTAGGGCTCTAGCTGCAACCAGACTACCCAAAAACTAGGATACCAAGTTTGCCAGGTAACCTTGACAGAAAAAGTATTCCTGGTGTTTCTGAGCTACGCCCACTTCTTCAACCCAACATCTTTTAAAATTAAGTTTCTTTGATCTAGACCAAATAACAATACAAATTAACCTACCAAAAGGTTTTCATTCAAGACCAAAGCTTGCCATTACACTTTAAGGTATCTAAAATATTTAATCCCAAAAATGAGAAAATCCGAGGTTTCCCCTGGTAACTGGTGGTTGCTTTTTCTTTTTCTTTTTTTTTTTAATTCCAGGATTAGCATTTAAGATTAGTTTCTGTAACAGCCACATCTGCAAACTTTCAGGGGTCTAAGATCCTCGTGCTATGCTTCCAAGAGCATGCCAATCTCACTCCTTTGAACAAAGGGTATAACCACCTCAAAACCAATTTTCCTATTCACTCTCTGGGTCAGAAATTTTCAGACTCAGCTACGTAGTTCAGCATGGAAAAAAAGTGTGACCTTTGTTAAATAAAAACCTTTTTCATGTGCAATGAAATGCACTATTTTCACTTTCTAGGTTTTGAGATTAGTTCTGTTTTCTGTCATAACTACCGTTAAAAGCTATACAGAACAAGTAACTTCTGGAAGACACCACTGTAACAGAAAAGTATTTTTAGTAATAAAGCTGCCTTAAAATAGAATTTTAAAAAACGCAGAAGATATTACCTGAGAGAAAAGAGAGGAAAGGAAGCGGAGAAACAACGACTAAAAGTTCATGGACTGGGGGTGGGGGAGAAGAAGGCAAAAAAATGCTACCTAAACTTAAAAAAAAACAAACCTAGTTCATTTTCATATCCTACATGGAAGGAGAACTTCAGTCTGAAGTAGTGTGGGTGGGACTTACCATCGAGTGATCCAGGATTGACAGCTATGAACTGCCCCAACTGTATCCATAAGAGGATGAAGCAACTCATTAATAACGGATTGGTGGATATGGGAATGATAAACACTACTATACCTAGAATTGCAGGTACAGGTTAGGGGGAGAAAGAAAGAGAAAGTTAGAAAATACTATGCAGGAAATACAGTCAGCTCAACGGCCCTGCATTCCTGACTTCCTTATTATTTTCAGAGAAGCTCGCCATAAATAATCACTGACAGCGTTTCAACTGAATTTAACAAAACCAGCTCTTACTCAAGCACAGGATGGGCACCATCAGCCATGATCCAAAGTTTACTGTGGAAGTGTAAAATACGATACAAAACATCTCAGAGTGTCAACAGCTCAACTGAAAAATGCACAAACCCCCTGAACTTAAGCATTATTTAGTTTTACACTCCCCTGCCATTTATAGATTAAAAGAAACAGGGATAGAGAAGCAATAACAGCATCTTCACCTGCTTCCAGGAAAGAACGAGACCTTTGGGCACTACTACTGCAAAGATGAAGGCTCAGCTCATTGGATGCTTTTTAAGAAATCCTCCTGTGATGGTATATTTCAATTGACACATTGCATCAGGAAAATGAAATGGAATTTCTCTTAAAACAAGAGATGTTGTACCTCACAGTGAACCTTACCTTGAAAGGTTTGTCCCCACTGTGTGTCAGCATATGCCTCTGCAACCAGCTTTGACTTGTTGAAGGTGTATTATATACTTTGCAACCTTTCCACAAGCAAACAAACACCTAATAGAGTAAAAACGTGGTAAGTTTAGGAAAGTTAAAGAAAATAGTAAATAAAAAGACAGATTAGCAAAAAAGCCTGTTTTCGCCATGTTTCACAATACATCAAAGGATTTTGAGCAATAACCATTTCTTTTCAACATACTTCTCATATCTCACCAGAGAAAAATAATTACAACCACAAGTATTCCATAAAAACAGGTCACTGGAATAAAATATCAAAACACAGATGCTGCTGCAGATGAACACAACTGAAGCCATACGATCCACTGCGAAGAGTTTGTGTTTGCATTCAGTCTCTGTATCCACCAGATACTGAGTCAAAACATTTTTAAATGAAAAGTCTACATTTTTTGGGTAGTAGATACAGAAATAAAATTATTTACTCTTATAAACAACTAATAATTTCATTCTTTAAGCGTGAAAATGTAGAAACTCTTAATTGCAATACAGTTGTTTATATACCAGAGTTGAGTGTTGTATTATGGAATACCCCTAGTTAGGACCTTATATTCAATTCCTGATGAACAAAGTTACCATTTTTCATAGGATTCAAAATGTATGGGTGTTTTGTGATTCCAATGTACAGACCAGTCACATGCACAATAGTGCATTAATAGGAGCAGAACTTACTCATGCTGCTTTTCTCTCTCCTCTCATTGTGTTTATCTATAACTGAGGGAATAAAAAAGCTCAGTGAACTTGCCTTTCATTAGAATTTCCTCAACAGGTCTGTGTGTGAAGGGAGGTAAAGCCCTAATTTGTCACAGCAAAATACAGTCCCCAGAAACAGCACTGTCCACAATACAGGTTTTCAGAACTGCAGGAAACTAATTGGATTTGAGTTTCTTGTTCTCGTTTGGAGAATAAAAACCTTCAATCTTCAAAAGATTGTATTTTCAAAACAAAAGAGCAGCCACAGGAGTGCTACGTACTTGCTGTATAATAGATAGATGGGCCAGCTTTACTAATACAAAGCTGGAAAACCCTGAATGTCTGTATGGTTGAGTCAGACCTACTGACACAAGGTCCAGCCCCCTAAAGCTTTGAGGGCTGCCACTCCTCAGTTCTGAGATTCCCCCAAAGCAACAGAATTGGAATTTCCAAGGTCCCTGCCTCTGCAACAGCTCCAGAACTGTCCCAGTATTTCCACCAGCAACTGCAGGGCACTTGGAAAAGGTGTGAAGTTACAGACTGTAGAAATGCAATCCCTCCAAAATACAAGGACTTGGTTTTACGACCACCCACCAGAAGCCCAGATAAGGCTTACTGGAAACTCCTGTCAAAAGGTTGAATCCAGCCTTTTTTTTTCTGGGGGAAAAAAAAAAATCTTTTGGAAGTAAAACTATTCTGTCAAAAAGTTTTCTGGGCTTTTCATGGATGAACCTAATTTGGACTGGAGCCATTATCTCAGTATTAGCTCAAAAATATACATTTTAACATTCAAGGATGTTTATCACATTCCTTTCTGTTCTCAAATTCCTAATCCCACCCCTTTTCTTTAAATTTACAGTCACTGTAGTTAAGTAATACCTGAAATCCAACCAAAGCCACAAGAATACAATTTCTAACACACTTAAACACCTCACCGGCAGGTGGCAGACAAATCCCTGAAAAGAAACCACCAGGATCCATCCCTCTTCCACAGCACCCAGTTGGAACTTTTCAAAAAATAAACCATCTCCAGTAGGAGGATTAAAAACTGTGAACTGAATGCAACAGTTATTAGACACTTCCTGCTTCCAACAGCCTCCTCTTTCAAAAAGACAAATACTGGCTAACCTTTTCTATACAAAATTACCCACAAACCTTGTTACGTGGAATGTGACCAGAAACACAATACACACAAAAAAAATACCTCAAAAACAATCAAACCAAAACCTGCAAAATCTTCTAGACCCTTTTCAAGAAATGTAAAAGGGTCGTGGATGGGAAAACAAAGGTTCCCAGAGATGCAGTTACATGAAAGCCCACAGGATACCAATACATCTCATCCATTTAATGGTTTCATCCCAAATTCACGTAAGGCTTTTATAAACCTACAAACAGAACTCAGACATCATCTCATGAGTGGCTAAAGAACCGATTCTGCTTAGAGCTTGGACTGAAAAAAGCCATCAAATATGAAGCTGAAGAGTTCAAACGTATCAAAAATCATTAGCTAAATACAACCAGAATCCTGGCTGTCAGTGACACTTTTACATGTAAATTATTTAAAGTAATGCAAATTAGCATTTTATTTAAGTTTCTTATTCACTCAAGATAAAGCGGTGTAACAGCCGAACGTTTTCCTTCTGGAGAAGTGACAGGACAAAAAGTCAAAAGACAATGACTATTCTAGTTTAAGAACTAATATTGTCTCCCTCAAAAATTGAAGAGCTGCCACATACAGCACTTAAAGCAGGCAGATTGCTTGTGTTTGATGTAAAGGTAGTTTACATGATATATTCCAGGCATCAAAGGTAATTTGGGAGGCTGGGGAGGGGCAGGTAGTTAAGTACACAGTTGAAATTAAATTCCTCTACTGGAAGATGTTTTGAAACATTAAAATTGAGACCAATTATCATTTGACCAGGGATTAGAGTGAAACTTAGATGTTTATATATGCACCTCAATTTAAAAAAAAAAAAATTAGATGTAATTATACTGAAGGTAAACTTCCATCAATATTAGGCACAGGGCTGTTTTGGTAAGACTTTGCACTCTTGAGTCAGTCTTATGTCTTCCCAATTATACATTCTGGATGTGTTTTACCTCTAGTGAGACTCCATTTGTAACAGTAATTAAGATGTGACTTCACCTGAGTTCACAGGCAGCAACACGTACACTAATAGTTTTAAGAAAGTAGAAGCACTTAAAGACACACCAGCAGCTTCAGGATGCTGAGAAGTTAACACACTATCAAAAACCTGATAGTCTCAAATAATTTATTCAAAAGAACTTACTATATCCTTAAAGTTAGGCGTTCAGTCAAAAACATGAATAACAAATCAAGCGAGCTGTGCAAAGGAGAACAGCTGAATGCCAAATACAAGACTGAACAAGGCCCAACCTTAGTTGCCACTAGTCAGAGAGCGGTAATATCGAAACACAAAATTTGCTACCGTCATTCAAGAGCAAAACACTGGCAAATAAGAAAGAGGGAAAAGAAACACCAACCCCTCCTCGCTGCCCATCCACGTGTATGGAGCGAATGTGATCCGCCAGATCCGGGCTGGAGCTGAAGCAGGCGTGGCAGTGATCCCAACAACAGTTATAGGCAATGCTTTTGGCAGAGGAGGCAGGGACTCCTTGGCCGTTCATCATAACCGGGGTGGAACGCCCGCTGGAAATTGTGCTGTCAACGTCCATGATAGTGCTGCTTATACTGCAGGACAAAACAAGAACAACACCGAACCCAAGTTGGTATTTGTTGCACGGTAACAGAACAAATAAAAACTGTAGCTCTTCTGTTTCAGATATGTATTTGGACAGGTAGAAAAAAAAAATCTTAAACAAACTTATTATTTATGTACAGTTAGGAAACAGTTACTGTCACTTGACAGTGTAACTTCTGTACACAAAAGGGAGGAATGGAAACTTCTCCCCTTCACTGACTTGTCAGAAAATTAGCTCTTAGGTGACTAACAAAGTAATTTTTAAGCTACATTCGTTATATTTATTTCCCAGGAGAGAAGAAAATGAAAAAGACCAGCATCCCCCACCAGCACTAGATGCTTAAAAAGAATACAAAACTCAAGTTTTACAGGTTTAAGGCACTCCCATATTGTCCCAGCATAGTGTCTTTCACATGCACTGCCTAAACTAATGCTTTTTGTTTTGAGGTTTTTTAAACTTTCCAGACAAGCCAGGGGCAGCAGAGGGAATCCATGGCCAGCAGAGGTCATTTTTATCAACCCTCCAGCTCTCTACCTCGGCAGATACAGAGAAAACATCAAATGATCAGAAAAAGGTTGCAGAGTGTGCTCTTTCCACATATATAAGAAAAAAAAGCATGGAGACAGAATGTTCTTCCTCATTAAATAGCTACTGATACACCTTTTCTTTATCTTGGTAACCTGCTCACTGCCTTTTAGGATCTTTATGTTTTGTCTTCTGCAAAGCCACAGCATTACAGAGCAGCTCATCTTTGGCAGGACCTCAAAAGACCAGGTGGTCAAATCTCCTTAAACAGCAGCAAGTGAGATCAGATTGCTTGTGGTCTTGTCCAGTGGAGTTGTTAATGGGTGTTTTCAAAGGCTGGAATTTCTGCTACCTTTCTGAACAATCTTCTCAATGTCTGACTAACCTTGCTGTGCAGGAGGGAGAAAATTTCCCAACATCTCATCAGAATTTCCAGTGTTGTAACTTCTGTCTGTGGCCTCTCATCCTTGGCAGCTGCAGGGTTGAGATGACTCTGCCTCCTCCACTGTGTTAAACCTCCCTACCAGACCACTGAACACAGCAACAACCCTGCCCTCCTTTATCCTAAAACTAAAGAAACCCACTCTCAGCCTCTCCATGTATCGCATTTGCTTCAGCACCCAAACCACCTTGGAGACTCTCCAGTATGTGAGTAACCGGGATGAGTCCCAGTAATCCACAGTCTTAATGGTGCCAAGTAGAGTTAAGAATCCCTTCCCCTGACCACATACATACACTTTTGCTAATACAGCCCACTATGCAGCAAAATGACATTTTGCATAAATGTCATTAAATATTCTTCTGAGTAAAGTGCAAGGAAAAAAAAAATCTAATTACGTTACTTTTTAAAAAAAGAAAATAGTCATCTTCTATTCAGATCTACATAATATTTATGATTTTCTATCCCTTTTCTTCCCCAACTCTTGTACATAATTTCTATGTTAAATCATTCTGCTTTTAAGGTGTAGGTGCTGTTCCATATTTTTGACCATCACTGTTTACATATTCAGTATTGTTTTATTACACATTCTGAGATGGATGAAAGAAAAACTACACCTTTATTCAAAATCAGAAGATATAACTGGCACATTTGTTCTTTTGCTCTAGAAGTCTCTACTAGTGACTTCTCAAATTATCTGTATCTTTTTTAATCACTACTGTGCCAGCAGCTTTTTTCTGTGATATATTTTGAAATCACAGATATTTGTCTTTTTTAGATTTTCCCTTCTCACTCACCACGTGGACTCCACTGCATTTTTCAATTAAAAAAAAAAAAGTCTTGCCTCAGTGAAAACACCAGATTCTCTTTAGCAACATTCCCAGTTAAGCTTTAGTTTTAACTACCCTGAGTAATTTGGTTTCATAAGCAAACTCTTATCAGAGGTACCAGCAAGGTAACATTTATGAAAATGCCAAATACCACATCCCAAACACAGACCCCTTAAAAATCTTCTTCCAACCCATTAGCCTCCACCTATTATTAAAACTGACCAATTATTCTTAGGTCTTTGTTTTCCAAGTTAAAAAGAAAGCTTTAGAGACCTTTTCAACAGGCTTTTTACTTTAACAAAGGTATATCAAACACACACTTCCTAAATGCTACATGAACACCACCTGCCTTTTTCCACCTCTCACCTGCCCAATTTCAAAAATCACCTAACAATTTAGAAGGCAAAGCTTCTACCCATGAAAATCATGGGCTACTTGCTGTACACATGCACCCATTATTCTTATTTTCTTCCTTTTTCTACACCCTGAACACACACAGCTTTCCATGATTCCTCCCCCCAGGTAGGTGACTCCTTACCCAGGAGTCTTGATTCCTTTTGTGACGTATAATCTCCCAATCTGTGATCAGCAAGTAAAGAAAGGGCACCCAACCGTAGATACAGTTTTGGGTGTTTTTTATATTACTGCCTTTCCCAAATACCTTACTTTATATTCAATGGAAGCTTAAAAAAATTCAACTAGCCCTGAGCTGAACCTACCAGCACCAAGAGCATTAAGAGTCACTAACTACAGCTACTGGTAACAGCATTTTAGGATCCCTGCAGGAAATTGTCAGAAGCTTTAAATACAAAACGTGTTGCAAGCAATCCAAATTTTTCCACCATGCCAGGCTCACAATAGATGCAACTATGGGACTGATATCTCCTCCTTGCTCAGCTGATGCCTAGGCCAAAAATTATCCCCAAAAATAAAATCTGTAAAACTGCACCGTGAAAGCAAAGTTTACCTACAGGATGATAGAAAAACTGAATAAGTAGTTATTAAATAGTTAATTTTCACACACCCCCACGCTCAGTTTAAGCTATCCCAATACAGTTCTCTCAAAATCAGCACTTGGAGGTAGGTTTGGGCACACACACAACAGCACCCAGCCACTTCTGTCACAGACAGTGATGTTACACGGATCAGTGGTCCCAACAGGAAGCTGCTTAGCCAAGGATGGCAAAGTACTGCAGCAGCACTCCTGCAACAGCTGCCTCAGACCAGTTCAGGTGGATGAGTGACCCTGCCTTTCTCACGGCTCAAGGTACCCAAGGACAGCTTCATAAACACTCTTATCAGTAGGAGTTCAAACCTCCAAGCTGTTTACAGTCATTACGACTTTCCACATCCACGGACAGCATCGGTACCTTTCCCACCCCCCCCCCCCCCAGACTTCTGACTGAGAGGATGAACAGTGCTGGTGACCACAAGGACAGACTGCAAGGGGGGTTCAGCACAGCCCTGGTTTTACAGTCTGGTTTTAAGCAGGGAAGCAGTAAGAGAACGTAAGGCTGAACAAGTTCCAGGAAAAAATCTGGGGTTGGGGGGAGAAGGTGTGTGTGGTTTGTGTGTGGTTTCTCCAGTTCACAGGCACGAAATCTGTTTAATTCCTCTGAGATGAAAAAACCTCAAATTGATAAACCCGTGTGAGAGTTTATTTCACATTGCAAACACAATGCAACATATCTTGACACAAAATCACAGCACTCTAATTTTACAGCCTAAGAAATGCAAATATTAAGATTTTAGGTCTGGGGTTTTTTTATATTCTGTCCTACCTGTAGAAAATTCCTCTTGTTTTGGGATAAAAATATGTAAAAGTCAACTAATAATCCTGACCCAGAAAAAGCTATCCTGATAAGTAGGGTTATTAATGACATGAGAAACCAATAACACTTAAAAAGCTGATTTATTTCTAGTAGTTTAAATGTTTGCTGGGTTTGGTTCTAATAGTCTAAGTGTTTGCTGAGGGCTAACAGATTAGAGCTGCATACACAGCATCAAAATTTTGTACCAGAGGAACTGGAATTAAAAAAGGGTTGGTTGTAACACTTAAACCAAGTAGTAGCACACAGAATTTCTTGGAAATTGAGGATGAAGTGCTACACTGGACTATGATTCTATAACCTATTCAAGATCCTGTCTAAAAAGGGGGGAAAATAGAACTCAAATACAGTGGTGCAGAAACAGTTCAGTATTTAAGACAAAATGCCCTCCTTTCTTCTAGTTTGAAGACCTCTGTGTAGGGCATTAAAGAGCACAGATGAATATTGCAGTAACAGGATCTACTAGAGAAACAGTTGAACTGCTTATGAAAGAAAATAGCTAGGAGTCACACAAAAACAGATCACTGTTTTCAGAGGGTTCTCTAGATAGACCCTGCCAAAATGTAAGAAACTCACTGCCCTGGCACATTCTTTCTCTAGAAACAACCCATTAAATAAAAATATAAAATACATTTTTTGTTTCCTCTTCTGTGCTTCCAGAGCCAGCATATTTCAGGTGATCAGGCACCCCACAGTGCTGAGAACCTAGAATTAATTTCTGTCTGCCTCACTCAGCGAGTTCTGTCCCCCTGAAGAGGCAAAGGCTGCAAAGACAATCTGTGAAACTCGAGTACCTTGCCCAGCTCAAGCGTGTGCAGTTTTCTCTCGTCTCTCCTACAGTGAGAAAATATCAGGAAGCTTTTCAGAGAAAAGTTTGCAGTATATATAGCATCAAAGACACTGCCTTGGGAGGTCTCTTGACCTGCCATTTCGAGATGAAGCAGAAAGATAAGTTTTACAGTCAGAGCTGTGGCTGCTGCTGAGTGTCTGAAGACTGAACTGCAACACTGTGTGTGTCAGAGCTGCGATTCACCCACTTCTTTGTTTCTCGTCATTTCAGAAAGGGTGTGAGGGTAGGACACATGGGGTGTGAGGGTAGGACACATGGGGTGTGCACATACTCCACCATATTAACTACTCCACTTGAGACTTTTCCTCACTGAAAGCATCGACTCAGCCCAAGAAGGGCTGGACAGAAAACAGAGTCTGTATCTTTCAATCTATGAATGGGGCTTTTCAGTCCAATCTCGAGATGATATAAGAGACAGAAAAATTCCTTTAAAAAGGGAAGGTAGTAATGGAAATTATGTCCTGCTTTCTCATCTGAAATCCACTAAGCCTGCAAGTGGGAAAGTAATAATATGCATCAAAGAGGAGAAAACAAAACACAGTAAGACAAACACAGACATCCTGGCAAACTACTGGCAAATGAAACAAAGACAAAAAAACCCCTGAACGCTGGTAATAAAACAAAGAAATAAAACAAACTGAAACAGATTTTTATCTAAGTAAGTTAAAGCAAGTTTTTCTGCCTTTTTCTAAGCCCTTTTCTGGCAGCCAGGAGATCTGTTTAAATCCTGACGGCCGCTATCAAAGCAGAATGACACGAGCAGAACTTAAGCGCTTGTGGCATTCCCCTATTGCCAGTGACAGACAGGTCTGGGTTTGCTCCCAAGCTGTAAGCAGGCTCCAGCTCCATTGTAATGGATCTATAGACCATAGCCTGATGAAGAACATTAGACATTTGAGTTTCAGAGAGTTCAGCTCAGGGGTCATCCCAAACAATAGAGCATCAAAAACAGTCACTGCTGGAGAGAGCCTGCACACACAATAGCAGTTTTTAAGAAGCACCATTCAAAAGACTGACTAATTACTAAAATTTAAAACTGTTACAGCAAGCACAACATGGTCTTCGAGCTTATGTTGTCCCTGTTTTCATCCTAATGTGAGCACCTGAATCAACTTGAAGTAAAAATCACAGCTCTAGAGGCAAGAACTGACTGCCTTTCTGAAACACCTTCCTAAACCCACACCTCATTTTACCAAGTCTGCAAACGCTGGCAGTGTCTGCCAAACGCAGCAAGGTAGAACTGAAAACACAGAATCTTCTCAGAAGGGTCAGACTTTTTTCCCCTCCTTCTACAAATTTTCCCTCTACCACGAGATCAACAGCTTTGAAACGGTGCTGACATTTAAAGTGTGTTCACTAAGCAAAACCATGCAAGCTTTAAATAGAGGAATCATTACCTCAGAGACACTCTTTCAGGTCTTATTTTTACCTGTACTTATTTTACCTGTGGCTAGAAATAACACATCTTCATTATCAAGCTGATTAAGATTTTTTTAGCACCACCTTCATGTTGAAAGACTGGTACCTACACAAGCTACATGTGCATGTGAAGCAAATGTGTCTAGCTGGCTAAATTTAGTTCGAACTCTATTTAAAAAACAATCCCAAAACAAAAAATAACACAGTCGTTTTCACTTTATAGAAAACAGAAGTTTTTCAAGCACTTTAAATTCTGGATTATTTTTTTCCTTTCAGAACCTGAACAAAACTAAGCCACTGTTGGAACTGCATAAATATGGATATTTTCTATAAGGAATAAAAGAAAATCGAAATTATTCCAAATTTAAAATGCACGAATTTTAAACTACATATTTTACCATGTGCACATCTGGGTACTAATTTTTGTGTACAGTCAAACATGAATGAAAATATAACGAGCCTGTGACTTAATGCATTAAATAAAATGGTATTTTGCACATCATTCCTGACACACACTTGGCTCTCTGAGGAGATCATTTTCCTCACTGCTGCAAGTAATCCCTTCTATTGAATTTAATGAATGGAATCACCAAAATTTTTTCTTTCCCTTTTTTTTGTTATCGTTCAGAATAACAGACAGTAAGAGTCTAGAAGGAATATCAACAAAAAAACCCAAAAGAACAGCAACATGATTTCATTTTTATTTTCCATGAATTCCCATTAGCAACTGTCCACTTGAAGCAATAGCAGAGCCAGGCACCGAACACATGCACGAAAGCCCAATCAATTTGCTATTATACTTTTAATGTCTGCTAAACATACTCCCTGTAGACCTTAACTGAAGTAACCTTCCCTCAGGCAAAATTCAGCCCTAACAGATGGGCCTTATACAGTGCCCTTGAGGGTCAACAAGCACCACTTCAGTCTGATCAACAGGAGCTCATTTCAGGGTTACAGCACCTCCACCGAGAGCGCCGAGCTCCCAGTCCCCAGATGTTCAGCTCGGGAGGCAACCAAAGGACCCGGCTGAATTCAGCCAACTCCAAGGGAAATGATTGTGACAGATCCTGTAAGGAATAACCTCATCTTACAAAGCATCAGATTAAAAACGAGCAGAAATTTCAGGGAACACGCCTTGCAGGGTGGCTAAACCCAACCACCAACCCCGCTGCACACCACACCACTCCAAGCCTGGAGAACTGTTTCTTCTGAAATACACAACGATAATCCAGTCATAAAACATCAAATCGGCAGATTGTCCCCGAATCCAAACACTACAAACCCCACTGGAAGTAAGTAAACATCTTAGGGATTGAAAACAAACAAATAAACAAACAAACCAAACAAAAATAAATACCCTGCTCGTTTCTTTCCTTTTTAGTGGTCAGTGACCACATGGAGCTTCAGCTACACTGGTCCAAACCAAACGAGGGAAACTTAGGAAAGAAAAAACTGTAACACTCACATCAAACAACCTCAGAATAGCAGGAACACTACAAATGACAGTCAGATCTTACAGCAACTCCAAGGGTTTAAGCTTAGAAATCAACAGAAAAGCTTTTTCCACCTGGAAAACTAAAACACAACTAGGTACTAATCCCAAAAGAAAACAAACAGCACCAAATGCAATCATTCAAATACCAAGTCAAAACAGAAGCGTTGAAAGAAAATAATAATAATAGTAATAATAATAATGATGATGATGATGATGACATGCCTCGTGACATCCCCCAGCACTTCATTATTTCATTTCACTAAGAAAATTCTGGAGTGAAAACAAAAACTTCACAAGTTTCCCATTACTCTACTCTTTTCCAAAACAAGGAGTAGAAAAGTGTGGTGTGCAGCTCTGGCCAGTGGACAAGTTCCACAAAAACAACAGCTCACTTGTGGTTTTACAGCTTTTTGATGCCACCAAATGAAAACATTTACAATCACTACTTCTAATGCAATCAATGGTCAAGCAAAAATAAAGCTTGAAAATGATCAAATTATCAGCCCTGAGCTCCCATCGTTGACAGGAAGCTCCTCCACCTGTCCCAGGGATTTTATTTATCTCTCTTCTACTATTTCCATCACTTCTAAACATGGGAGCTACAGATACAACAGATTAGTAACAGAAACTGCTCTATTGGCTCCTAAATGAAAGCAGAAGGAATTCCTATGTTTTTTGGACTAAGGTTTAACTTCTGCTGTCCTTCAGTGAGTATTGAGCAAACTTTAATGCCAATCTCTTCGTGAAGTTACTCTCAGAACACCTGCACTGGGGTCCAGGATGCAATGAAATGCAGTGCTCAAGGCAACTGTACACCAGTGTCCAAGCAGATTTAAATTAGTATCTGCTTCATGCTCTCCAAATGATCATGCCAATTTAAAAGTGAGATTAAAATAGATCCTAAGAAAAAGAGAGTTAATAAAACATGAGCAACTACCATGAGCCAACAACAGAACAGAAAAGTTTGACATTTGCCCGATCTTATTTTGTTCCTATGCCCATATTTGGTAAATCTGGTATTTTATCATGCATCTAGACTGGTAAGAGATAAACTCCTGCTACTAAATTTCAATGATTTATCAATTTAATTCCCCAAACCAAACATTTATGTTTCACAAGCAAAATAGTTTGTCTTATTTTAATGGATGTAGTTTTGACTGTGGTATGGAAATGCCATAATGCTTTAAAGCTCTTACTGTTTCTTTTCATCTAACTAGCAACCAACCCAGAGAGAATCTTCAAAGCAGACAGAAAGTAACTTCAACAACCTGTATTTCTAAGGCTTCTTTTTTTTATGATTCTGCTGAAAAAAAACATTTCCCTTTAATTTAAATAGAAAGCATCCAAAATAATAACTGATAATGATCAGTTTCTGAATTCAGGAAAACCTACAACCAGTAAGAGAAAAAACAGTGTATACAGGTAAACTACCATCAAAACGAACCCAGAACAAAACCAGATTGCAGCACACTAAATGGCTGCCAAACAGAAAGATAATTCACATGGCAACGAGAAATCAGAATACCTGGATCAAAAGAAAAAGCCAGAACTACATGAAGTGAAAGTCCACCACTGTGTTTTGAAGGCAGCACCTTCTGTTCACATCTGCTCTTGCACATCACACCCACAAAGACCCCGAAAGCAGACAGACCACACAACTGACTGTGGCTCTTCAGAGGAAAAGGAGGCAAAATAGGACAGGCAAAAACTGACTGTGTCAGACAATTTATTTAATGAACACCAGGGAGAATCAACCTCGGAAGTAAGAGACAGAATACTAAAATGTCCAGAGGGATAGAAAAGGAAAAACAGACATGTTTGGTGGTCTAACACTTTCCAGAAGCACCTTTAAGCTTTTGATGCCTTTAGGTAAGTAAAAGCTACATTAAAGCAACTTTCTACATCAAGAAAAAAAGACCATGATTTCCAGGACTGCATGACTGAAGAGAGCACCCACTCACTTGGAAGCAGTTGTGCTTCTGAATCACTTATGCTTTTTTTTTTTTTTTTTAAATCAAACCTATCAAATCTATGCTTTACACATATCAAGTTATTCTAACAGAAACTTCTCAAAATGAACAAGGCTCAAAAAGTATTTATAAATCAATCTTAAAAACAAAACTGCAAAACTCTATTGAATATACATATTGTTATATGACTACTAAGAAATCAACACAGTGGAAAATAAAGCAGTCAAGGGACAGAACTTTACACAGCGTGACAAGTGGTAACATTAAAAACTTGTTTTGAAATTCTTTTTGAAGCAGCAACTTATTTTAGAGTAAAGCCGTGTCTAGATAAAGTATAAATACCTAGAAAAGGGAACAACACTGCACTCAGACTGATAATATTAGACCAAGGAAGATAGGAAGGCTCTTTGAGATAGAGAAATCGAAGGAACTTAAAATAACAAACATGCACAGGAAACAAAACAAAACTGAGAAAGTGTGTTATGATTCACCACCTCTAGAGCTTTTTCCACTCTTCTGGATCACTTACTTTGATTATTTAGACTGCTAGCCCTACAATATTTGGGTTCATCACACTTACATAACACAAACCCAGGTTATCATAGAATTTGTGGCACACAGATGAACAGGCAATGCAATAAAAAAAAACTTGGAATGCCAAAATATCCACGGAGAAGTGAGAAAATAGAGCAAGTTAAACATACGTGCCTTGTGATATGACAGTACAAAGACTACATGTGAAAAAGGATTACACAAATCAAGAAACTGTAAGCAATTCTGCCTTAAAGATACAAATAAAACTGATTCTCATTTCTGGGAACCCCGTTACCTTCAACTTCATCATCTCCCTGAAAAATCTGGGAACAGCAACAAGTGGTTCATAACTGAAAATGATAAAAGACTATGTTTACTAGCACAGCTTAAGAAAAGCAGAGAAGAAATACATTCACTCAAAGAACCACCAGAAATAATTTGGGTAATCAGTCTGAAGTAGCCTAATCAGCACTGGAAGGTAACAGCCTCCAGGTGTGGGGGAAATTTCCTTGCCACCACTGTAACTATCACCCTGCCATTCTCCCAAACTCAGGATACCTTCCCTTAACCCCAGAACACACAACACAGAAAACTAGCAGAAGATGATCAAATGACCACAGAGAGATGTAAAACACAAAAAGGAGACCTAAAAAACCCCTCCAGTTTTAGTCATCATCACGTTAGGCTCAGTTTAATACAGAATAAAACTACTAGGGTAGCAGCTAGGAAAACACTAGGAAAACAGCTAGGATAGCATTGTATAAAGTAGCAGCTTTGCCTATTTATACCCCAGTGAATAGTTGCTACTTCAAGTATTAACCAGGCATCAAAAGCAGAGAAGCCCACAAAGTAAAACTCCACTAATTGGCTCAATTCATAATAGAAAGGTCATAAATTAAGGTCTGATTCCTGTTCTACTGGACACTGAATTACCTTCCATTTCTATCAACTGTCTAATCTATAACTTAGTATGCAAGTTAGCCTAGGAAAGTCTACTTAAAGACAGGCCAAAAGTAGTTTTACTTCAAAGGAAAAAATTTACATTTCTCTCTTTGCTCTGCATATGTTGAAAATATTTTCTTTGCATCTCTAAGACTTTTTTTTCATTTGGAATCTAAGTTGTTATTACAGCACACAATAAACTATAACGACCAAAATAAGGGGTTTACAGCAATTTTACAGGGGAACTAGTAATTTGTGTAAGATGCTGCGTGGAACAACATTAATGAATAGTCTTTATGTTATTATTTAGGCATATTTAATAAATTATAATACCACTATACATGCCAATAATCTTGGTTTTTTGCAAGTCCCTCAATGCAAACAACTTAGGTGCATTTTTCTTCCTCTGACCCTACATAAGCTATTTGAATTACACCACCCCCCTACAGTGCAGCAGGATGACAACAGGACTTTCTAGATTATAACAAGTCTTTTGCTTTTCTGTCACTATCAAATATCTTGGCATACACCTTAAATAAGCCTCTATTAAAGAAAGTATCCATTAAGCATTAGCAACTGAAGTTCAGCAAAATTTATTTAAGAACTTAAATTCTAGTACAGAGAAGAAAATTAGGTATGGGAAAAGAAATCCCAGTTCTTTTTTCTTTTGCATGTTACCATCGTTAAGGGGAAAAAGTACATCAGTAATGCAAGTGAGAGGCTTCATATTTTTTCCCCAATTATTTGTTGCTTTTTAATGCTGCAAAACCACAATGTGAGAACAGTAATCACTTCCTTAGCATAACACAAAACCAGTGATAAATAGCAAGCATAACATGGAATATTTGTATTTCATTTTCCAATGCAAATTTATTTGAACACGTTCATATTCTAAATGAACTCTGTACACAACACATATAAAGCTATAAAAAGTGACCAGTTACACAGACAGATAACCAAAGAAACCTCTAACTCAAAAAAAAAAAAACCTTACAAAACTAAGACTTTTGTGTTTCTGCAAGTTATGCCACTGTATTTTTTTAACAGCAGCTGGAAGAGTGGGTAAAACTCACTGTTCATACAAAGAAGTTCCTTACCCTCTTCTGTTCCCTTCTCCTGCACAACTGCAGATTACATTCCCACCTGTTTCAAGGATTCCCTGCAATTACTTGGCTCCTTTACAGGAGGGACCAATTTTTCACTTCCTTTGGGTCAAGTTCTCGTTTTCTCCTCGGGCTATCAGACACATCTCATTCCCTATCACAGCAGAAGTTTTCTGTGTGTACCTCACGTCATCCCCTCGCCAGAAACCTCTATTCCCATCTCAACAGCTCCATCTGCTCCCTTCTAATCCATGTACTCACCTTCCCCACAGCAGACTGCTCTACAATTCCCTCAGTTCAGTGGGTCCTACTTCCATACCTCTTCCATGCTCACTCTCCATGCTCCTCATTCCCCTGCTGCTACTCTCCAAACAATATGTAAATATCTTAAAGGTACTGGAAAGTTGTGGAAAGAGTGGTGTGGTAGAACATTTCCACTGCATCACCCAAGAGAGTTAGTTTTATCTGTGACCAGCTCCACAAATGCATGATGTCACATCTCTGCCAAAAGGCTGCTCGGGCTGCACGTAACACCCTGTTTAACTCCTCTGAAAAGTAAAAAAGGGAAAAAGAAAAAATACCCAGACAGGTTTTTTCCACTACAGCCTAGGAAATTCCCTGAAAAAAATCCACCAATCAAACCTTGTATTTAGAAGTTACCAGACTTGACGATGTCACAAACTTACACAAAATGCACACAGACCTGAGTGGATGCACAAACCCAACATAAAAGCAAAACCATTTCTCTCTTCCACTGAACAGGGAAACGTTTTTCTCGAATTCTATGAAGTATATTTACATCTTACTACAATAACTATAACAGCTCATTATACCGAGCTCTTTCATCTAGTTCACAAAAAGACCTCATGTTAACCACTCAATTATACCAACCAACAGCTTTAGCAATAAAGATACTCGCCATACAAAATATCTGGGCTGTTTTGTCTTCCCATCAAAAGCTATTTTCTCCAGTGCCAGAAAGGCCTGAACGTAACCATTACAGAAACAAGGGGTTTATTTTGCAATTTGAAAGGCAAACAACTACAGCAATACTTGCAGTTAGAAATGCTGAAAATATCATTTTTCAGCAGAATTTTGGAAACTCACTCGGGTGAACTTCTACACAGCTCACTCTGACATGGTAATATGACATGTTTTTTTACACACAGTCTAAAAAAAAAAAATAAAAATCTAACGACTTAACCACCTTGCCACAAGTGCTAATGAATGATTCTTCACTTCCTGGATAGGAACAAGTGAGACTGTGCAGCACAGAGAGGCCTGAAGCACTTTTTAATCTGGTCACATGGATACATGAAGCACACCTATTAGTACCACATGCCTTCCTGATTATATTACGAATTTACTATTCTGCCTTCATATAAACATCACTCATGCAACTCACATGCCACTGCTGAGTCAGTCTCGAAAATTCTTCACTTTTAAGACTTCAAAAGTTAGATAAAGACTATAATTAAAACTTGAAACAACTAACATTTTAAAATCAGCATACATCTTAAAGGTTGAGAAGGCCTCCATTTTAGACCAGATTAAAAAGATTCAGACCAGATCCTGCATTTTTTACGTCTAGATTTCTTATTTTTCAAGTTGTTAGTTACACACAGCCCCATTTCACTCAGTAAAGTTAGCAAACTTGACAATCTGAAGCATAAAAAGGTTTATTACTGAAAAACCTTTCTGAAATGTCTGGTTTCAAAACTATCCTTCTATTAAATAGGAACAGAATAATAACATTTCTAGAAGTATTCTGCAAGTCTAATGTGGTTAAGATAACTCAAATTTTCCTTGAGTATTACTGAGTATTCCTTGAGTCAGTCCCCCACAATAACTGGTTGTGTTGGTGAATAACAAATATGAAAAAAGCCCCCCCCCAAAAAAAAAAAAAAAACAACAAAAAACCCACAAACAAGAAAAGAAAATAAAGCCTTATAAGTTACATGAAAACTGCCCACTCTGTGACAAAGATGGACATTAATTAGTGCTGTATCTGAGGGAAAGACCACTACATAAGATCCAAAGACAACCTGTTACACTTGGCCTACCTAACCAGCACTTAGGTATCAGTGAGGAAAACACTCCACACCTGCAGCTAAAACGTTCTTTTCCAGTGCTCCTTGCCCAGTCAGCAAGAGGAGGGAGCAAAGGATAAACTGCTAAGGAGGGTAAAGACAATGCAAGAACAGAAAACCAGGGAAAACTTCCAGGTGAGAGTACAAAGACATAAGACAAACGTACAAGGGTGAACAAAAACCCTTCATAAAGCTTTACTACTTATATTTCTGATCAACAACTTCTTAAAATTGCAAGATCTACCACTGGTCTCTAAATCGAACAAAATCTGATTATATTATTTCAGATTTAAATATACTTCCATAATAAACCTTCTGGGAAAGAAGAATTCAATTATTTCAGTAATCTAACACTAAGTGTTTGTAAGAAAATATCCCAGGTCAGCAATAACACATCAGTGAGCTGCAGATGCACCTCCACTGCATTCACCTCAGCTGATTTACACCCAAATCCTGCATCTGCTTAGGTCCAGCTTCAGGACCTGTGGCCCAACGAGAAACTCAAATACTGTGTTTACGAGTTAACTGATCCATTATTTCTTCCTTTAAAAGTCCTATCAAATGTTTCTCAGCATTGCAGTAGGAATAGCAGCTCCAAAGGACCCTGGAGGGACACATCCCTCCTTTTCAGCACATGTCTCAAATCAGGCAAAGGCACAAGCAAATGACCAGCATTCACATGCTGATAATAGTCTTTGTTCTAACTGTAAATCCAGAGGATAACTAGACTTGAATGCAGACTATTATTACTCAGCCAGTTTGCTCAGAAAGTCCTACACAAACTTCTGCACGGTAGTGGGAACTTAACACAATTCCCAGGGAAAAAAAACCGGCATGGCTACAGCTCAACGAGGTACCCACCAGTCCTGGAGTTCCTGCACTGAACTCTCCCACTGAGCTCAAAATGCCACCCGGTTATTTATCCCAGGTATCGCTCGGGGTTTTGCTTTTTCGTTTCTGGGGTTTTTTTGAGAGGGAAGATAAGCATGTTTTTGAAAAGGACAAAGTCTGTGTGCATGGAAACATAATGTTAAAATTCACTCTAAATTTCAGGGTGTTGTCGTTCACCATCATATTTGTTTCTCATGTTCTTACAAATACTTACAAATTTCCTACAGTAATGCCTCAAATTATTTATTCTATTAGCAGATACTCTTAAAATACATTAAAATGTTAATGATAGAAGTTGCTGAACAGAAGTTAGATTTTGATCATATGCAAGATTTTCCTCTTCAGCTGTTTCATTTGTATTTTCTACTTGATACCACTAAGCCAAAAATCAGAGATAACACACTGTGGAGAATGACAAAGATCATACATAGGGAAATGGGAATTTGATCACTCATGGAATTCAGGCCCTCTTACCACACCCACTTATTCATTCAAATTTTCTAAAGAGGAAACAAGAAAAAAAAATCCCAAGCCCAGGGGCATGATCTCAGTGCTACCAAACCTGCCTACAACAGGAGAGTCTTTAGCAAGTACACCCTTCCATCAGCTTCCTCCTGCTAAACCCACGGACTGCAAAGTCAAGCCTGGCAGTTCCATCTCTTTTCTCTCTCTTCCCTCCTCCAGGTAATCTTACTATACAACACTGAGATTCATGACACTGAGTCCCTCAGGACTTCAGAGACACAGGTAGTCAGCAAAGGTCATGAAGTACTGAATAATAAATTATTTCTTATAAAACATCACTTAACAGATAAAATATCATTCTCTAAATAGTTACAGAACTTCCATTTTAATGCAGAGGTGACCAAATCAATGAATGATGAATTGTTTCAGGATTTCAATATCTATTATCATAAACCTGTACCTCCAGTTTTAAGACTAAACTGTCCCCAGATCTTCTCTGATATTTCACCATCCCAACTCACATACTCTTCAGCTCTTCAGCACATCCCTTACCTTTTACAACACTCTGTCTGATCACCTGAAAGGCACAGGATTATGCTGTGGCTGCCTTCCAAGCAGCAGCAATCATTTGGATCACTATGTCAAGCAAGAGACTTGCTGGACTACATGTGACAAAAATAATAAAGCATTCTAACACGCCACAGCAAAGAGTGCACACCAAAGGAAATTTTCCATCCCCAGGAATAACAAATGGCACTCTTGGTAGCATTGCTCTTTTCCTAACCAACTTAACAAGCAGGCTTTGAAATTACAGCACAAAATACCCTCTCAGCACCCCGAGTTCAAGATAAAACTTTGCAAAGATTAAAAACAAGGCACAGTCCTCATTTAAACCACTAAACACGAGTCCCACTCCTGCAACTGAGTCCCTGTGGACTGTGCAGGGAAAGAGGAACGAAGGGCACTCACATGGATTTAACGGTGTGACTACAGCAAGAGAACCACGAGAACAATGACAGAGAAAGAAAGTAGCACAGCAGCTCGGAGTGCACAAGGCACAGTGACACTACTTCCAGAAAACCCCTGCGAGTTATTTCCGTTATTTCCTCAACCCACAAACTGACACACGCTTGGATAAGATCAGGGTGAGAGTCAGACTTTAATTCCACGAAAAACGAGAAACTACTGTCTTAAAATGCTGTCTTAAAATGCCTTTATGTACCTGTTGTTTTTCCAGAAGTCTACTCCCATACGTACTTAATTTCACGTAAAATCTCAGCTTCTGAACAACAACAAACAAACCCCAACATCCACACTCCCTTTCCATCTTGCACAAGTTTGGAAGAAAGAAAACGTGACTACAACGAGTCTCAAAAGTCAGATGGAAACCGAAGAACTGAATTTATTTCTGTCTACTTCAGACTTTTAGGTCAATTACACGATTTTGGGGAACTGACTCACACGGGGTTTTGTTTGGTTGGTTTTAAGCCTCGAGGTCAGATCTAGTCATGCCCCATTTCTGAAATATGGGTATTTGTGTAGTTACAGAGATTTTGATCTGACATATATTCAAAGTACGTTTCTGGACCAAACCACATAATCCTTCACACTTAACGAAGAAATTATCTGAAGAAAGTACAAACAAAACTGTAATTTTTACTTAAATGTAACTCCAGCAGGGAAGTCTGATACTTTTTTTGCTAAACAAACAGAAAAATTGTACAAGTTTCTTAAACTATTTGAAGGGACTAATTAGTAAAGGGACGTACAGCACTCTAAGGCTGTTCCTATGTCTATTTTCCATCCTATTTTCAGCTTTTCAATTAAACTGTTGCACACAACACCCAAGAAAGCTATTACACAAGGCATGTTCTTTGAAATGCTTGACTTAGGAGGCTGAAACAGACCTGAAAGGTGGAATATCCAACCATGTGTGAGAATTTGGTGGTGCCTTTCCACGAGAATTCAAGGTAAAATCTGGGTAAAATGAGGTGTGTAGCTTTAACACAAAAAAAACCTCAAGAACTAATCTTCACATTCACTATTTCAGAACTCGCCCAAAGATGACTTTGAGCCTCCCAAGCCTCGCTTAGTGCCGTGCATGACTATTACTTGTGCACACGTAATACAGAAGGGCTGGTCTCCTTTTTATTTTAGCAAACCAGATTTTTTTTTTCCCCCCTTACGGTTTAAGATGTGACCATCGGCTTTCTGCCTCTAGAGCAGAGCCCCTGTTGCGGGCACAGGTAGAACCGCATCCACAGAACGCATTTCCCATTCCGAAGCCCCCGTACACCCCCCATACGCCAGGACACAGCCCTGAGGAACCCCGAAAGCACCGTCTGAGAAAGACCCGCAGGGAAGAGGCGGCGGGAGGAGGCAGCGCCCGGCGGGGCCGCCCGGGGCTCTCGGGGCCGGGGGAGCGCCCCCTCCTCCCCGGGCAGGGCCGGGCTGTGCCGGGAGGGGGCCCGGGGAGCAGGGGCGGGGGCCCGGCACAACTTGGCCGGAGAAACCTGTGGCTGCCGCGACACCCCCGCGGGAGGGGAAGGGCGCCGGGCACTGACCTGTCCTCCGAGTCCATGCGGCTGAGGGGCTCCCCGTCCGAGGACATCTCCAGGCTGCCCCGCCGCCCGCCCGACGTGGCGCTGCCGCAGCTGCTGCCGCCGCCCGTGCCGGGGCCGGTGCCGTACCCCTCGTCGCCGCCGCTGGACACGCTGCTGGAGGAGCTGGAGCCGCCGCCGCCGCGGCCCGGCCCGTCCCCCTGGCTGCCCCGGGGGCCCTTGGGCTCCTCCTTGGCGTCGGCCTCGCTGCCGCCGCCGGGGCTCGGCGAGCGGGTCTCGTCGCTGCAGCAGCCGCTGCTCGTGCTGCTGCTGCTGCTGCCCACCAGGCTGCTCTCCTCCTCCTCGCCGCCCTCCTCCTCCTCCTCCTCCTCCTCCTCCTCTTCCTCCTCCTCCTCCTCCTCGTCCTCGTCCTCCCCGTCCCCGGCCTGGCTGGCGCTCTCCGGGCTGGGCTCCGACATGCTCTCCGCCTCGCCGTTCAGCAGCAGCAGCGGCTCCGGCTCCGCCGCGGCCGACGACGAGGGCGGCGGCGAGGACGAGGACCCGGCCGCGCCGGCGGCGGCCGCAGCCACCTCCACCGGCACCTCCACGGCCGTCTCCGCCTCCTCCTCCCCGGCGCCGGGCGCCGCCTGCCCGGGAAGGCGCCGCGGCGGCTCCGCCATGTCGCTGCAGCGAGCGGCCGCCATGGCGCCTGCGAGTCGCTCCGCGCGCGGCGGGGGCGTGTGCGCGCGCGAG
>NW_020884873.1:2229510-2414645 GCF_003945725.1 Corapipo altera | reverse complement strand
CCGTGTGCGCGCCCGCGCGCGGCCCCCGGTGCGCGCGCCCGCGCCTTCCCTCGCGCACCCGCAACGACCGGGGAGGGGCGGGGCGGGGCGGGGCAGGGAGGGGGCGGGGCCCGGCTCGTGCCGCCGCTGCCGCACGCGCTACGGAGCGCGCCCGGGGACAAACAACGCGCGGAGGGCGGAGCGGCGGCCGCCGCCCCCGGCACGGGGAAGGGGGGGGGCAGAGTGGCGGAGGGAACACACGGGGCTGGAGTCCTCAGGGATCCCGGCTGGCATCGCCAGGGGTCTCGGCTTGAGTAGCCCAAGGATCCCGGCTGGAATCCTCGGGGATCTCGACTGGAATACCCCAGGGATCCCGGCTTGAATTCCCAGGGATCTCAGCTTGAATAGCCTAAGGATCCCGACTTGAATCCCCCGGGGATCCCAGCCTGAAACCCCCGGGCATCCCGGCCTGAATCCTCGGGGATCTTGGCTTGAAGCCCCCAGGGATCCCGTCCTCAGTCTCCAAGGGATCCCGGAGCGAACCCTCAGGGATCCCGGAGCGAACCCTCAGGGACCCCGGCCACCCGCTGGAATCGCGCCATCCCCATTGACCGCCCCAGGGGGAAGCGGGAATCCCGCGGGACGAGGCGCTCCCGGTCCCACTCCAGGACAAACCCCATAGCGTCCCACAGCAGGGCATGAGCATTCCCGGCTGCAATTCCCGGGATCTGGGCGGGCTCAGGCTGCCGGAGGGAGGGGGCGGAGGGTCCGGGAGAAGCCCCGTGGAAGTGCCGGCCCCGCCATTGCGGAGCCCCGCGCTCCCCTCACGGCAGTGAGGGGGGAAGAGGGAACAGGGAACAGAGAACCGGAGCTGCAGGCTCACGGTGGGAAACTACCGGGGGGTTGGCCACGGGGAATGCGCTGGCTGAGGCACAGAGGAGCCAGGAAAAGGGTTTCCGTGATACTGATGAACGGGAATGGGGAAAGCGGTCGCGCTGTGCCGTGAGGGGAGAGAATAAACTCGGACGCACTGGCCCTAAACATCCCCTGGCGGAGCAGGGGCTCGCTGGGTACCGGGCACAGGCTGTGTGACCAAAGGGAAGGCGAAACATCACAGTCATGGAATTCCAACCTCCTTGTCATGGCCACGGACACCTTCCACTAGACCAGGTCGCTCCAAGCCCAGTCCAACCTGGCCTTGAACACTTCCAGGGATGGGGCATCCACAGCTTCTCTGGGCAACCTCACAGTAAAGAATTTCTTCCTAATATCCAATCTAAATGATTGGATTACTTCATTTAAACAAAATTAAACCCACAGAGTTTAATGTACTAAACCTGTGGAAATTTGTTACTTTTTTCCCTCTCGAACCTAAACTCACTTCTGGAGATACTGGGTTAGTAAAGCTGTCCAGTTGGGAATTGTGCCATGTGAAAAGGAAGAAACCATCAATGTGTGTGTAGAAGGGGAAAGGTGAAGGATAGCTCAACAGAGTGCCTGTCAGTCACGTACAAGACTTCAGGACAGAGTTTGCAAATTAATTTTAATAATAATAATGTAAAATAGGATGAAGTTTACAAAAGGTAGATCATGCCAGAGTAACGTGACAGGCCTTTTGACAAGAGCTTTGTGTACACAGGCATCAAGAAAGCGTTTCATAAAGTGTCATGTGGAAGTGATTAGAAAAAGTTTATAGGATGGGGATTTGCAGTAGAACAGGAAGATGAGTAGAATCTGATCACAGAGATAAAATCAGGTAATTTGACAAATTATTGGAGAGATGAAGAGGGCAATTGAAAGCATAAAATGCTATTCCACGTGAATTGTAAATGTCATTCATCTGTCAGTCCTTACCCAACTCTTACAGAGCTTGCCGCATTTAAAACCAAAATCATGAAGCTGTGGTAGTTTAGTTTAAAAACAAACTACAAAACACAGAACCACAGCTCAGTCCAGAAAAACATCGTGCCTTCTGCACGCTGGGAAGAACATGACCAATTCAAGTTCCAGCAGGCATCTCTGGCTTATCCCCAGAGATCCTAGATTCCAGGAGAAGTTAACCGTGTGGGATTAAGATCTGGAAAAGGTGCTCCTGCGACCTGGATTTGCATAGCTGGAGATGGCTCCCAGCCCATCAGCACACGTAGTAGTTGTTTTCAGCAACGAGAACAACCCGTGGTGTAGCAGCATCAAAATAGATGCCACAGCACTCAGAAAGAGCAACACAACTGGGTTGATCTTCTAAATCAAACCAATGACATCTTTAACCTCCAGAGGAGCATAAACAAACTGTGGAAACGGACAACAGCAAAAAAATGTTAAGTTTCTCAGATTTCTAGAAGCCACCCTCAGCTGGAAAGTGGAAGTGGTTAAGAATGCTTTTTAAAAAATAGAGGGGAAAAAAAGGGCAAGAACAGCTGTAATGCTGTTTCATATATGGAAAGCAGGTCTACTAACTCCACCAAAATAGTCACCAAATCCTGAGCTTCTGCATCCTGGCTTGCCTTTCCTCCCGGGAACAGCGTGCGCTGTGCTTCGCTCCTGGCCGAGGAAGGTGCGGGGCTCCCGGGGGGGGGTTGCTGTCACTGCTCTAATCGAACGTGAAGCGTCACGTTTCGAAAACAAACGACCCCCTTTGATTCAGTCAGAAAACGGCAGTAGCTGAAAAAAATTCCTATGTCTCTTCTACCCACTGATGCCCTTCTGGAGTTCTCTGCTGTAGCGAGGGGCAGAATCGGAGAAGTATGAAATAATGAGAAACCAAAAATACATAAAGGACTTGGGTAAAAGACGCCTTCCACAAACTGTGAGATGAAAGGGGGGAAGTTATCACAAAGAACTCAATGTACCCTAGTGTAACTTGCCCAGATTCACTCCGCTGTGTGCTCACAAGCCGATCATTGCCCTTTCCCACCCCCCACCGCCCTCCCACGTCTCTCTCGGTTTTTAAGACAGTGTGTGCACGCAAAGGCTCCCCGTGTTCGCGGACCCAGAGGCGAGCAGGGCGATTCGGACCTCCCACTTCCCGCTCTTCTAAGCAGGGCGGTAGGGACGCCAGCTCATTAGGTAATTTGTGTATTCAGAGAGGGTCAGGCAAGGAAACCTCAGGACATTTCCACTGCCTAATGGAAATCCCTTGGCATTTAAGCAAGAGATCAGTACCAAAGAGGTCACTGCTGCAGCAGGCAGTCAGCTAAGAAATACTCTACGATAATATCTTGATGTCCTGCTCTCAGGTTTTCAAAATCACAAAATTATGTGTTCAGGCTAGGTCCTTCAGTGCTGTAAGGTCCTAATCAAGTGAAAGCAGCAATGATTGCTGGTTACTGAGCTTTCTCTGTACAAACCTACCAAAGATAAACGTTCTTTTTTTTTTTTGCCAAGGTTTTTATCATTTTTCAAAACTCTTGAGTGAGGAGATCTGTCAGAGAACAGGTGAGTCTAGAACTTGCAAAAGCATCTGTATCATTTGCATTTGAATCGTCTGATAAAAGCTCAAAGCAGGAGACCTGCTGTTAGGAAACCCTTTGGAAAAAAAACCCAAACGTCCACTTGAGCTTTGTGGATGAATGTTACTCTGTTGTTCACACAAAGAGTTTCTGATATACTCCGTCTAGCTTGGTATGATCATCTTACAACAGGAAGGATGCTTTAAAGCTCAGATATTTGTGTTGAGGAATCAACAAAGTACAAAATTAAAAAAAAAGAAGTCAGTAGATAAACCAGAAGAAAACCATTTACAGGAAAAGATTCCAAGCAGAACCATTACCCACCAGTGCAAGAACAACCAACCTGCAGACACAGCAAACAGGGAGAAGAAATTGAGATTTTATTCTCTTACCTCAGGAACACCAGGGTGCAGGGCATTCACACTGACAGCAGAATCAATAACAAACTCCAAGGAAGTAATTTCGTCTTTTCTTAAGTCACAACAATTTTGCTGTTTTGTGGGGTTTTCTTCAAGGACAGTTAGGTGAGATCACCAGAAGATTTTGTATGTGTAAGGCAGTTTTCTTGAGGTTTTTGCCCTAACTTTGATTGGCACACTACTATGATATATAGTATGCAAGTAAAATACTTCAAAACAGCAAGAAAGGCCTATAAAGAGAGAAGAAAAAATAAACAGGCCTGAGGTACAGTAGAGGTGACATCCTGTCCTGCACTTGCTTGGATACCAGGGGAGATTCTGTAAAACAAAGCCTTTGGTCACTGAGCTCCCTTCTCCAGCCCCTGCCTCCACATGCATGTCTTAAGCATTGCAGGAAATTCCTGCTGCCTGAACCTCATGACTCACCTTGCTCACAGTATTCTGCCTGCTCAGCAGCCTCTGTAAACTGCACCCTTCCCTTCTTTCTGCCCCACCCTTGCCCATCCAAATTCAAGGTCTGGAGGAAGAGGCTGCACTCTCTCATTGCTTCAAGTAGGCGCCCAGCACTGAGTTCTCACCCTTCCCTTCAGACCGGACTGAAACTGCCTCACGCTGCAATTCTGACCCCACCCTCTCCTGGAGCACCCAGTTAATTCCCCCTTTAAACTCAGCTCTTTTCTTTTCAAGGCTGCCTTTAATCTTGCCCTATACTGTTTGCTTGGGTACCACAACTGTAAGAAACCTAAGCCATGCTTAGGTTGGGTCAAACCAAAAGAAGGGAATGAATGTTGGGCTCCGTCCCTCTTCTCTCCTGGTGAGGCGATGAGCCCTCTCTGGGGCTGTGCACTGGCTTTGCAAGGCACTTAGCAGCAAAGTGAATTCTGGATGCTGCTCGGGACCTTCTTCCCCCTCTGCCCTGCTCCTGCTTTGTTACAGCTCTCACGGTGACACGCTGCCTCTTCTGTTGTGCCAGCACAGCTGTCTCTGAAATTCATGCCATGAGCTAGACCAAGGAACTGCTTTTTGTGGTAACTAGGAAGGAAAAAAAAATCAAATGGCATTCTGTTGCTGTTAGGTCATGAAACTTCAGGAAACTCCAGACAGCTCAGTTAAATGTCACTGTGCCCACTCTGGGGATGAGGAAAAAAAGAACAGAAAAGTTAAAAAAATTATTAAGGTGACACAAAGGACCAGGACTTAGTTCAGGAATGCAAAACTCCATTCTGTCATTCTGGAGCTTATCCAAAAGCACATCCTAACATTCATTATGTTTGCATTTGTATTTTGGTAACAACGTGCCAGCCCAGTGGAGGTGAGGGCATCTCTGCTTCAAGCCATCTATAAACACAAACAGGGAGAGGAAGCCCATGTTCCACCGATGCTCTGATGTAATTGAAAGGAATCAAATACCTTACAAGTGCATAAAACCTCTTCTCTAAAACGCACGCTAATTGATGTTCAATTTGCTGTCAAATTATATTGAAGGAAAACACGAAGAGCAAAACAAGCATGAAGATCTCTTGTAAGTGGAAGATACAGAGCCGTGAGTTCAAGGCGTGAGAAGGCCTCGTGATGTGGCTCATTGATGTGCTCCACAGCCTGTTGCAAAAACTGAAACTTAAGCACAGAATTTCAAGTAGGGACTATTTAGCTGTGATAAGCTATTAGTTATTATGGATACCACTGAGAACAAACTCAGAATTTGCTTCAGAAGCAAAAGCTACTTGCAGTACCTCTGCACTTGTGTATCTGAATATTAATCCTGTCACCCCGTGTCTCTCAATTTTTGTGAGTCCCAGGGACTTGCATAAGCATATGCTAAAAATGGGTTGTGCTTTCCTTTGAAACTATTCAGAAAGTTTTCCAAATGCCACATTGAAAAATTTAAATAATTGATGCAATACATGGTATGAACAGATAATATATGCAGTACTGTACAAGAAAATAGAGCATATTTTTTCTGTCATTAATACTGCCAATATTTTATATTATGATTAAAAAACTATATAAATTATCTTTTCCTTGCAAAGTATCCTATACCTCCTTGGGTACATTTTTTATTTGGCAGAGTTTCCTCCTTTTCAATAAAAGACAGTCAAAATTCCCAAGTCTCAGAAAAATCAGCGTTCTTAAATGGTGTAATTTAGATTAGTTTTAACCAGATAATTAACATATTTTCTTCAAGATTATAGAGTCTTTACACGCCATTAATTTGGAGAATTTGTATTTTCAACATTCTTATGCAAAACAGAGCTGGATTCCAGCCTTAAAGGAAGGTGTGTGTGCCTGAGCACATACACAGGGTTGCCTCCAGTATGTCCATATATTTTCTGCAGGTCAGTTGCCACAGAGCCTTACAATAAAACCAGGGGGACGTCATCCCAACAGAAGGAGGGGGGATTCTGCACAAGCACACTAGGCAGTAAATCCCTTTTTTTTTTTTTTTTTTTTTTCCTAAAAATGTAGATGTGAAGTCTGGAGCAGAGGCTTTCTTTGCACACACGGAGACTCTTTTCTTAACCATAAAAGTAATCAAGATCTTGCATGTTGCAAAACCGGTGTGTAACCTTTACAACCAAATAGAAATGCATAATTAATTGAATGCTAATTAAATACAAATGACAGCTTGGAAAGAGTACAAGTTTACAACAGCTTTTGCACGTTCTAGGATTACTTTAAAACTCCCCTTCTTCAATTTGTGGTCATAACTAGAATATGAGTTTTCCATAGAACAATTTTAGATTTTTTAAAAGTAATGTTTCATAAAATTTAAATGAAATTTCCCCTTGAAGAAATCTAGCTATAAAGTTTATGCTTTTTTTCATGCCTGCCTTTTTTCTTTTTCTTGAAAGAATCACTTGTCTTTCCAAGATCAAGCTCTTGTGAACATGTGTCCTTCCAACCACGGTTCTCAGCTTCCCAGACCATGCTGTGGTGGGCCCAGCAAGGGGCCCTGGAGATAATTAAGGGAGTGGAGCATGTCAGATGAGGAGAGGCTGAGAGAGCTGGGACTGTTCAGCCTGGTGAAGTGAGGGCTCAGAGGGATCTTAGCAAGGTATAAATACCTGAGAGGGGAAGTGAAGAAGATAGAGCCCAACTCAGTGGTATCTGGTGAAGGGCAACAGTCAATGGACACAAACTGAGAGTGAGAAAATTCTACTGAAAAAATTTTAAAAACCCTTTTTCACTCTCAAGCAGTGGAAGAGGTTGCCCAGAGAGGTTGTGGCATCACTATTCTTTAAGATATTCAAAACACACCTGGATATAGTCCTGGGCAGCCTGCTCTAGCTGACACTGCTTTGAGCAGGGGAGTTGGACTCAATGATCTCCAGAGGTGCCTTCCAACTCCAACTATTCTGTGATTCTGTAGAGTTGAGATATTATTCCCACATTACACAAAGACACAGGCATTGCCAAATCTGCAAAACCAGTAAGCATTTTTCTGGGTTCCCAGATTTAACCATATACCCTGGCTTTGCCCCAGCTCCACATGAGGATAAAAACCATGTTCACACCACTTGTGTCTTGCACCATGATTAATAAAGATGGGAAGGGAGCCCTGGGTGGGAGCCACAGCACCTCAGCTGAGCCGTGTGATTGGGACCAAGCACTGAGTCACTGCAGGCAGGTTTAGATGCAGCCTGAAAGACTAAGGACTGCACTCAGAAATGCCATGGTAGCCTGTATGACAAATTTAGGGTCCTGCTACATCCCATGAGATTAGGAATGACAAGCAAGAGAGATTATGTATTTCCCATGATTGCCAGATCTTGGCATGCTACAGACTTAAGGGAGAGAGGTTATCCTTAAGAGAAGCATTTCTCACACAGTCTGGCCAGCCTTGGGCAAGATACTGTCATGGAACGGGTGTCAAAGTCCAGATTTCCCAAAACCCTAACAGCTGGACAATTCATCTTCTCTCCCCACTGCTCTGCTTAAGTTACAAGAAAAATCCAGGTCATGGAAAGTTTATCAAACAGCTAGAGATATACTGAATTAGTTTATTTAAATGGAAGTTATTATTAGGTAGGCTTGAGCACAAGGAAACGTGTGAATTTCAGAAAAGTTCAGATTTGCAGCCAAAAACTTGAATTGCCGTTATTAGGGTATTCACTGAACAGCAGAAGTCATACTCAGAGTAATCAAAACTAATTTAACAATTACAAAACCAGCAGGATAACCTCATTGTCATTTGCCACTAACGACAAATGTTTATTACAGATAGCGTATTTGTCTTCTGAGCTATTAAAACACTGTTTGCCATTCATAACTCTTCAAACCTCTCCCTTAGGATGAAGGATCCATCATGTTCGTGGAAAATAAGCCAAGCTTGTAGAAGTACAGCGCCCCTCCCTATTCTCAGTCAATCAAATCAGAGAGAGAGAGAGGGAGACTGATGAGAACAACCTACTTTTCTGTGCCTGGCATTCACTGAATGTGAAAGGGGGTTTCAGCAGGACCGGGAAAGTAGCTGTTGTCATGACAGCACTGGGAAGCCCTGGGACTGAAAAGATCTTCATCAGCTCACTGCAGCAATTCTGTGCCAAAGGAACTGTGCTGCCTGTCTGCATGCTGACAACAGAGCCAGGGGAATGCCTGCTTGTCAAATCTCCGTGGCTTCACTCTGCAAACTTCCCCACTCTTGTCCTCTGAAGCTGGAATAGTTGCAATCTGGCAAACATGGATCTCTCCTGAACCCCTCCTCCCCCTTCAATGCTCCGGATACCTTCTGTTTATCCCCTTGTTTTAACAAGGGCAGCACCCAGCCTTCTTGCACTCTCTTTTGCCATGAATATGTCATGTAGAAGGCAACAGTAACCTGTGGAAAACCTAATCAATTAAAAACTAATTTTGCTGTCCAACTCCTTGGATGTAACAACTGCCATTCCTTTTGCCTCAGTGTTACGGGTCAGCATTCTGACTGTGATGTTTGGGATGATGGCCCACACTGTGAAGTTTTCATGGCAGCTTTGGGGCAAGAGGCTGAGAGAATTTCTGTGGCAGTATCAGCTCCTTGGGGTCACACTCTTGACAAAGGTGGGATCTCTGGCCATTCCAACCCAAGTAAATGCATCATCCTTCACACTGCAGTCAGGCAACCTGCCATCTATGCCAACTGCCCCACTGGAATCACCACAAGCACGAGTTTTGGGAGACCTACAAGACTATTCCATTCACAGTGAAGTTTTATTTTACAGAAATGACTGAAAACGATTGCTGCATAGGTGAAATCCTCATGATGTAAACAAGGAAAGAGAAAGAGAGGTCTTTTTGGCTGTGCACATATTGATGGAGTTCTGATGCTGTTTATTTGAGGCAGCTGGAAATATGGCCAATTGGAAACTTGCATTATGCTCCCACTGATTATCACTACTGGAATGAAAACTGAGACTGAGCTCTTTACACCCAATCTCACAACAGCCACCTTTATTGCAAATTAAATAATCAGAGATGTGTGCTCTCAGGTGAATTCTATGAGCCTTGTCTGAAAGTTCAGCCTCTGTGGTATTGATTGCAAAGTTCACATTGACCTCAGTGGGGCTGGACTGTCAAACTCAGCCTGAGAGCTGGAGAACTAAGGAGTTCTGAGGAACTCATAGCAAATCCTGAGATCGTTGGCTTATGGTGGATGGCTGCTGGGAGGTGGGGACCCGGCACGTACCACACAGGAGAGTCTAAGTTGCACTGTGACCCCTCCATAATTCAGAATTTAAGTAGTTCAGAGGTTCACTCTCTCAGGAAGCCAAGAATACATTGCAGAACTGGGAGATGTAAAACCTAAATTAGCTTAATGCCCCGCTGATGTGCCCTACAGACATGCTGCATGTCTTCTAATAGGCAAAACAGCGATTCCCCTCTCATGAATTCCAGTCCCAGCTCAGTTGCTCCCAGATTCCCTGAACAACAGACTGGATAGGAGTGAGCAAAGCATTTTATCATGTTGTTCAGCAGCAATTTATCCATGGTCAGGATATGCATAATAGACTCTCTTTCCCAGGATTGCTCTGAGGTAGAGTTGTCTTCCAGTGAAAGCTGCTGTAATACATACACATGGAATGTTCTCAATAGAGGTGGGCCTGGCTTTTAATGACATAATGCTTTTGAGTCTATTCAGTCTTTTAAAACTGCTTTTTTTCAGTCAGGATGAACATTATGTGCTTAATGATTTTTGCCTAGTGACACATGTAAACTGTATTCAAGAAACAAATACTATCCACTAGTTTTTCTAGACAGTTCAGTGCGCCAAAACCACCAACTATAGTACTTAAATTACAGTAAGGAAGTGGGGTACTATATATTCTTAGCAGCAGTTTGCTTTATATTGTATTTAACTGGATAATTTATCAGAACCATCATCTTTACAGCTGAATTTCTGTCTGTGTTTGGCAATGATAAGTATTTGTTTTATCTTGGTGAAAAGTGGGATTCAGCTATTTAAAGCCTGGAAACATAGGAAACTTTTTACAGCAAGGTCAAAAAGACCTAATTTTAAACGTGGTGAATCTTATAATTCATGCCTATGTATCTTCACATAAAACTTGGGACTCTTTAAGTTGAGAAAAGTATTTGATTTAAGTTGTGCTAGTGCATAAGAGGTACAACAAAGAGGTAACTCAGACACTGAAAAGCATTAAGGTATCAGCCCAGTAGAGAGAGATGACCTACTTCTGCCTTGTTTCTTCCAAGGAAAATCCTTTGGCACCACTTCAGGCCATGGTTTCTGTTCTCCCTGCTATTTTGAGGACCTGATCTTACACAAAGGTGCCTCAGCCACATTCACATCCCAGTTTCTCAAGCACAGGTTTCATGTAGAGAGATAGCAAAGCAGCCAATTTAAAATGGGACTTTACAGGAAAAAAAACCCCAAACATTCTCCTCACCATCCTTGATAAAACATAAATTAAGGGCAGGACCAATGTCTGTGAACCACTTGTCTTTCAGATTTTTTTATAACAGTGCACATTTTGGAGGCCTTTTGCATACTAATACAGTCAGATTTTGGGACTTTCTTTTATTGCCCTAGGATCTCAGTCCACCACCTGCACTGTACTGTGCTAATTCTTTTGGCATATTGCAGGTATATTCATTTCCATTACATGCAAGGTATTCTCATCAGCTTATGCTCTGTAGTAAAAACTCAACAACCCAGTTTACATCATGCTTAACCAAGTATGACAAAATAAATGCTGGTTTAAAAGCTACACAAATATTAAAACATGAAGTACTTGAAAGTTACTCCCCTCCTCCTCTATCTAATTAGACTATTAATAAGCAACACGCAGAATTTCAGCTGAGATGTAGTAACCACAAGAGAATCAGATTCTTGCACAAATTCTCTCCTGCATCATAATGTTTGCAGGATGAGCATATTTAACTTTGAATCATAAAATCTGTCCACCTGAAACAAAAAAGGTCTGTTCCCATCTGTCCTCAGGTTTGCTGTGTGAACACAAATTCTGTTGCCCTGGTTGTCTGCAACTGCAGATTAGGACAAGAGCACATTTTCTCCGTTTTGCAGTAATTTGTCCTGTAGTTCCAATGTAATATGATTGTCCCCTTTTTATCTTTAATTGCTGCTGTGCACGATTAACTGGCAAAATGATGATGCTTAAAGTCACTTTATGGTTGGTGAAGCAACCTCATTTTATGGGCAAAGGAAGATGTGGTTACAACCTTGCAAAGAAACCTGTTTATGCAAAGTCACATCAAGAACTTCTTTCATATAGGTTAAAGGATCAAGTCCTTAACATTTGAAAATACACAATAAATACACAACAGTGCATCACTGAATATGAAGGTTAATAAAAATACAGCCTGGCATTTACATTAAAAAGGCTCTAAATTTTTTTCTTCACAGGTAATTAGTTCACACAATGAAATAATCTCCTTTCTTATCCTGGAAACACATGCATAAACCAGCTCAGATAACATCATTTACATACAGGCTGCTGCATCCGCATGTTAATGTCTGGCAGTGAAAAGTTCAGACAAGTTTGTAATCCCCGATTTCCTGCGCGTGCTCAGCACCCAGATTCCCAGAAAGTCAGAAGAGAAAGGGATACTAAATATTACTAAGATGACAGGTCAGCTGCAGTTCGGCCACATCTGCACAGCTTGCAAGTTACTGAGTTTCTCAGCCCACAGGACCTTTGACAGCTCTGGACTTCTTTTTAAAACTCATGTTGCTATTTGTTTCTTTTGTCAGCCCCCCACGGCCATGGCGATCATCCCGAGCCCATTGTGCCGCCACCACTTGCTTTGTCCTCGTTCCTATATCGGGCGGTATTGGGACCGATCTGCATTCCCATTTAAAGCACTATCATGTCACCCATCAGCAATCCTTCGCTTTCATCCCTTAAAAACTACCACACAATGGCAGCCACGCCGTGAGGACAAAGGCACAGGCAGAGAGGGAAAAGGAGGAAAGCTGCAGTGGGAAGGCGGCAGCAGCAGCTGCAGCCGGGCTAACTTTGCTCTCCCGGGGTCCTTCTGGGTGAGCACTTGAACTTGGGCCGATAACAGACGTGCCCTTCATCTGCTTCCCCTCCTAACACAACTTATCTCCCCAGTGCAGATACTGGAAGGAAGCTTAGCATGGCTGCTTCTGCATCAAGGCCAACAGGTAATAACACTGTTTTTACAGCACAAGCCAGTGAGACCGTGCCTACCGACAGCTGCAGGAGAAAGGGAGGGCTGTGGGGCTGTGGGAGGGAAAGCCTCCTCTTGCAGTAATATTGATAGCCAGCAGCACTTTTCAGAACACAAATCCTGCTTGCTGGGCATCCTTAAAATCAACAGCTCCTCAACAGCTGTTGGAGAAGGACATCTAATCAAATTAGTAGAAATCTGGTTTGCTGCATTCAAACATGCAGTTACAGCATCTGAGGGTTTGGGAATTACCCAGAGAGTCTGGAGTGCTTAAGCTTTAACTAGGATTCACTCCTGTATACTGTCATCCTCCTAACACTTCGGAGCCATCAGCTGTAAAGAGATCTTAGACTTCACAGGCTGCCTATGATTAATTGCCTGAAAATGCTGTAAAAGTTAGGGATTCTGTTCAAAGGTGAAATAACTGAAGTGCTGTAGCCTGGAACCAGCCAGCCAGGGAAGGATGCACAGGGTAATTCGTGCAGAGCACTTCTGTGAAACAGGCATGGCTCAAAGCAAGGCTTTAGAGTCCTACCTTTTACAAACATGACCCAGCTGTGCTCCTTGGGGTCCACAAGATTTTAATGAGGCAAAAATGATCAAAATGTCATGACCTCTGTTCTTCCTTGTCCTAAATTCGGGATGTTGGAAATGAAGCAGAGCTTAGCTAGGTTATATTTAGCTGATCACACTGAATGGAATAGCTTCAGGAGCATGAAATAAAAGTTTTAAAATAAACCACTGTGAGTTCAGAGTTGTTATCCCCCCAATATTGCAAAGAATCAGCTTATAAAAGCAAATGTGGTTTTCTCAGTGTTGCAATACATGAGTATTAACCAATTCCTCTTCATTAAGACAATCTCCTAAATGGCTGAGAGGCTGGTTTTCTTTAATTTGTAGCTGCTACCTTGTAAATAGCAATCACATCATCCAGGCACTTTGTCTTTATTCAAAATACTTATTATTTGTAGGCACGATATACTAGAAACAGTAGCTACAAAATATTATAGGTATGTTGGCACAGGCTAAGAAAACAGCCCAGAAATGTTATTCAAAGGTGATTTATTGTTCCAGGCAATCTCCCTGCTCACAAAACGACACCCTCATCTAGTCCTCACTCCTACACAAGCTGGCTTCCGTGCAGTACCAGCCCTTGCATGTGCAACCCTCTGAGGCAGTCTCCAGGTAGCCAGAAACCAAACACAAAACAGCAGCAGCCACAAACATCAGAAAACGTTCATCAGAAAGTTCAGTTGTCTTTTTTCCCTGCTGTCTGGATGTGACCATTTCAGTGCATAAAAAGAACAAACCCAACAGCCGCTAACAGCTGCTTCCTAGACTGCTGGATGAGCATGAAAATACAAAAAAAAAAAAAAATATCATTCATCTTTAAAGCTAAAACATCTGAAACAGCCTCCATGTTCTGGTTGACTTGGGAATTTACCAAGAAAGTTGCACAATACAGAGCAGTTGACTACACTACACGTGTAGTCAGTGTCAAGACCCACCAGAAATTCATATTGTAAAGAAGTGATTTATGAGTTGAGTTGCTGAATTTTGCAGCTTTTTTTTCTCCTCAATTGCTTTGAAATGTACTCTTATCAATTAATGACAATTTTATCAAATAAATTCTTATATATTTGTTTGTACCTTCTACTTATTTTTTTTTCTAGCAACGTGACTAGCACTTGGAAAAAATATTTTTTTTCTAAATAGCAGCTACTGCTGAAAATAAGAGAGTTACTAGGAAATGTTGGGTGTCTCACCTGATATGCTTTGAGCTTGATCTTTCAAGATGATAAGCACCTCCAGTTTTTAGCGATTCCAAGCAAGAAACTGATGGCCTGGATTCAGCTGCTTATGTAGGGGACAGACAGCTGTGGTATGGAAAAGGCAATTTTTTCCTCCACGATAAGGAATGCAGAGCATTTTACAAATTGGGCTGAAATGGGTTTAAAGTTGCAGAAGAGAGACCTGCACAGTACCAGTCACTTCACACTGAGACTCAGGAAAGCTACCAGATGACAACTGATGAGGATGAGGTGTTTTTCTGAAAGTTTTCACTGACCAAATCTCTAGGTCACAAGTAAATCCCACTTGTTCTATGTATAAAGTTAAACCTGCAGGCTCTACTGTTTTTTCTTTCTTTTTTTTTTTTGTACTCATTTCACCTTCAAAAGAGCAAGAGCGTGTTTCCATTTTTAGTCTGAAATTCTTTGAAGTATTCCCCGTTCCATAGAACAGGGATCTGGATAGAATTTGACAAAAAACAAAAAATTAATTCCTTATTTTAGGTTTGGTTTCAGCAATAAAGAAGTTAATGATATCACATCTGGTTTTGTCCAGATATACTCTTACCTCAGTCCACTGGAAACAGCACCATTTGCTTATGGCTTTTCTTTTATCCCAAACAGAACCTAATCCAGCCTAAGTAAGTGTTCTAAACACATCCATAGCCAGGTTGCCACATGAGCCAATTAGCAACCACTGTGCTGATGTCACTTACCCATAGCTACAATTAAAGAGTTTCTTGCAGTTTTACCACAGCAGCCAGATAATATTTAGACAGACCTTAAAAACATTTTCTTTGGCATACCACAGAATGTAGAAACGGCAAAAAAAACCAAACCAAAATACCAAAACCTTAATTCCACAAGTAACATTTGAATGCTGACACATCTGGAACAGCTGGGTAACAAGTTGTGCGTGTCAAGTTCAGAAAGCAGCTGCTTTCAGCCTTCATTTTGGGCCAGGCATTTGTTTTCAGCCACCAGTATATTCCATTTTATTTTGTGGCAGCTTCTTCAGTGTTCCCATATGGACAAGCTAAACAGCTCCTAGGATATAATAGCAAGCATATATAATGTTCTTTAGAAGAAATGAAGGCCAGATGTTGCTTTGTTATCTCCACGTGCATCCTTAAAAAAGTTAAATTAAGTTGTTTCAAATATATTATTAATGCCAGGTATAGGCAATTTGTTTATCAGCCATTTAAATGTCAACTTTCTAAAGGACGGAAAATAACATTTTAACTGAGGAATCAAAGTGAAATAAGGTAGAATAACTTCAGAAAATAAGTATAGCAAAATCCAGGATCACAGGGATCAAATAGTATTGTGCAGAAAAGACATGATGACTCATTCTGAGATCTGAATGAGTACTACTTATGGTTTATTAGAAAAGGGAAAAACAAACCCTCCACCTTATTGTTACAATATAATGAAAGGTTTGAGGTAAAGCTTATCCAACAGCACCATCGATTAAAGATCTTTTATTCTGCTGCTGTACTTGACCAGGATAAAACTTAACCCACCAGCCCAAGTTCTAAAGAATTTAATAGATCTACCACTAATAGTGTAATTCATTAATATTTTTCATGTATGTATTCCTGGTACATTTAGCGAATCCAAGAGGGTGGGCAGTAATTCTGTCACAGTCTGTCCATTTACTGTGATTTAGACAGAAACGTGTTTTTCCCCCCCCCCCCCCCAATTTCCTGAAAATAGAACCTTATTGTATTAATTTTATTACAGATTATTTATGAGGAAATATGAAGACTACTTCCCTCCCCTCAGTAATAACATAAACAAGGTTTGGGTTTCAACTGCCCAGTGAGGTCTTTCTCTTTGAGCCACTCCACAACATACAAAAACTGCCAAGACACCAACTATAACTGTTGAGTAATGTCACTTTATTAAGGGACTTAAAAGAATCACATTCTCTAGTAGCCTTGGAACAATGCAAATGGTGAACAAAAGACAAAAATAGATGTAATTGGTTCTGAAAAGCATGAACATCTGTAGAGAATGTGTTGCATTATTCCTAAGGACTCCTGCTTTTGAAAAAAAGCACGTTCCATATATACAAGTGTCAGTGCAATAGCCAATAAAGCAATCAGTCAGAAATATAAAAATATCCTAGATACAAACTTAAAATAGATGCTTGAAAGCTGACCATATCAGAATTCTGATATTTCTATATCTCAGGAGTATGATCACTGGGATGAGTTATTCTGATGAGGTAAGAAACAGCAGATGCTCTGTGATAACACAAAGCCATATTTTCTTTTTCTGTAAGACAAAAAATAAAGCACCCAATGAAACTCCAAGTCTTTGCTGAAAGTGCCCACAGGAAGTGAAATTGTAGTCTATGAGCATTACTACATTCCTGCATCATTTACCTTTTATCTTTTATCTTTGCCAACAATTATACCAGCAAAACTTGCTAATTCTTCCACGCAGCTTCAGTACAAACTGCACATTCTTTGCAGATACACCAAACCTTTAATGCTTTAAACACAGCCAACATCTATAAATGTCCAAAAATCACTTAGTCATTCTTTCCTTTGTTGGTTGCAATTCTTGGCAGCAAGGGCAGAAAGATTGCAAAATCTGACAGCAAACAGATCTCACCAGAAGGGTTAGGGAGAGAACAGGGTGTGTCCTATTTGCTTTGCCTCAGGTGTTCCAGTGATGCCACTGAACTTAAACCTCAGCTGGTTGAGCAAAAAAAAAAAAACAAAACAAATCACATTCCTCTCCTTCACTCTGTTTTTTGGAAGGAAGGATGCACTAATTTAGGGCTACTGCTCCAAAAAAAAAAAAAAAAGGCTATTTGGACAAACTTTCAGATGGATGCTGTCTGCCTGCATCATGATTCATTTTCTTTCCTTTAGCCACCTCTTTCCCTGTGACTCTCCAAGCTCTGCTGCTAAATTCTGATTCCTGTTTTTTCACTTTTCTAAGAAAATGGCAGAAGAACAGGCAGCCAGACAGTGTACTCTGTGTCTTTGTAGTGAAGAGCCCCAGGAACACAAACTCCTCCTGGGGAGGGAGGCAATGATAGAGTTATTTCAAACTGTGTATTAATCTCAGGCTTTCCTCTATGGAAAAGCACAATGAATTATATAGTCTCTAGAACAGCAATATTAACTTGATCAGGATATGATTTCTACGATAAAAAAAGCACAACAGGAGCTGGCAGTTGCCTTCTTGTGAAACTTGCCTTACCACTCATGGCACACACATGCACCGAAGCACAGAGCAGTTGCCTGAACCTGTGAAAGATTCCTTAGCTTTTAATTCCTAGATTCAAAAGCTTTCCTTTAAACCGTTTCGTTTTTCGTCACTCTTTTCTAAACATCTTTTGTCTCAGGCAAATTCAGACAGCTGTGCAAGGTGGGAAGGCGAAGCTACATTAACATCTGCAGTGTGACAACACCAGACAAATTATTTCAGGTTTTCTTTCAGTTTCTGGAAGATGCCTTGCAGATGCCAAAGCCTCAAGGAATCATCACACTTCTCTCCTTAACCCCAACTGAACTTGACAATCAACGTTTGCAAATATTGAATTACTGCTCACCACACCCCGCTAAGACAGGCTGTTACCTCTCACGTAAACAGGCAGGGAATGGAGGCACAGAATGACTAAGTGATTATTCCAATATCACAATACGAGTCTGGGAGAGTCAGGAGCTGAACCTGTATTTCTTGTGTCTCAGTCTCAGGTTGTCTTTTTTGTTCTGTGTTGCAGCCTTATTCTTTCCCGTTGAGGAAGACTTGGGATCTCTTAAGAGTCTGTCACAGCTACTCTGGTTGACAGGTGATGTTGCCAATGAGATAGGAATTGTTGCATTCCCCACATCAAAAGGTGGAACACAGTGTGACATCTGCTTGCTGGAAGAAACACTAACCATACAAGTCCTTAAGAACATCAACATTTATTTAATATGATATAAAAGAAATGGGATATGAACATTCGTATTTTTGAACAATAATAAGTGGCTTCTTATACTTACATCATATGTGCTCATTGTATAATATATACACAATGAACATAATTACATTTGTACACAAACTAAGTACTGGATTGAAAACCTGCTTATTGCTGTACACACCCTAACCCCATGAAGGAAAAGCCCAGTACCTCAAAATACCTACACTCCATTTTATTCAAGAAAAAGTAACCACTAACATTAATGTCTATGTTGACAGAAGTGTGGCAGTAACTGCTGACATTGCAACCTGACCAAGAAATAATTACAGCAGAAACAGGACATATTTTACTAAGCAATAATAAAAATGGCACATTTTAAATATATCTATATGTATATATATATAAAAATTTTACAAATAAAATGTCAAAACAATAAATTGTAATGTTCAAAAAGTGTAAAACAAGTTTTAGTGGTGATATGTAAAATTAACCAAGTTACGCACCTAAAAGAGGCAAAAAAGTAAACTTATATGATCCATAATTAAAAGAACATTAAATTCTGGAGAAGAGCAAATAAGGTTCTGACTGTAGGCTGCACATTAAAAAGAGCCTTTGTTTTATGTGCACAGAAATCATAGCAGCAAGCTGGTATCAGGAGAACAATCTGAAGGTTGTTGAGTGTACATGTGGGCCAGTTAAAGCTCTCTTGGAATAAACATTTTCCAGGAAGTGATAAAACGATGCTCTGTGGCCAAAAGCATCAGAACTATGAATTTCATAGATTTAAAATATACTGTACAATATCTTCTCATATTTTCATAGGTCAGGTCCATACGTCTCAGGCATGAATTGTTTCAACAGAAGCCGTCAGTGCTGAAAGACAGACATAGATTAAGTTACTCTATTTTAGCAACAGAATATTGTATAAAGCAACTTATGGGACTAAACACAGCAAAGAATTTCTGACCTCATCCTAGCAATGTAGGTGTAGAACATTACAAAGTATCTCAGGAATCAGTTGTTTCCAAAATCTGTTTTCCTAATGAACAAGAGCGATGCCAAGGTATTTCGACAGCAAGAAGCAAAACCAACCATTTTTTTTCAAATTTACACAACTTCAAATAAAAGTGTGCTTATTCTTAGAGTTTTATCCTGTAATACATGGTGATCCCCAAATGTTCTTCATATGAAACCAGCAATAATAGCAAAGATCCTAATTGCCCTAATAAATGACAGGCACAATTTGAAGAGGGATGGAGAATTACTTAGATGCTACACCATAATGGCAGCCTAGGTGTAAAGGTGTTCTGAAGTTCAAGTGCTCCACCCAGAGCTTGCTGAATTTTGGTAATTGATGATAGGACTTCTATAAATACCTTTTAACAGTTCATTACTGAAAATGTTTCTGAGCTTTGAATAGTGCTGTTATAAAATGTCATTATCCCTCCATTGTGCAGAGAAAACGTCGTGCTTAAAATCTAACAGTGTTGGTGATAAACATACAGATTTGTCTCTGCAAAGCAAGGACTGTGAAATAGAAAGCAGCCTTGTGTTAACTGGTTTCTCCTTAGTCCTACAATATCCTGTGCCACCAATTTCCTATGCCAAATTCCCCTGGTATCGGGCCAAGAGTATCGTTTTACTAATTGACTGTAAAAGCCAAATATAAGTATTACCTCTTTATTCTCTGAAATCTACTACGCATTTTCCAGATGCTGCCTGAAAAATTTGGCTGCGTGTGAACAGGGCTGATCCCACAGCTTTGAAGTTGCCTTTGCCACACAGGACTCCTTTGCATCTGAGAGACACCGAGTTCCTGCAGAGTTCCTGCACGTTAAAAGACCTGCGAGGTCTCTCAGCAAAGTACGAAGCCCTTGGAATACTGGAACCAGAGCCCCAGGAGGTGAGGGGCAGTAAACACTGCAGGCAAGCACTGTGCTTCATACATCTATGTATGCTAAGCCCAGCTCATGGCATGGATTTGGTTTGGAACTCCTAGGAAACAATCAACAGAGGCATCATATGCAGCAGTGTGGAATGTATACGCACACAGTTGAAAGCTTTTCCCAACTCAAATCAAGTACTAAGCAGCCACAAAGGATGCATTTGAAGTTCTGGAATGCTTTCTTCACCACGGACAGGCATGTGTAAGCAGAGTGTTAGTTTTACAAGTGCCATCCCAGATGTACCATTTTGCCATAATAATTAAGGCCTCTTTGCAGAACTGTCCTTGACACAGAAATGCTGCAGTGCTGGCCACGGGGACACACCTTGCTGAGGGTGCCAAGGCTTGGGCAGTAAGTTACAAGGCAGATCACTAAATGAGGGCTTTGCTTTCACTAATCTCATATTTAGCATAAATCCTGAAGAAAATGGATTTGCTGATCTGATCATCTGAGCTGATGACAAGAACTGAAAGTAACTCAATGCAATTGGTGACAAATTTCTGGTTGCTTCCCCTTTCAAGACAGGCGTGCTGTGGCCACGGACAGAATCCAGCAGTGCAGTTTCATTTTCAACAATGACCCAAAACTGAGTTGCTGGGGGAATGTTTGCCCTATTTAAAAAGGAGATTCATGATAAATGTGTGTATATTCATATAGTGAAACTGAAATGCATTAACACAAATCAGCATTTCCACGGAAAAAGTCCCACTTGTCTTTTTTAAATAGATCTGTAAAGAAAAATTGAATAACAGTACAAAGGTTCAAGCTAAATCTAACCATGACAGACCACACCCATCAGGAAGGCAGCAAGTGTCAGGACTGAATGGGAAGATGGCATTTTCCACTCTCTCAAAAGGAAAAAAAGATTAAAATAATTTTCCTTTTTTTTTTTTTTTTTGGAAGAGTATAAAATTTCCTGTTCTTAGTTCATATAATAAAGGTGCCTGGGATGACTAATAAGTCTAATATTGTTAAGATGAAAGTTTGGCAATGGAGATTGGGAGGGTAAATTAAGAATATGCATTTTCAGATCTCCTGACGTTAAATGACTGAAAATGTCTCAGTTTTAAAACTTTCTTGATTTTAAAGCTTTTTTTAAGTTACATTAGCTAAGGCATTTGACATTGCCATTGAAACAAAGCTCATTCTTTTAGTAGGAAGCTTATTTAAACAGGTACTTCCTGACAACAAAGAAATGTGGATTGATTTAAAGGCTGGTAAAGTGCTGAGGCATTCACACTGGTATCCTACTAATTTCGTTAAACCCTTGTATAAACAAACACACATACTTGTATTTTCATTGCCATTCATTAAGCAGGTAACACTACAGGTAGGAACATGCAAATCTAGCCCAACTCATGCATTCTAACTTGACTCCTAGAAGCAATCACCCACTGTGACAAGGGCTTCCTCTACAGAAAGAAAAAAAAAAAAAGTTTTATAATTGTTATGTTTCTTCCATCCCCGTTTTTTTCCTTCTGCTTGTCACGTCTCAGTCACCCCTGTCTTAAGCTACAACCTGTCCAGGCTGTTAGACCATTCCCTGCAGCACTGAGAGCTCAAGCTGTAGTTGCCTATTACCAGGACCGAAGCATCAAGATTCATTTGCACCTCTGCATTGATGCTCATACCTTAACTATCTGCTTCGGCACAGCTCAGGTCTCTCATGTAACTCAAAGGGCCATTATCTTGCCAGTTGTGGAGAACTCAGCTTGATAAACCAATTAGCCCTTTCTCTTTGTACTTGGAGAGAGAATACACTCCTTGCAAGCAAATCAAGACACGAATTTGTTTGTTTTCTGGTTAGTTTATATTCAACATCGCAGGTACCTTTGTCTTGCTGAGTATTGCCTGCAGATGTTTCTCAAGAAAATAACCAGAGTACATGTACTTAGAAAAATATTAGGAACAGGAGGGGTGGGGAAAAAAAAAAAGGACGTACTTCTCTGTAACTATACACACATGAAATGTGATCCTTCTGTGAGCTGTGTCTGTGTAGATGGAGCTGGTGACAATGAAGATTCTGGTGAAGAAGGCATACTTTTCACTGCGAGTCATACAGCAAAAGAAATAAATACAAAAAATACCAGTTACAGAAGCCATAACAAATACAAGCTTGAAAATCGCCATTTCAAGCTGTTGTAAACATAAGCAGGAACTTAGTACAGAAGCTACACAAGTAAAGACTTAAAATCTGATCAGCACAAAAAGCACAACATCAGGGGAGAGAACAGTTGTTCTCAAGAAAGCTAATTTATCAGACTTAAAAATAACTAGTAGAACAAACACACGAATGCTGATGTGTTATTTATGTTGCAAAGAGAGAGAGAGGGGAAAAAAAAAAAGGTAAAATTTAAGTAATTGGGATACTTTCCCAAACCCACCTTTACATCCCAACTCAGATTAACTAAGCTGTTTTATTCTGCTGAGCACTACAAAATGTACACACGAGTTCTGGTTTTGATTATCAAGTCACAGAAAGGATTGCTGACTGTACTACAAAGGTCCAGATCACCTCTTATATCCATAAATTGAACCATTTGGTTTATTTAACCATTCCCATCAGCAAATAATCCTAATAGTGTCTTAAATTCTATCTTCTTCCTGCTTCCTCCCCTATTCACTCCTATCTTTTTCCCCCTCTTTGAATACATATTACTTTATTCCAGCCTTCTCTTCTTGCAAAGTAGTACACCACCAGTCATTGTACCAGTGTTTTCTGTTTCTTCATCTTTTACTCCTCAAAATGCAACCAAACTGGGGTCTTTCACTTGTTAGTTCAAAGTCTGCTAGATATACTGGAAACTCTTGAGGATTCCACAGTCTTGGGCATATCTGAGGCCACTCAGTAGCAAGGAGTAATGGTAAAAAAATCTATGCATATCCAGATCGAGATGCTGTTCTACAAGATGAATAAGGAAGTGTTTGTTCCAACCAACAACAACAGTATGACTTAATTTCTGGCAACAGTTATTTAAATCCCTAAAATTAAATCCAACTGTAAAATCTACATTAAAACCTCAGAAAAATGGAATTTCTGTAGCTGTCCAGTGGGAAACTATTCTTCTCTACATTATAAAACTCTACACTTGACATGTAGACTAGCTCAGCACTTTCAATTCACAAGGGTTTCAGAGCATCAAAAGACATAACCAAAATGAAATAAAGTTTTACATATGTACTGTGTAAGCTGTGCTTCAGTCCAAACTCTTTTTCCATACCTGCTGTTGCCTGATTTCCTTTTGAAGACTGTGCTGCTAATTCAAATGAAGACATAATCCCTTCTTGATCTCGAACACTAACTACTTCACTTTCTTCTGAGCTGGTTTTGGGTTTGTGGTTTGTAACTGTGGTCACACTCTGCAAGCTGGTTAAAAAAAGCACAGCGTTTAGAACTCGCTCCAACTTAATTTCAGGTGTTAACCACTAAGTACAGGAGTTATCATTTAATTTTCTCCCGTTAGCAGGAAAAAGTTGCAACTTGCAAGTCCGCGTAGTATAAATCAAGCACACATTTTGAAACCCTTCTACTTCGTGTAGTTACACTCAAAAAAAAAAAGGCACTCGAAATTTAATTCCTTTCCTTACATCCTCCTGCAGTTTCCTACTGCTGAAGGGTTCTGTGAGAAAGTTATGTCCTAATGTAAGAACACATTTAGGACCTGCAGTGCAACTCACACAGAAGTTATGGATCCTTAGAGAGAAATATCTAAGATGTAATATCCCTCTAATTCTGCAATGCTTCAAAATACTGAAGTAAAAATTAAAGCAGGAGATGCAAAATAAGTTGTTTAGTTTGCTCCTCAATACCAGCGGTAAAGAGCTTGCTATGGAAGCCCTGGTTGAAGTGTTCATAGTTAACTGATACAAAGCCTGAACTGATATTATGAAATACATAACAAGGCCAAACAAGGATTATGAACATATTCCGTTTATCATTGGGGCAATACTTGAAAATAAACACTGTTTCACCCACCAACTCATCACCTCTTACTGACCCCCTGCAGCAGTTAAGCTTCTCACCAGATTTCCCTATATGTAAACCACTCAGAAACATATAAATCTACCTTTTCAGTATTTATGGCAGTTGCCTGGTCCATTCAGCTAATAAATAAAATGTGCAAGTTTAAAATAGCCTCTGCACATCTTGTTTTATTTTTACCTTATATCACCATCATGTGTTTCTTCCAATTTATTTTTCTTTTCTGCTTTCTCTTCATTACTCACTTCTTTCGAGTCAGATGCAACATGTGCATCTGATAAAACATCATCAGTGTTTGACAGCTATAAAAAAAATTGAAATCATGAAACAAAAAGCTGTAACACACACTAAGTGGCAGATAAGAAATACAGTACCAGGAAACAGTTTTATTAACAGACAAATTTTGCCATCATGTATACTTAGTAACTCAGAATTACATAACTTAAGAAATTTTTATCAATCCCACTCAGGTTAATAGAGTTATCCTGAAACTTATACCATAGCCAACGGGCAGGGCTTGACTAAATAACTTCCAGAACTCATCTGAACTCTTTGGATTGCAGCCTGCCTATTTTTCATGCTATCCATCTATTTACAGTGCCAACAGAGATTCCAGATACTGGAATATATTGCTGATAAAGCTGAATGCTGCCCTTAAAGGTCTGATTAGATATAGCCAATATAAGTGTATGACATAATTTTCCTTTAAAAGATTTACATGCTTAACAAAGGAACAGACTCTCAACAGAAAGTGGTTTTGAAGAATAACAACAGAAGTTAGTTATTTGATTTTTTACCATTCTCCATCAGAGATGTGTTTATAAAAACTAAATAAAAAATAGGAAAACAAAAGGAAAAATGAGTGAGGAAAAGGAAAAGCAAAGGATGATTGAGGAATACAGGTACAGATGAAGAAAAAAACCTGTACACAATATTTTAAAAAATATTAAACTATAAGCAGGATGTGATTATGCAAAAACAACTCCAGTAATCTATTTCTCACAATCAGCCTGGTTTTGCTGAGTGTTCAGGGCACTATAGCACCAGAAACACCAAGGTAATTCACTGCCAAGTGAGTTTGAAACTATTTCAAGACAGAAATCAAATCAGTGGCCAAACAGCAGAAAGTACAGTTATTGCCTACTTCCATGTGTAAATTGTTGTGTCACCTTTATTCTGCTTTCTGTAAACTATTTGATGCTCTACAGCCAACCAAACAAAAATTCAGGTGCATTAAATGATTGTGAAAAACTAGGACAGTCTAAACAATGAACAGAAATCAACCATTATTATTTAAAAGCCATACACAAGAGAACTCAATGTCTCAGCTGCAGGCAGATCTGATAAAATCTTGTGATTCTCTATAGAATACTGTGTATACAGAAAGAAATCTTTATTTTCCAAGCAGAAGGAACTGGCTCAATTTCCCACACTCTGCTGTCTGTGGCTAAAAATATTTTTCTACCGCAAGACAGGGTGATGAACAGTTCAGTAAGGGACAGTTCAGTACCTCTTTAGTAAAACCTGAATTATGTTCTTGTTCTCCATCGTGCTTTAGTTGCGCTGTTTCTTCTCCAGGACTTCCATTATTTTGTTTCAAATTATTTTCTCTACTGGTGCTCTCTAATTCCTTCATGTTACTATATACAGTATCATCCTTTTTTCGATTCTGTGGAACAAAATTGATATATAGACGTATTCTTACAAAAATTGTCACTGTCTCAGTTCTGAGTCTGGTGGTGTGCTCTGACTGCGTTAAAATAAAATACTTAAAAAACCTTATGTGCACCACATTGCAATTAGGAAAATGGAAACTGTTAAGGACTTAGAATTTTCTCATTTTTGTACCATTTAAACCAGTTCAGCCTAACACTCTATTGTCTGTAAGACTATTGTACTTCCTGTGCCCCCCCTTCATCTCCAGCATTTCAATGTCACCTTTATCTTCTGAAATTTTATTCATATTTAGCTCAGTTACACACAAGCTTAGTAGCATTCTTACTTGCATTCATAACCACTGTTCTTTTTATAAAACAGCTTTTCTTGGCTAAAAAAAAGGAAAAGGATAAAAATCTGCTTTCAGCACAAAATTCACGGTGCACCTGTGTGCACTTTCTCCAATTATCTTGGGTATCCTCCAAGCCTATTCTGTGAACTGATTTAATAAAGGACAACATAGCATTTGATAATGGTAGAGGATATTACTTATTCCTTAAAAAAAATCCATTGCACAGAGAAGTTGATATAAAAATTTTGTGGAAGGATGGTAGAGGTGGCTTAAGATTGTGAACTGTGAACATTATCTTGTCAGAGTAGCAAACTGAACTGAAGTGAGGTTCATCTTATCAAAGAACTGGGGCCGAGAAAAATGGGAGCCATAAAAGCAGTAAATCTTGAGGCTGAATTCCTGTGATTTAACACATGCACACTATTAAGAGGAAACCATGTAAGTCAGTCCATAAATCAATCTCTTTACTCTCCTAAATTAAAATCTGCATCCTTATCATATGCTGTTCCCAATAACAATTGTGAAGCAACTTCCTTTTGTATTATGGTAATCACTTAAAAATTACACAGCAGGCCATTTATAAAATCCATTTTTTCCTCCAATTCTTAAATAACCAAACCACAGACGAAAAGACTTCCAGCAGTTAATGCCGTTGCACCGTTTTTCTAAAAATCAATAGACACAGAAACTATGCTTTTAAAAATAAAAACTATTACTACAGCGTAATACCTCATCTTAGGGCTTTTTGCCAAATAGCATCGTGGAAGAATTAAAGCTGTGGTAGAAGAAGTGATTTTGTAGCTAAATATTCAATTCAGACATCTTCTCACGTATTCTGTAAAGTTCTTATCATCCACAGAGCCCTGATTTCACACAGAAGGCTGAAGGACATGCTGACATGAACAATATTCTTTTGAGTTCTGGCACAGAGGATTTGGCCCCTTCCCCCTCTGTGCTGGCTACCCACGTATGACAGACGTGACTGCAGCTTCCTCACCCTGAGGTAGGAAATGATACCACAGGAGAGCAGTTAAGCTTGAACACCTCTGTAAAAACTACCAAAGCAGAGGTTTGTTTTGCACGTCCTCTTCTCGAGAAAGGCAGTGTTAATCACAGAAGTATTTCTAGGAACTCCTTTCATATATAGCATTCATGATGTCAGCCCAGATACTGAGTGTCTTCTGAGGATCCAATGTTCTTGAAGGAAAAGGAACTTTTGTGTAGCTCTGAAGGCAGCTTAGCATGCTCAGAGGGGAAAAAAACCCACCACCCAATCTAAAACTTATTCGGAAATATGTGACTGTTTAACACTGCAATGCATTTAATCTGGTTTTGGAAAATCGAATGTTTAAATGCCTACAAAACAAAAAAGAAAGCATTTCCCTACCAGTGTAAAAAAACCCCCAAAACATAAAAAACCTCAAATCAATAAACAGTGTGGTCTGAAGAAAAAAATATGCCAGAAGATTAAAACCTCAAATAAACAAAAAAACCCCAACCCCATTAAGCTATTGAAAAAGAAAACTATTTCTCAGCAGTTAAAAAGTAGTAGGCTGCCAAAGATCCACTATCCTGAATCTGGATTTAGTTGGGCTTTTGCTTTTTGTTTGTTTGTTAGGGATTTTAATTCAGATAAATATTCAGGATAGTATTTCCTGGTTAATGCCAAGCACCCATAGCTTCCTTCTCTCTCCCTACCCTTTACCTTTGAATAAACTGTTAAGTAAAAGAAGCGAGTTTAAGAATGAGTGAAAACAAAAGTTCAAGTTCTATTTTTATGTATAATTTATGAGCTCAAAAACCACAGCAAAAGAGCACCAGTTAGAAGCCATGACCATAAATATACATTCCTACCTAAAAATGTTACAGATGTTTGAATATATTACTTTCAACATCAACTGAACCATTATTCTCCTTGATACTGCTTTTAGTCACGAACCTTGAAATGTCACGTTGTTTGCTAAATTTAAAAAAGAAAAAAACTGACAAAACCCTGTTACCAAATATCACAATGTATGTAGATTTCAACTATTTATTTTCCAAAAAGAGAAAGAAGTGACTTCTGTGATTAGGTGTAAGCATGAAGATTGTGCTCTGCCTTTCTCTTGGGTCTGGCAGAGCACTGTGACTCTATACGAGCAGTCTCAAATAGACACCTCTGGTTTTTAACTGGACACATTAAAGCTTTTGATCAACAGGGGACCCACCTGTGCCAATCTGAATGGATTGTCTCTGACACACGACAAACTCTGTGAAGGAGACTGGTCTGAAACGCCAATAATATTGAGTCCTTTCCTCTTTTCTCTCAGGCAAGCTTGCTGGTGTCTTTTTATTCTTTCCATCTGTTCCTCCACAGTCATTCGAGGCCGTGAGCTTTCTGCAAGACACAGCTGCTCCACTGCACTTCTTGGTCTTTCCTTAAATGGAAGAATATGTATATATGTGATTTAAAAAAACACAGAAGAGATCTTCTAACTTCAGAAGAGATCACGTAATGATTTATTAAAAAGCAGAAAAATAGGGAGCAAATAAAGACCTCCTGTGTATGTGAAAAAAAGTACAAGAACCAATTATTATTAAATGAACACCAAATTTGAAAATAAAAGGAAGGAATTATTTGCTTTTTTAACTAATAACATTGCCATCATCAATGATAAACATTAAGAGAATGGGTAGATGCTCTCTCAAAGCCATCCTCTCGAGCTAAAACAATTTACCAGACATTATACAACTGGCAAACACGAGTTATTTGACTGAGACAGAAACATAATTGAAATTTAATGATCCAGGACATTTATACCAGTTGATCTAATAGTGATTTCTGCCTTTTTATTTCAAGAAAAACTACAGCTGGGCATCATTTAACAGCAAGTGCAGGCTGAAACTAAGTGAATTTATCAGCACTTAAAAATCTGTAATTCTAAGCATTATATTTTTCCCAAAATAGCAACCATCACTTTACCTACTTTCTTCTTGAAATTCACTGATTTACAGGCAGATCTACACTTTGTATGACAAATAAAAATCGACTTCGGGCTAATCAGCTGCATTCAGTACGTTCAGAGTAACTGATTTCACTGATGAAAACTGAGAAGTTCTTTCTCCAGTTAACATCCTGTGAGGCTTTTTTTCTCTCCTCTCCCCTTCTTCCTACAACTTCTCCTCTTCTATCTGTGCTGCAACTACAACAAGTTTTTCCTTTTACCACATATAAATGTCTGTCTTTAGCCCAGAGACTACAGAACTCTCTAATCTGAAATTTCAGGCCTATTACCTGCACGCTGTTTACTGTATCCTTGTTTTCTGCCGCTTTAGGTGTTTCCCAAATCACTTTAGTAATGAAATAAATAAAAGTCAGTATGAAACTGCCCCAGAAGCCAAATACAAGTCCTTCAAAGTTTTAATCTAAGATCTTTCAACTCATGTCTCAACTTCAGCAGCTTAGTGGATTTATCATTATCCTTTAATTGTTGCCAAGTCTGAGTGTCTTCATGCAGTTTAACCTACACAAGATTTATAATATTATCATCCTTTCTACAGATGTCTCCATTTATTTAGTATATGATGCTTTAATAACAGTGTTTTTTTTGGCTAAGAAAATTTAAAAGATAACTTCAGCTTTTGGAGTAACTACAGAATTTAAACTTGGAAAGGTCGCATCACTGTCCATCAATGCTGGAAAGTAATTTTAAAGTACCGTTCTTAGATCTATCTTCTTGTTCTTCCTCAAAGTGACATAGGATGCTATTGTTGAAGACTCTGGTGTTGGTGATTTGGTTCTGGGTGGTACAACTCCCACAGGAAAATGTGAGCCTGCAAAACAGTAAAGCAAAATATACTAAGTGTTGTGCAAAACACTGCTGAAACTGTTGATTTGTTTTCTAGGAAATACATGTTGGGAACTCTTCCTCAAAAGACAGCAAGGATCTTAATGCCTCAACTATGTGTGTTTTAAGGAAAAACAGCCCCTGGCCTGAGGTTGCACGAATGGAACAAAACATGGGGAACAACTGCATGTGGTACAAGAGACTGCTGGTCATAAAAATAACAGTGAGAAAGAGATAAATATTAGACAGCCCTCTGTGCAACTTCACAGATGGCTCAGGGAGAATTCCAGGGAAGATGGCCGAGCTTCCCAGCTCATGGACAGCCACACTGGGACTTTTTATGGAGCAGAGTTTGCAAGGCCAGCAAGATGCCCAGGTAACTCTACCAGTGCTGTCACTTAAGGCCAGGCTTACAAGATTGCAAAGCATCCAAATACAGAATTTAGTCAAAAGTGGGACCAAAGACAAAAGGTAATTATGTGTGGGTTGCTTACCTGGGAAGAAAGAAAGGCTGTGAAAGGGAGGGGGCAAGGCGGTTGAGAAAGAACAGGCATGGAATAAGGGAGAGGAATAAAAAAGGGGTCAGCTTTGCATAAGGGGAATAAAAGGGTGCTTGTCATGGTGCTTGCATGGTCAAGGCCCATGCTTTAGCACTGCATAGTGTCCTATCTTCTTATTAGATTTTATTCTGTGAAGTATTTTCCATTTTCTATGTGGGTATGCTTTCCCTTCCACATATGAGACATGCCAGGGATCTTCAAGCCAGGTGAGCTTGTGAGTAGGAGACAGCTACAGAAGATCAGAGGTCTGGGAGCCAAAAATGGGAAAGACTCTGGTTCTGGGGGCGGGCACTCTTATGTCTGGACCCACCAGCAGGGTGAAGCTTTTGTCTGTGAGATCCTAAAAAACCTAAGGCCAGAGTAGATGGCAAGCAGAACACACGGTGTGGGAGCCAGCTACCCAAGAGACTCAGGTCTAGGATGATGTGGAAACTGGAGAGGCCAGAGGTACCAAGAGTTAAATGAAGATGCCATAAGTCCAGCAGCTCCTGGGTGGGCTCACTTGTGTGTGTGCACACACGTGCTCATGTCTGTATGTGCATGAGATCAGCTGGTGAGCTCTGAGCATGGTCAGCTGGTGAGACAGAACTGTGTTCTGTGTCCTGATGCCTGCTGCATTCAGCTTCTCCTAACCATCTTCACCATTAGTTTTGCTACCTAGAGAAGCCCTGTCAAAATGTAATTAGGCTGGTGGAAAACTGAAGTACGTTAAAACTTACAAAATATACAGGTTTAATTAAGTAACTCTTCCTTTTTGCTTCTTTATACATGCAGGAAATAAAAATATGAAAAATATTGTTTCCTTGATGATTTTGCCTGAAAAACTAGGTATGACTTCTTTAACGATCAAATTATTTCTACTTGCTTTTCCTGAGGTTTCACAGATTTTAGAGGATATATTGATTCAGTGAAGGCTCATCTCTTTCTCCAAACTGTTTGATAGGCCTACAAAATATTCTGGAGGTATCTGAATGCCCTTGAGTGAAATCCATCACTCAAAACAAAAACTGCAAAGCAACACTTTGGGTCTCCTTTAGACATAAAAAGGATAAAACATAGCAGAAGTTAATTTTCTTTTTGTGTCATGTTTATGTACTACACAGGCCATAAATACTTCTCTGGTCTCAGACAGATGTAAGGATTACTTTACATAGTCCCATTAAGACATTTTTCCTTATTTGCTGATGTTTGAAAAGAGAGGGAAGACTGACATGAGAATTGTTTAGTACAGCAATGTGCACAATGAGCTAGAACAACATTTTTAAATTTCCTCTGAAATGTATTAGTTTTTAGAACCACTCTCAAAAAGCAACTACATCATTTAGGTACGACTTCTTAAAACAGCAAGAAAGAAAAAATGCAGAAGATGGGTTGCCTTTGAGTTTGTTTCCTTTTCAGTTTAAAAACTGCTAAGATAGAAAGGCATAAAAATGTTTGTTGAAACAGCATATAGCTGTAAAGGCATATACACTCTAAAAACAGACAAACAATCAGAAATGGTTAGATTTTTTTCCTACTGCAAGTGGACTGTTATTGTGAGTAAATGCCCAGAACAAGAAATATCTGTTAGAAAATTCATATGCTCAAGTGTGTGCACTGAATGATAAAACACAGATAAGATAAAGAACAGAATGAAGTGAGTTTAAGAATATAGAAAGCCTCTCACTGCAGCTATTCTGTCCCCCACCCCTAAATATTATTTATATTAGAGGAATTTGTATTATTGCTTTCCCTGCCTGTTTTTCTACAAATGGACATAATAACATTATTTCTGTCTTTAAGATAGAAAGCAGATTGAGGTGTTCAAAAAGTATTGGGTTTCTTCACATGGTCAGTGTAGGCTTTGTTATTTTATCTTGATCATTACTTTATCTCCTGTCATAAATTACTATGAGTAATGTGGTACATCACAGGACAATAAAACCTAGGCACGTTTTTAGAAAGGCAAGCTCCTTAATTTAAGTGGTTGATGATTAGCAAATCTCAGGCTAAACCTTGCATTTTTTTCCACCAAGTTAATAGAAATTTAATATTTATCTTAATGTTATATCTCAGCAAACACCACAGTGAATCTGAACTGACTAATTGTCTGGTAAGTGCAAGCTTAAATTATGTCATAGGGCCACTCACATTGTTTATACCCAAACTATGCTAACCTTAGTTTTAGAAGCCTCCATTTACCATTCTTATGAAAACAATATCCTTGTATGATCATAACTCTTGGTAAAATTCTGGTACCATTGCACCAGCCTGCTCTGTTAACACTGAATCAAACTACCAAAACAAGAGGCAGTGATCCTGCTGGCACTGGAAACATCAATCCTTACAGTAAGAAACCCCCTAAATTTAGTTACTTTCTCTCAAACTTCTTAATATGGTTTTTGGGAGGTGCTAAAGCTGAGCATTTTCCCGAAGTCACCTTTAACAAACTATTCTGTGTGTTTTAACAAACAGAATTGAGAAGCACTTCCTGGTAAAAGACTCTACCAAGCAATTAGTAGCTTTTATGGAAGCTAGATGAAGAGAAGAATCCAAAGCATTTAGCAATTGCAAAGACCTTTATTGTCTGTACACTCCAAGGTCATGATCATTATTCCTATTATATCAGAGGACAGAAGGCAATTCAACAATTACAAGATTAAAAAAAAAGAAAAAGACATTGTTTCCCTGCCTTATGAGAGCCTGAAAATTCTGTGGTGCTGCCTTTTTGGACGTTCCAGCGACATAACATCGGGAGCTTGATTCAAAAACTGAGTAATTGTTCAAGGGCAAGAACATAAAATGGGTAATTGTTCAAGGGAATGGTGTGTGGGGAATGTGAGTGATGTGATTAGACATGGTGTCAATAAGGATTTCAGGGTTGTTGGTGAGTGTAATGTTTGATTTTTCTGCGGTGTAATTGACTGAAATCTTTCTCGTCATATAATTAAATCATTATTTTATTGTGGAACCTGTTTCATCAAACTGGCAAACGGACAGGCTGCAAAGATCCAAACCATGATGCAGCTTCTGTAACACAGTTAAGCTCTGTATTCCTTGTGAAAAAACTGAAAGGTTGTAAACACCGCACCCGGGGACAAACCTTTAGCAGTAGATTCTGATTCTGACATTTGTTCTGTTTTTTCTTCACCATTAGACTCATCTACTTCTGCTACTGTAGTTAACTCCGGTTCGCTCTTATAAAGCCTATAATCAGGACCCTGAGGAACATCAAGTTATGAGGTAAATAAACAGGCATTTTTGTACAAGCATTCATGTCTTAAGACTCAAACCAGTTGTTCTGTGGTGACTCTGCTCTCACTTTAAGACAGTGTTCCATTGTTCAAGTGACATATTACAGAAGTATTTCTTTGTCATCAATTTGAGTAACATTTGCAGACATTCAGAAATCACAAGAAAAAACTGCCATAAGAATGCAGAGTTGTGAGGTTTTTTAATGATCTTCCTGAAATAAACTGAGCTTCAAAAACCGAGCCCACGGGTTTTTTTAAGAACTAGTGAGGAGAAGAATCTAATTTTCCGAAATGTACTCAGGTGCAAAAATTTAAGTCTTAAGACATTTTATATATGCACAGAATATATGACAGGAAAATGTGAAAAGCAAACGATGGGGTCGTAAATAAAACTAAGTAAACAAAAGTAGAACCATAACACAAAAGTAGAACCATAACACAAAAATAAAACCATAACACAAAAGTAGCTGGATGAGTAAATAAAAACTGTGACAGCGCAGAGGAAGGAGGATGCTTCAAGAACAACGTGGCAGTTTAAGCCACTTACACAGTAAGATCCATTTCTCTGATATCCTTGAACTTGGTAAATCTTCTTTTCTTCTGTCAGATGTACTGGGCCCCTGCTATAACAGAGCAAGGAGCTGCTATCACTGGGCAGAGGGGGGATTATGGGAGGATGCTCTGTAAAGTCATAGGACCGAGGGAGTGGAGGACGAGGTGGGACTACTTCCTCTTCCTAAAGATTGTAGAATAGTCACCTTATTTAGATGTGCACACCTGTTACAATTATTTATAACTTAAAAAGAAAAATATATTACCATGGCTACACCAGCTATAAATTTTGGAATTAAAGGGACAATGTCACGTTTAAAAAAAAAAAAAAAATTCTAACACCTGCACTTTCTGTTGGACATGAACTCTCAAGAACTCTCTAAATCATCCTTTAAAAAATTAAATTAATGATATTTTTAAAAGATTTTTACATAAATTAGACTTCTAGAAGGTTCTGTAAGCCAGATATATTTTGCATACACTTTAGATAACCATGACAATGTCCCTTTAAAACGGTAACTTCCAGCCAGATTTTCAGAGGATTTGAACATTCTGGAGCTCCCACAGTTTCAGCTCTTCTTGTGGGTGCTCTGGCCACCTGAGAACCCGGCTCAATATTTGAATAGACATATAAAGCAATCTATTTTTTCCCATGAGAAATGTGGTGGGTAGAAAACAAATCCGTAAATCAGGGTTTATATTTCTACAGTAACAGCCTAAGGAGAGGAAAAGGTGAGAAATGGAAAAGAGAAACACACCAGTGAGAATATAAAGACAGAACAAATGAAAAGTGTTAGAATTACTAGTGGAGCTATCAGTTTTTAAAATTAGTTCATAAAGCAGTATTTTCACAGAAACATACTGAATACATAGTTCAGCCATCCTTAAAATATTTAAGATGTTTATTTTTGTCATAGCTATATTACAAATTCAGTGATGCTAAAATAGTAAATATGCTAAAACCATACCTCATTTTTATATTTAATGGATGAAAATGTCCTTGAAACCATGATGCCTGTTAGAGGGAAGGGGGAAAGGTGTAGAAAAACAAAGAGAAAAAATGTTTTCAATACACAGCTTTTAAAATATGAACTACAACCTGTTGCTATCAAATTACAAAAAGCATCAAATTAAAACAAATGATTTCTCTTCCTTTTTTTCTCAGTAACTGTACAACATTTTCAAACATACAAAAACAACGATGGAGCTTTAGTTTAAAAATGTATGTGATCCAGTTTCATTTCCTGTGAGATAAAAATAATCAGTTTACCTGCCTCTGAAGAGCTTCTTTGCTGTTTATGTTTAAGTAAACCCTCCATGACATCTTGAATTCTCCACAGTTCCTTCTGAATCTGAGCACGCTGTATCCCTGCTGACTCGGTCTGTGAGTAAACAGCATATATGGGCAATACATTAGAATACCTTGCAAATGGAAAAAAAAAAAGGGAAAACCTTTTTCTTTCTTTGGACTACACTGCATATCCTTTCACAACGAAGGAAAATAAAATATAGTAATGACACACTCTCCTTTCCCATGAAAGTGCAACATGCAAATGTTGCCCAGAATAAAAAGTATGATTAACTAATTTCAAAATGCACTGGTTAATTTGACAGCAATCTGCTAGTTAAAATTTCACTTAAAGAACTGAATAGTATTGACTGTCTCCAAAGAAAATCCAAGCAAACTCTGCACAGGAGACCTATGTACAACAATAGAAAAGGAACCATCAGTTGCAACCCCAAAACAGGTGGAGATGAACATCACTGAAAGAGGAAGCTTCAGGAAGCACAGAAAAACCAGTGCTATAGGTTCAAAAAGATAGGAAAAGCTGAAGACTTCTTCAGAACTTACAAGGTATAAAAATAAATTACAGTTTGTAAGTAAATGCACCACATGTCCACCTTTTTTAATTGATATAGTTTTTAAACAAACTCGTAGAAAATCCAAGTGAATTAAGTGTACTTTAAGATCTATGCCACACCTGAATTTCTCCAAGCCGATCAAGTTGCTCCTGCATATGGTTCCTTGTTACAGTTACATCATACTCCAATTTATCATATTCTCTCCAAGCTCTTTCCAGTTCCTAAGTATGTACAAAAGTAAAGAATTACAGATGCACATTTAAGTTACAAAAAAATAAACTAACAAAAAAATCCAAATAAACCCCAAACAAACAACTTTTTTTTTTCTTTTTCCAGTGGCATGAGACTTCAGGAAGTAATGCATAAATAGCAGCAATAAATAAAGGTGTAATTTAGAGAATGTGATGTTTAAACAGCTTTTTGATTTTCTAATGATACTAAATGGAACTCAAACAAACAGCATTTTGTCCTTTCACAAACAAAAAGGATAAGCAAGGGGAAATTCTTCAGAACACGGTCTTTCTAGTCAGCAGGCATGTGGGTCTTAAGCTGTCTCTCCACTGAGGCAGAAAACTCACAAAAATGGATGCAAATTTGTGTCTTTTATCACACAGAATACACATGTGTGAGTGCACAGCATGTGTGTGCATATGCAATGCATTATGCAGGACAAATGTAAGTCATCCAACCCTGCCTGTAAAGCTGCCTGTGAGTGCCCCAGGCCTACTAATACACCGCTGTTTTACGTGAGTGAAACTACAATCACCAGAAGGAAAAGGTGGAATAAAAAAAAATAAAAAAAAAAATTATTCTTTGAGGTCAGCTTTACCATCTCACTTTTGCAGCCTACATCCAGCAATTTACTCAATTTAGCATAAATTAAAAAGTTAATGAGGGAAAGTGTATCTTGAGGATTTCCTTTCCCCTGGTTCCCTTCTCCTTGTCCAACCAATTCCTTTTAAAAGACAGTTTAACATTCAGATTAAAACCAATATTTCAGCCTCTACATAGTATCAGTTTCACCACAGCTCACCACTGGAATCTGACACTGATATATCTTATTGGATATTTCTCTACTTTTCTCAGTAGAGAAAAATGACTCTTTGCCCTGTCATTTCAGTGTAGAAACCATCACAAAGTGGAAAAGGACAGCAGACAGCATTCTCCTTCCTTTCTTTTTTTTTCTTTAAAGTTTTTGAAAGTGCATAGCTTGAAAAATCTTTTAAATACAACGGTCCACTATTAAGAGAGACCATGACAGTATAATCTTTTCTTCTTTTCATCCAGCAGCTGCTTTTGCTTAAAATAAGTCACCTATCTGCTTGAATAAAGTCTGTTTGCCACTACACGAAATAATTTATTTGCATTATTTACTTCATCAAATTTTCATATTATAAAGATAATTACCACACCAATAAAAAAAATTACCATCCAAAAAAAAAAAAAAGCAAGGAAAAAAAAAAAGACTACTCAATGAATGCAGGGAAAAGATCACTTTCCATCTGCCTTTGGCAAAAACACAGACGAGTAAAAGACAACTGATTTTTGCTGGAATGCGATAAAAACTAAGCACAGACAACCCAATTAAGGACATGAACGTAATCATTTCACACTTGGAAGGTGTTACTTACTGCAGTAGCTCGTGATACTTCTCGACAAGTGCTAAGGAGTCCGTTCTGCAAGTCATCTCTCTGTAAGACTACATTTTGTATGGCTGCGGGATTATCTGCATTCATTTCTATCTCCTGACTTGCTGATAGCAAAGCTTGCTCAAGCGTGTACTATTGTAATAAAAAGAATTATTTTTAATGTTCTGCATCATTGGGCTGATTTTCGTTTTATTTCAGTTATCAACGTTCTGATAATAAGCATGTAAAATAACATCCACTTTAGGTAATAAATACAATTGTCCTACTTTCTCCTTGTGTAGCTGTTGAAGCTTCTCCTCCAGTGCTTGCACAACTTTATCCTGTTCACATAAACGGCTAAGCTTAGCCTAGTGTAGAACACAAAATTATCACAATTAGAATTTTGTTATTTACGTCTTCAGTAATCAAAATGTAACTTGACTGAATCATTACATGAATCCATATAAGTGTTATTAAAACAAAATATGAATTCTAAAATCATGAAGGCATCAGTCTCACATTTTCAAATTACTTAAGAAACCCTCTCAAGTAACTATGAAATAAGTGTTATTATAACTTAAGAAACAGCACAGCTCAAAACATGCAATTTATGATTCTACAGCTAAATCTTTACAACTTAATAACAGGTATTAAATACCACTTTAATTTACATATTGTTTAGTATTATAAAGACTATTGTATATGTTCACAGTCTGTCCCATGGTTTTTCAGGTGATAGTTTCCCAAAGTTTCCATACTAGTACTACCCATATCCTTCTCTGATTTAGCTCCCATCGAGGCTTGGCTATGACTAAAACTGTTCCACTCCAGCTCCACTTTGAGCAAGTAACTGTTCAGTGCACTCTAACCAATTTAAAAGTTTATTTTTCTATCTGAACAACCTTTTAGGTTCAGTTTGTGCTACTTTGCCTTTTCTTTTTTACTCTTAAAATAACATCTCTTAGATCATTATGTCTACTCTTAGTTGCACTGTGCAAGAATGACTAGATGTGCATCTATATACGCATATAGAGTATGACTACGTGTGTATTTTTCACCACCAATTTTATACCAGTCTCCTTTTCTTTAGTAACTAACAACCCAATACTCTGAATGGTAACTACCTGTGCCAAATTTCAGTTTTGGTGTTTCCATCACAATTCCAGAGAAATTACCTCTCTTGTGCTTATAACTGAACTACTACTACAGTTTTTCACTGCTAATTAATTCCTTTCTACAAGATATTCACCTTTGAATAGCTGTAATACTTGAAATTTCAGCCTACAATGTAATATTTCCTGCAGTTAGAAGCTTATTACAAAAAGAGTCTCATGTCCCTCAAATTAACAAGGCGAATTCTGTTGACAATCACCTATATGAAATGAGTTTCAAACACAGAAGCCAAGGGGGAAATTGTTATCAAAATAAAGAGACAAATACCAGCAATTCCAAGGAAGAAGAAACACAAATGACTTACATCAATATCCAGCTCTTCAGTTCTATATTTGTATAGTGTACCCCTACATTCTTCTTGTGTTAACTATAAGGAAGAATAATATTGCCATAAAACAACTTAATTGGACTATGAAAATGAAACAACTGTTCAGCTTAAGAGTTTTAACACAGAAATCAGCTTTTGCTTAAAAGTCAAACATACCACATTGAACAATATATTTTTAGCCAATATATATTAATGAAGGTAAGTAAATGGAATGTCAAGCAGACTATCAGTAGAAAGTTGCATTAACTTAACAGGCTACATTTCTAATGCAAACTGGAGTTTTAAAGTGTACAGCTACCTCAAAGAAACATGGATAATGTGGGAAGATGAAACTGCCAGAGTAAACCTAGGCACAGTTATACATCATCATTTAAATTTTGTTATGTGAATTCTAAATACAGGGGCTCATTCTACTTGGAATTAATCATTCTAGGCCTACTAAGGTCAGGTGTTTCCACAAGGAGCATATTCTGATGTGACTATGAAACTAGAACAGAATGACCCAAGTTTACAACATATATGTAAAATATCTTGTTATAGTTATGCAAACTAAGTGCCAATGAATACCTTCTGACTACTGTTTCATAAGGATTCTCTCCCATCCAACAAGAGTATTACCAGAAATGCCATAAATAGAAGGTCTTCTATTTTATCTTTGGACTTAGGCAAACTTGCCTTCTCCTGCCAGTTAGGATGCAAGGTATCCTCAAATTACTTTCATACAGCTCCTCACATGAAGTTTGGAACTCTTTCAAGTCTGTTACTGACAAGTAACGAGATTTTAAAACATTCTACAAGAAAAAAAGGTAGCTCCCCATTTTAGAATGGACTGTCACACACAGTAACTACTTAATGTCCTATACAGCAAGCATGGACATAACACTATCAACCTTCATATCAATTTAATTAAAAACACTGAGTCCCAGCATAGATGCTTTCCTTCCATGTGTCTGTCATAATTAGGTCATAATGAGTTAACAGTACAAGAAAGACTATAATAACACAAGTCCATGTTAGGGGACACTTATAAATAAAAGGACTAGGGAAGGGTTAATGAGACAAGCATTCCAAACATAAAATAAATCTTCAACACACTAAAGTGTTTCATTTCAAGATATTATGTCCACATACCTCATGCAAATGCACCTGGCGACAATTTAAAAGTATGTATAGTGTATTAAAACCACACAATAACTTTCTTTGAAATGGACATTTTATGAAAATGAATGTTGGACTATGAAAAAAGCCACAGCACTTTTGCACCTCATGAATGTCACACAAATTAAGATATCTATTCAAACTCCTACTATGGTAGAGTTTTGTTGTTTTACTGTCGATTTAAATCACAATGAGAGAAAAATGAGGAATGGAAATATTCAAATAAAACTCATAAACATGGCCAAATGTCTTTAACTTACAGAGAAAACCTAGTTATATTTCACAACAGAAAGATTTTCACAAAAGAAAGATTATCCCCTATTAGATAAATACAGCTTCCCAAGTCACTGCTCAGCATTTTATGTGGTCAGGTTGGAAAAATGTAATACTGTTTTTTCGAGTCAGTATTTTTATACTTTCTTTAAAAAGAGAGACATTTATTTTTTTTGGCATTTCAACCTTAATTATAACTGAGTTTAAAACAGTTTGCCAATTCAGCATCCTTATCCCTGTGTACCTCCTGAAAGGGATGTATCTTAAGTAGTCAGAAAACAAAAGCACATTTCCAAAGAACACTGTACACGTGCTAATTCTTCTTATTAAAATCCTATGACACTTTTAAAATTGCTGCCAACTTCTTGCTTTTGTCAGCAGTACCAGTTCCCCACAACAGGCACTGCTGGAGAGCCACTTCATTTCAACATTTGTACTGCAACATTTTACATGGACCTAGGGTAAAAAACTCCCAAAATAATATGAATAACTTAATCCATCTCTGACAGAACAGCAGCTTCACTTTTCACAGCGCATCAATAAATCCACTCAAGGTAAAAAGTGCAGAATGCTATCACATCCTACTGGAATTACAGGAGGAACCACAGCAGACAAAACGCAATTACACATCTCAAGCGAGGTTAACAACCTCATAACCCTGGAAAACGCATTATAAGAGCTCCAATGACCAAGTTATCAAAATGTACTTTCTGTCACGTTCCACAAACGCCTCTTCTTCGCCAAATCTCTCCTACAAATCCCGTACCGGGACAGTAATTTCAGAGCAAGAGTGCCACCTACTGAACCAGCGACGTGACTTGCTGCTGACTTGGCTTTCTCTCGACATTTGCCTGCTTAAACCACACCAAAGTCCATTCCTCTCAACACAGGGAAACTCACTGCACAGCTCCCAAACATTAGGGAGCAGCACCCTGACACCTACAAATAGAATTTACCATTTTTAGGAGGTAAACTGCTCATGCAGAGTTTGGCCAAATGTGGACCTTGCATATGAAAAAGTGACGTGACCTTAATTGAACCTTCATCTTAACGTTAGAAACAATTTGTTTTAAACTGTACAGTCCCACTGTACAGTCCCCATCTCCATCAAACACCAACACCAGATGAATCACAGGAGTGGATAAATCATGTGCTTCAGACATGAGGGGTTAAACCTATTTAAGTTGTCAATATTAAAAACATTTCAGTGACAGTGTTATTTCATTACCTTATGAGCTATTTTCAGATTCCACTAATTGTTTTGATTCAATAAATATATGGCAGGAAATTTCACACCCCAAAACCACACTAAACAGCTCTACAAGATACTGCACTTAGGAAATTAAAACAGACAATCTGGGGCATTTTTTAAATTAAAGTGAAGACTTCCAAGAGGAGCTTTTTTTTTTTTCTTATTAAAATACTTCTTGCTACCAGAAGTAGCAAGGGCAAATAGAAGCAAGGCAAATGAGCATTTAGCCCCCAGTAAGCAAGGTTCTCCTCTAATTTTGAATAATGTTGTCATATAACATTTTCAAATTGGAAAAAGAAGATTTTTAGCTCAAACACGATCGTCTGTTCATAACAAAACCTGAAAAATATTTTTGCCTACAAATCTCAAAATCTAACAAGGGTAATAGTTTAAATGTATGTAGCTGTGATAACAATAATAATATTCCATAAACAACACCTCCCCATCCTTATAGGAGCAAAAAAATCACAGGTTACTTTTCTCTGGTTTTAATGTATTAGGAACAATTATCCATGGAAAGACCTGGATGTTAGCTTGTTGCACTCAACATTTTAATTTTTCTCCCTTTAGGGAACTCACACATATAAGAATAATTGAGGAAAATTTTACTTTTTTAAATTAGCCCATGCTACTTTAGAAAACAAGATTAACACTCCTCACCTATTATTAGAAATAAAACCAAACAAGGTAGAAATGGGTCCAGTCTGTAAAAAGTGTCTTTTTTTTCTTGTCTGTACATATGGAATCATCTTCCTGGCTTGTACTTGTGAATTTGCAGTACAGTCTGTAGAGCAGACTGATGTAAGTCAAAGTGATTTTAATAACTGTGAAGATCTAACAAATCACAAACAAAAATGCCTTATAAATAACACATCTGAAATAGTAGATATTTTTACTATTTTACTAAAGAACCATTAATCATTACAAACAAACAGGAAGCAAGACATTTTAAGTTTTTAGTTAAGTACAAGCTTTTCTTGCTTTCCTTTGCTTAATTCTAAATAAGCTCAGTCATAAAACTGAACAAACTGAAGCAAATAAAGATCCTTTTTTTTATCAGCAGGAATGGTTACAGTCATCAGAAACTAGTTTATCATCTTGACAACAGAACAGGTTTCAGTCACTTGCACAGAGGCTTCTCCCAATTGTTTAACAACTTGTTAAAACTGCAGCAGGAAAGATGAATGCTAAACCAATTTATTTTATTTTAATAAAAAAATCTGTATGTCTGTTTAGACTTTAAATAAGTTGTCAGAATTTTAAACAGGTTAGTTTTGCATTACAGAAGTTCAGAAGACTATTTAGGCAGTGAAATTTTGAGTGTGTTTTTTATCCTCTCCTGGAAGTAAGTTAATGCAGTATCTCATATAGGAAACTTCATCTATGAAAGCAAAAGATCTTGCCACTCCACAGTTTAGGCAACATGTGGGTTCTTTCCACACAAGGCTGCAAACACTCTGATCTGAAGAGACCACATCTCTAGTGACAACAGGTTATTCAGTCTTCACGACCTGTTAGTCAGTGTTTCTTTGACAAGAACATCAAAAAAGGTGTTTATTCAGTGTCAAAGACAAAGCAGCTGCTGTGCTGATAAGGTGAAGGCAGTGCTGTGCAGCACAGTTTCCTCAGGGCAGCACTTGGAAATTTACTGGTATCCCTAAATACCTGAGCACATTAGCCCAGGCACAGCTACACCTCAAACATGTCTATATTAATATTAGAACCCTGAGCCAGTTTACCCTGACACATCTAAACCAGCTCTGTTCATTATACGTATGTCGACTTGTCTTACATACTCTATCAGAGAAAACTGATCCACTTAAAAAAAACTGCAACCCCTAGGCTTCTTTAGAATAATACAACAGAAACTCCAAAATTTAATCTAGGGCTTGAGGGCACCTTACTTCTCCCATTCCTCTCCAAGCAGTTCCTTCAGCTTCCATGTTAAAGATCCCGTTTTGCACACAGAAGCACAACTTGGACGACAATGAAATCAGTCACTCACAACCCAGCTTCCTCTGGAAAGCTGAGCTTTTTTTTTTTTGCAACTTTTCTGGATCAGAAACAAATTTATAATGTGGAGTTGATTTTTTAAAAAAATGAAACATGCGGTTAAGCTGCGGAAATTTTTAGAAACGTGGCAAAACCTCAATCACTAATAAGTGACTGTTTTAGGTGGCAGAACATGTCCTTTTCTTCAAGTTACACAATCTTTATATGCATTTTTGGCTCACAAGAGCATAAATGTAAATGCAATGCAATTGGTCAGATATCCCTTGTAAGAAAAACAGTTGTATTTGAGGCAAGAAACTTCTTAAACATCCCCTGATGAGACAGGAACTATTCAGTTAAGCCCCAGCATCCCTAAGACACTGCAGTGCCAACAGATATGGATTGGCCATGCTCATAAGTTAATGCAGGTCTCAACTCACAGACAATATTTCCATTCACATTTCTGGTTCTTCTTCCATCTTACCATTTACAACCATCACTAGTTACTCAGTAAGTGTGCACAGTTAAGTCTGCTGTGACTTTATGAACAGACACTGCCTTTTGGATTTACAGTCCCCAGATCAAAGTAATTTTGATCCTTCCTTTCTTCAGTGGCTAAAGGCTTGGTAGGTGCAAACAAAAACTTGTAAATCCACCTCCTAGAACAAAAACAAAATTGCCAGAGATGACCAGGTAAACACCACTCACATGCTTTTGTAGTGGTCAAAAAGAAAGAAGCACCTTTGAACACTAATTGCAGAGAATCATGCTAAGACAAATGTTGGAAGCTTATTGGAAGGTTTATGAATTTACTGGACACCTGCATAAAGCATCAACTAATTAAATCGTCTAGACAGAAAAAAGTTGTTCAAAAGTGTACATTTAATACTAAACAACAAAAACGCAGCAGAAGCCATGCTAACAATATTGCAGCATTGTATAAAGCATGGATGACTCGTGGTTTTCCAAAGCAAAGAAGAGAAACACCAATGTCATGAATAAATCTGAGGAACAACCAAAACTGTCACTAAGGAAAATTTTCGCAGATGATAAAGCAAATTTCATTCACTATCCAAGACCTTACTTGCTGGTACAGTTGCGGTCTTAGCGCCGAGTTCTCAATCATAGTGTGAACCATGGTGATTAAAGGTTCATTCTCTTTCATCTATTTCAAATCAGGAGGAGCATACAGCAAACATCAGTTTACAGCATGGCTAGATTTGAAAGACGACACTGTAAAATATAGCCTCTACTTTAATTTTTTTCTAATAATGCAGCAGATTACATTTTAACCCATGCTTTTTATATATTCCATCATTCAGTAATATCAACATCTGGAAAGTTTAATAATATCAAACAAATACATCAAAACCACAGAAATGATCAGAATCAATGCAATATTTATTCACCAAGGCTGTCCCTTTTTAAAAATAAAAATGCTGAAGATAAGTTTGGCTTCGCACGATATTGAAATGAAAAGTATTATCAGATTTTGCAATAGGAACACTCAAACCTTTATCAAAAACCTTTTAAATTATAGATTTAATAACTCAATGTACATTAAAAAGATATAAGCATCCCCAGCCTGTGAATATTGAAGTGAGGTTCAGGCTCATGTTCATGTATCAAAAAATGCCTTTATATAGTGCACTGATTTATATCCTTAGGGACTTTGAACCACTGCTTGTTGCATTTATCCACCCCCATATACAGGTGTGAAACCATTTCAGAACTGGTCAGACAGTTTCTATAGTGATTAGTATTTTTGATATGGGTACAAATGTCAAAACCAGATGCTTTATTGCACATTGCATACATTTAGGATTTCAGAAAAGTGTGCAACGGAAAATAGTATGGGTTTAGAAAGGAGGTTTTCCTAACAGTAAGGGAGAAATTATGAGAACAGGTGGTTTTCTTCTCCAAAAGAAACTCAAAAGTCACTTAATGCATAATCCTATTTTTGTTGGAAACTTTAGGACCTGCTGGAAACTCTAGGAATACCTGTTTCGAGTATGGTTGGTTACACAGGAAGTGTGTGAAGGAATATTTATGATCCTTCACTCTGTATGTGTATATATACACACTCCCCATGAAATTAGAAAGCAAGGTTTTGTTTCACAGACTGAAATGCCACAGAATGAGTTTTTAATGCCTTTTGGAACTTCTTGCTCCTATTTATTTAGAGAAAAAACCTAACTTGTACGCTTGGAGAAGTAGGGGTTTTTCCTCCTCACAGGAAACATACTTTCTTGTCATAGATAGAGGACCTTTTTGTTGTTGTTGTTGTTTTTTATACACAGTAAAGTCTGATCAGTTGATGAGTTAATCAGCCAATGTAGAATACCTTAAGAAGGCAAGCTTATGATGCTCTGTTTGTTCAAGGCAGGAAAAACACTAAACAAGCAACCCCTACCATTTGCTCCATCATCAACAGCACACATAAACAGAAAACTAGAACTGACCTAAGAAGTTGTTCTCCCCTTACATTAAAATTTTGTCCAGAGATTGGGTGCAACAGGTGATCTCAAAAGAGATCTCAACAGTAAGATTAACAATAGGGTCCAAAGTCGAGCAATCAAACTACAGCCAACTTAAATAACTGTAAAAGAAAAATTACTCTGAGGCTCAGATATTTTATTAGGAGATACGAGTTTGGATGCATTTTTATTAGGAGGATTTCAACAGCTTCATACTCTTTAGCTAATAGTTTTTTACAATATTTCAAATTTTTCCTTTCTGATCAATAACAGCCAAGGCCAGAATTAATTTCTGTTGAACTGTTCAAAGATTGTTGACATCCAGATTAGAAAATAAGCAAAGTGGATTTGCTCAAAGGACATTTTGAAGTAATGTTTTGTCCTCCACACAGATCCAGCTATGATTTATAGCACTTCTTCCAATACCTTTACTACCATTTGTGCTTAACTATTCTTATCTAACACTATTTGCAAAGGCCACTTATATGTAGAAATGCTGCAGTTCCCTAAGCCCCTGTGGAACAAAAACAAAAACCAGGTAATGGGTGAAGTAGTGCCAACCAAAGAGCCTTTGTAGCAGTCAAATACAGCAAGTGTTTTTCCCCTTTAGGAAATAATGTTTCCAAAAAATACTGACAATCAACTAGGGAGAAATTCAGACCTTGAGGGAGCATCTCAAATCTTCCAATAAACAAAAGGTAGTGCACACAGAGGCAGGGTGTGCTCAAGAACTGGAAAAGTAAATCAGTTAAATGGGACACAATGGCAAGTCCCATGCTCTAAATTAAGGTGAAGAGAATACCTATGTTGTGTTCTTCAAGCATTATCATAAGTCTGCTCTCAAATTGAAGTTGGACACTATTCACACTGAATAAATAGCTCAAGGTAAAATAATTGCTTGTTCGTAACAGAAGCAAGCCTTCATTCTCATTCATTTCAGAAAAAAAGAATATTATTATTGTACAACAAAGGACAGATTTTAGCTCCTACATGTAATATTATTATACTCATAGAGTCTCTCCAATTAAAGAAGTCACAAAAATTGGAATTAATAGATTTCCATAAGCAAACCAGTGTCACACAGCAACGCAGCAATAAATCCAAATAAAATCCACCAGCCTTGGATTTATAATTTTCTACTTCTAGTGAATAACTCTTTTCTCCCCAGAAGTGATGCTTGATCTTTGCTTTTTTCTCTACTGATGTACTACATAAAAGCATTTTCCAGCTGGAAACAATAAAACCCCACCTCCTTGACAAAGGAACTATATGAACAGCTACTTTATTTATGAGTGAACATCTCAGTGGGTATTTTGTGTTTTCAACTGTCAAGCCGAACTATTGACAACTTTTCTCTTCCTTCCTTTTCCTGAATTCTCTTCTGTGTTTGGTAACACCCTACCCAGATGACATTTCAGGATGTGCTGCTCTGGTGGCAGCGATCAGCTGGAACAGTGGCTGCCTACCAGCACAGTGGTAATAGGACCTGACCAAGCTTTTCTCCCACCTTTCCTCCGTTATTTAATACTCTGCCCAAAAAAAAAAAAAGGAAGGAAAAAGCAGTTTTCCTTCCTGTCTTCTTTTTACAGCAATTCTGCCTCCATGCAGTCTTTTTTTCACCCTAGAGAGTCCCTGTCCTTGAGCCTCCCTTCTTCCTCTGGGGAGTGAAAATTAAAAAAAAAAAAAGGCAGTAAAAAGAACAGTGGTGGCTGTGTCAGCCACTGTACCTTTTCCAGATGAAAAATACATGTAAGAGTAGTATCCTATATGCTGCTAACATAGGACATAAAATTTTAGGCTGAAACACAAGATACCAGATGTAATAGAGGATTATCTGTCAATTCTATCCAAACCTGCTTGTACTGTTCCAGCCTTCCTTAATTTACTGCCTTTTCCCAGAACCACCTTCAGCATGTCAGAAAGAAGGTGCTGAAGAGGAGAAAACAGAAGCAAATGACCAAGACAGTAAGGATGTTGGCTGTGGGACCTTGACTCCTTTATTTGACAACTTCTTGTTCAAGTTCTGTTTATTTTTTAAGCACCCTTTGAAAACTGAAGGAAACTAAAAATGAAAGTACCAGCAGAATTATTTTAACTACTTAACACCTGAACTATTTACATGAATAGCTATTTCAAAAAATTGGAGGGAAAAAAAAGGCTAATTGAAATGAAATTTAGTAAAATTTCTACTGTGACAAACCTTTGTGGGAAATGCTGAGATCAATCAGACAGCATGCATGGAGAGTTTTACACAGATTGCATGAGCTCAGTGGAAAAGGGCTTTTCAGCCCAAGAAAAGTTTTACTATCAACATAACATTCAGAAGCTTACTAAAAGACTGGTGTGCTGGAATTCTTGATAATAACAGAAAGATTCAAGTGGGACCTCCTGCCAAGGTTTTATTTACAAAGGAGAAAAAAGCGTGTCTAGCCTGTATTTTAAAAAAAAGAAAAACACCCTTATGTTCCTGCTTTTCATTAATGTTATTGTAATTACTGGGTACAAATAAATTATGGAGATGGCAGGCTTGGATTTAATAATACACAGTAAGTGATCCTTTAAAATTCGCTAATATGTGCTCATAACATCCCACAGTGGCAAACAAATCATCATTGTTTGCCTGAGGTTGCTAGCTATGTCCACAGAACTGCTTCCTAAACAGCAGATGAATCCCTCTCCCAACTCTCTACAAACCCTGAGCCAGCAGAGTGGTTTCAAAAGAAAAGTGTGCTGGACAATCATTCTTTTGGCCATAAGACATCAAAGAAATCATATGGTTGGATATATGTGTGCCAGTCTCTTTCATCTTTTTTCTTTCTTCCATCTCTGAACTCCAACAACAACAACAAAAATTCTGAAAGCGTAATACCAAAACATCAGAAAGTGTAACATGAGAATTTCGAAGCATCTCCAAAGGAAACAGCAGCACAAAAACGAAGCATGATTTCAAAAAGGTGATGGAATATGCTTGATTTTTGATAAGAAAACCACCTAACCAGCAGACAACAACTTACTGCAACAATATAAAAGTAACCCTCCCTACACATGAACTTGAGTGTGCCTGAAAATTCACCTGTGTAACCTCAGTACACACTTACTATCTTTGTGACCAAGAAAGTGAGAGTTGAAGATAACTGGAGTCCCACCATATGTTTTAGGCAAAGCAGGTTTTGACACTATTTTCAGAGATCAAATACAAGTAAAAATACCTAATCTAATTACAGTGGACACTTAAAATTCAAAGAGGGAAAGTGATTATGCATACTGGTTAAAGATGCAGCTGACAAGGAGGAAAGGCCTTTCGATTTTTTTGGTTTTTTTTTTCTTTCCAACATAAAGGAAAATTGACATTGGACAAAGTAATGAAAAGATATAAATGTGATACCACCCTAGAAGTAGTGATACACAAAGTAAAAAGACTCTCAGGGAGATTAATTTGCTACAGGTAGATGACAGTATTATAAAACGAGAGAAAAAAAAAAAACTGATCAGAAACTGGGACAAGTATTCCAACCTGCTCTTCCATGATTTTGTGTTTAAGGTAATATATTTTAGACTCGATAATGATTTCTTGTGTTAAGAAGTGCAGTGATTCCTTGCATCTCTGGTATGGGTAATTACGGCATAACTATAAGATGTAGACATTTCCTTAAATTAATGTTTACCACACCAAATTTCTAAATTTTATCTGATACGAGTAAAAGGAAAATAATTTTTACCACTTTGCATGTTGCACAAAGGCAATTCCCTCCATTTAATCCTGCCCATTATACTCACAAGCTTGGCTAATCAGGTAACAGCATGGTACAGGGTTTTACACTTCACATTGACTGTTATCCTTTCTTGGCAACAAATTACATTGAAGACAGAATCAACCCCCTTATTCCAAATCATTATAAACTGGAAATATTTGAGTCAGATGAAATATTTTGGTCTAATATAGCAAGCAGTTTTCCCCTACTGTTTTGGACCTCCTGCAACCCCTTAAGTGAAGCAAGACAGAGGTGTTTAGAAATCTGTTGCAATCAAATTAAATTGCTCAACATTCACACCTTGTTTTCAAGAGATAGTAGGAAAATAAAGTCACTGGGTGAGCCAAGTCCACGTGAGAGTGTGTATGTCTCTGTGTACAGGTGGGGCTTTTAATAACTCACTGAAATCCCATTAGAGGAACATGTAGGATATAAATGTTCTAACAGCTGGTTTTAAGTGTAAGGCTCAAAAGTTTCATTCAAAGACAGATTATTAGAAAAAGAAAAAGCCACAGCGATTTTTACATTTTTAACCAATGGTCACCTAGCTGCTTCTTTTTCCTCTAAGCACTTATGACTGTCTTTTATAAATGTTAGCAAAAAGAAATGCCATTTAAAAACTTCTCACATGTACTGAAATCTCATTTGATCATGCAACAAAGCCATAAAGAGAGGCTTGTGATATCACAGTTCTTCACTTGGCAACCAATTATGTTAGTGAAGATATAATTGTATCCTTACTTTGTAAGTTATGAGAAACTGTAAAGAAGTAAAATCTTATTCTTACATAAATCTTCAAGAATTAACTGAGAAAAATATGAGAAAATGAGCCATGTTATGATCTGATTAAAACATTAAAACATTTTCTCTCTTTAATTTAATGTCCCGCAGAAACATCTAACTCTCCTTAATTTGGAAAACAGAAATTTTCAGAAGTATAATTTTTTCTATAAGTTGCATGTGTGTCATATGAGCTTGGAAATAAATTATGACTTTGGTTAAAGAAGGTAAAACACTACAGTTAGTGTTATTGTAAGAAAGAAATGAAGAACAGAAAAATTAATTGGTAAGTTGCTGCTGTATTCTGACAAATTTTAAATTGAGGGGGGGTTTTTTGCCTTATAACATTTCAGATTCGTTACTGATTGAGATATTCCATGCTATGGGCATCCTCCAACTTCATAAAAAGCACTGAAAATCCTTCTCCCCAAATATTTCCAGCTTTGATAGGAGCAGGTAAAAAGCATTAAGAAACTCAAACGCACAAGAAAATTGCAAATCCCACCTGGTGATCCAAATATATAGCATTCCTTTGAAGGTGATGTGAAAGAATCTCATTCTAGTAGGCAGCAGTCAGAGGGCAAAAGGAAAGGGACAGAAGGTGCAGAATGCATGAAAAGAGCTTTAAAAGATGTAAACTAGACAGTGATCTGTTTTATGCAGAAATATAATAATGTTTTTAAACTGCTTTTTTTGGTGAACTGTTACAAGTCTCGATCCCGAAACAGAAGTGATGGAAGTTTACCACAAATTAGGCTATGAAGCACTATATCACATTTTCTATTTACATCAAAATATAGTAAGCTCATATAAATGCCCACTACACAGACAACTATAAACCCTTTGATAAATCTGTGTTTTAAGCAAGTCCTGCTGTTCGCAGACATATTATGAATAAGAAGATATCTGATACGAGGCAGTATAAATAATAAATTCATCTCACGATATATCACTCCCGATTTTTTTTGGTGATATCAATAGATTAAAAAACCTTTAACTACAACGTATTTTAAAATATCCCCCTGCAATTTTGAACTTGGCTCATTTGGAAAATCCCCGAAGTAAAACCTCAAAGGGTTAATAGCAGAACATCACATACACAAAGAACCAAAGTTACTCTATTCTACTCGCACGACAGTCAGAAAAATTTTTCACCGACAAAAGTACAAAGCAAACTTTTGATTAATGGATGACTACAGGTTAGTGAGAATGGTACATGACACACATTGCTTTATAGCTGACCTTTGGGCTGCTGGCCTCAAGTTTTAGTTGCATGAGCTGTGCTAGTGTGTGTTCCCGGATACTACTCAGTTCAGCTTGCTGCCGTCTCAGCTTTATTAGCAGCAGCGTGAGCTCCTCTGGCTGAAGGAGTGCAGTGTGAGAAGCCAAAGAGTAGAAAAAAGGTTAATTGGTATCCCAAACAACACTTAAATAAAATAAGGCTTCTGAGTATCTTTCTTACAAAAAAAAAAAAAAAACTTTCTACAGTGATACGACAGAAGAAACACCATTTCCACCCCCCCTCCCCCAAAACCGACCACTTTAAAATATATAATGAAAGGTTAACTTTTAACTGCTCAAAACAATTTGATACTGCAAATGCTGTAAGAGTAAAATGTTCTGTATAAAGGACAAAAATAAGGGAGAATTTTGCAGGACAAAGTCTGTGCAGTCCTCACACTTCCTCTGACGTGCACATCAAATTGATGATACTGGCTTAAGAGGAGGGGGAGATAATTCTAGCTCTAAGGATATCATTATCTGTACATGGACAGCCATTTGAGCTTGGTGAAAGAATCAAAACATGCCCTCGAGAAAGTTTAGTTTTTAAAATGATTCTTCAAATGTATGTGTCAAAATTGAGAGTAAAATAATGAAAAATCCATCTTAACTGAACTGCCTCAGAAACCATCACCTTTCACAAAATAAAATTGAATGAGTATGAAAAAAATAATTTTCCATCACACCTTTCACAGGTCTGAGGCTATCAGTTATTTTATTGCTTTATGACTAAGCTGTACAATAAAGCTTAGTCATTGCTTGGGAAGTGATGAGGACCAGCGTTTAAACCCTAAGATTATATTTATTATGGAAATAAAGTCACACTCAAATGGGTATTTGTCAGGTAATTCCACACAGATCAAAGAAAACAAACCACTTAACGAGTATTTTTTGTTATGTTTGTTTTTGCTTCTGTTTCTTACACTTCTCCAGAAGTCAATCTTACAAGAGGTTAAATATTCACCCAGCATTTTGACTTTCTCACAAGTTCTGCGAGTTAAATAAAACCCAAACACAAAAACCTCCTAAACCCCAGCTTGCTGCCTCCCAAAGTCACAGAATTTCCCCAAAGCAAAGAAGTAAAGAAAAAAGCTCCAGAGAACCACATATTGAAACACTGAAAAACGAATACCAGTTTCTTAGAATAAAGAGGAAACATCCCTGAGAATAAGCATGGCACTGGCACCGTTGTGAGCTGGGGCAAGAGTAGCCCACAAGAGGGAGCAAGGGATTTCCACATAGCTTCAGGTGACAAAACCATTTGCTTTGAGGGAAAACCAACACCAAACCCAAGTTGTCTAACGGCAGTTTTTCTTCTTACAGTACTCTTTCAATACCTGGATTTAAAATATTTAATTTCAGAGAGTAAATGTAAGAATCTAGACTGCTATACAAGGCATTTTCAAGCTCTCTCCAAAAATAAGTGACAGTGCTTTCAGTCTGAAAATTAACATCAATTCAAAGCACAAGACATCTTATTTTTAGGAATATGAGAACTGAAAGTAGCATCTTCAAGCAAAAGAAACATTGATCCACTTTTTCAAGGTCAAAACTCCTCTCAGTATGTTCTGCAAAAGCCCAGTTTTAGTGCATTAGGAATAAAATATTTAATGGCACTTAAATCCAATGTTTGCAAGTAAACCTTTTTCCAAAGAGGAGCCCATCAAACCGTAATTCCTACTCGTCTCTAGACATTCCTAACACTGCAAACATGTTTGATGATGCTGCAAATGCATCAGCTGCAATGTGATACAGCATTTGATACAGCTCTTGGGACTCTGGCAACAACCACAACACAAAATTTTCTTCAGAGCTACCTACGGGTTCCCTCCTCTGGCTCCTGCAACATTCATGCTGTGGGGGCAGGATTTCTGGTTTCCACAGGCAGAAGCTTGGACCTTCTTGTCCCTTACTCCCCTCATCAGCCCAGCTCCAGCAGAGCTGAGGAGAGCAGAGGGGGCCCTGAACCCAAAGAAACGTCTCTAAGGCAGCAGCTGCCCAAGGCCAACCCACAAATTCCTGAAGGTGCCAGAGATTCGTGCTGGGAAGTGCAAGAAACAGGGACTGAAGCAGTGGAAGGATTGACTGCGAGTTGCTGCCCACAGTGCGATTCAAAAAATAAAATCCGTATACTTAATTCATAATTCTTGAAATCAGTAATTTCACATGGACAGAGAAAGATTATGGAATGGAGGTAAAAACTGGTAAAGCAAATATATAAACTGAGGACGATATCTTAGATTTGGGCTGAGTCATGTTTCAGTAAGGAAGGCGAACTGTATTCACCAATATTACTTTGATGAAATACCTTCAGTGAGAATTTCAGCTCTACCACACTAAAATGGGAGATGTCAGAAAGGCCAATTATACAAAACACAGTTTTAGTATCTTTCAGATTTGCAAAAAAAGCCGAACTTTACTTCTAGGTTTTCCTAAATAATTAATGGAGAAATAAGTGTTCTGTGATGTATTCTACCCTCTCCCAGGAAGTTCAGTAATGTATCAACAATGATTAAAATATAATAAATCTGTATTTCTCAAAGAAAATCTTGACTCAGCAGTTACATGATATTCTCAGCATTCAGTGGAACCACAGATTATTTCTTTACTTGCTATAAAAATCTCTGATAATTAAAATAAAGGCTACATTTAATGCAAGCTTTGAATACAATAAGATTTCTTCCTATTTAAAGAATTGTTCTTAAAAGCCCTTGATGCACAAAATAAAAAAACCAACTCACTGTTTTGCCTTGGAGGCTCTGAGGAGTAACAGGCTGTAAACTCAGACCTGCTGGCATCGACCTTCTGTCAGGTACAAAGACATGCTGTACAAAAAACAAAATAGCACAGTATGATCCAAAGTTATTTCTAAAGACTCAAAAACTTTTAATTGCTAAAAAAAAAAAATTCAAGCCAACTTCACACTCATGAAAATTTGCTATGATTTGTGCCAGTCATGCTCCCTGCTGATCTACTATGTAGGACACTCAAGCAGTCTACCTCTAAATTTTAGAAATACCCCAACTTTCATCATTTATTTAATTAATGTTGCCTGACTGATAGTCTGTGCAAACAACAATTTTAGTTTTCACCTCCCATTGCAAGCCATTGAAAAGCCTAAGATCTCTATGAAGATGGGGTCTAAATCTTTAATTTAACCCTACTGATTTCAAATGACCAGTCTCCTAATCACCCAATCTTCAAAACAGGTCTGTGTTTTTAAGCTAACAGCAAAAGTTGGTTGTGTAACTAATGAAATACAAACCAAACAGCTTGAAAAACCGAAGGGAAACATTAGTATTGCGTAAAAGATACTAAATATGCAATGAAATACTAGCATGAAGTGTTTGAGAAGGAAAAGATATCAGGAAGCAAAACATGGCTGAAAGAACAAGTAAGCACATGCTCTGCTGCACTGACATGGTGATATTTGTCACACCTGTGAGAGGCACTGATTACTAAATTTTCAAAGCAGTTGAGACACAAAGGATGTCAAAACAAAATGCCTCCCTTGTTGACAGAGACCTGAAAACTTTGAAACCCAAGACTTAATAATCAACTCTAAATTGTTTAAATTGCTTTAAGATGTAGTTACAGATTTTTTTAGCCTGCATCAAGAAACAAAGACACCGAGATAAAGTTTTGGGAAAAAACGCTCAGGAGCATTTTACATCAACTGAAGGAGTAATTTTTATGTAATTATTTCCAATCTATTAAAAACCACGATAGCACAAGCATGACAACTATAGCAGAGCCATATACAGCACCCAAGTTTACAATTCTCCATGTCTCCCACTCACTGGTGAAGACCAGCAGAGTTGACACTAGTCAGGCACTAAGGGTGTGTGTATTTAGACTCCGATCTTTAGGGATCACCTTAACAACTCAAAGACATAAAAAGAAACAATATTTTGTCTTCTGCTGGAACCCGAGGCAGCTAAACTTGTGGCTGAAGAACAGAAAACAGCACATGGAAAGAAACCTGGGATTTCGAGTCCTCTTGGAGTTAGAAAGGGGAAAGACTTCCGTACACATACAAACTATTCTGAATGATTTGTCTATCGACTCCTTTTTATTTTCTTTAGAGAAATGTCAATACCATGGACAGTAATATTAGCACAGCACGTTTTCACCCAGCACATTAGAAAAATGCCTTTTTACTACCATTCTCCATGAAAACAGCGATTCCGCTTAAACGTCATTATAATAAAATATATGCAACACGAGTTTTACAGTAACCACATACTTTTTAATAAACATCCTCATAAATGAGTTTTTTTAGCTATTAAATGAAGTATTTTTACCTTGGTATGGTGCGCCCTGTGCCTGCGATCAATGGTCACATCTCCCCTTTGCACCGGCGACGACACTTCCGACCGGTAGGTCCGCTGTGGGGAATACCCCTGGAAACCAGCGATGGAACCGTGAGAGGGTGAGGTGGGAATTGAATGCATGGTCTGATCGGAAATGTTAATCATAGTTTTCGGGCTACTTATGGTACTGTGCCTAGTCAGAGTCGTCTGCTTGTTGTAGAACTGGCGCTGCTGCCACTCGTAGAGCTGCCACATCGTGTCGTCGCGCATCGACCTCCGCTTCTCCTCGGCGCTGACAGGTCCCATGGCCCTGTCGTAGGCCGAGGGTGCCACGCTGCAGAGGCTCTCTGGACGTGTCTTGCTGTTCCTTGGCAGTGTTCTGTAGCCCTCTGGGTAGCGGGGTAAGGCTTGAGGGCGATGGCTCGGCATGTTCCTTGGTAACGTCTGATAAGAGATTACGCTGAAACACAAATTTTCTTTTCGTCAGTGCACAGCATTAATATCACGGCAAGGTTAAGTTTTTCAACATGGGTTAGGTTTATCTAGCTGACTCTGACCTTTTTTAATACTTCAAACACCATTTAAAAAATGGAAGACAAGACAACAATTAAAGAATCAGTTGTACTGACAACACACTGTAGCAGCTGAAACTGGATCCCTCTCTCTCCTATTAGCTCTTGATATAATCTGTATTTCATCTTTTCACCAGTCTAGTATATCAAGTTTATATCATATTGTCCAACTTATCTATATGCTGGATAGGTCAAAGTTTTTAAAGCTTTAATTTTACATCCACTGAAGGAGTAATTTTTATGTAATTATGTCCAATCTATTAAAAAACAGGTGTATCTGTTTTGATTTTACTGAATTATGTAAAACAAGGCTTAACACGGAGGGGATTGGGTTTTTTACAGTTTTCATGGTTTAACAACAATTGAAGATGGATTCTGTTACCTTTCTAAATGTCCTAGAATATAAGTAATTGCATGCAGACTTTAAATTGCATGGTGTACCACACCAAGTTTTAACAGTTCTACACTGTTTCCATATAAGCCCATTTGAAATGTTCTCTTTTCCAAAAGTGAAAAAATATCCTGTTGTTTCCCTAAGAAAATCTTGAGCAGTTACTATGGACATTAAAAAAATAGTGATTCTTCTAACAGCAGACCAAGGAAAAACTGCACCAATTGTTTAAAGAAATTATGTATTGTAGTTGTCAAGATTAAGTCATTCCGTATCAGCTATTCAAGCAAAACAAACGGTAAATTATTTCTTTGTTTGATGATAACATTGTATTGCTTTTCAACTCAGATATGAATTCAAAGGCTTATTCTTTAATTTGTTGCCACATTAAAATTCTGGACTGCTACAGTCATTTAGCAACTTTCAGCACTAGTTGAAATGCAGAATTTTCCATACCGAGTATCGACGCGTGCCTAAGTGTGACAAAGCACTCCTTGGGTTTTTTTTTTCCAGAGGTCAAAATCTGGATCATAAACATTGATTCATTCATCCCTTATCTAAAACGCAAATGAGGTGCTCTTAAAACCTTTTGCTACTTATCATGCATCTGACAGATGCTTGCTGGGAGACAACTCAAACTGGGCAGGATTCAGCCATCAGAGGGCAGCAGCTTCCAGCTACACCCCACACTAACTCCAACTAAAATCCCTGCCACCACCAGGCACAAGAACCTGAAGATGGCTTTGAATTGCTCCAGTGCCACAAAAAAAAACATTAAAGAAATGGTGCAGAGCAAACGGAAAGGTAAACCAGCATAAAGCATATTCGATCCTTATGGAATAGCTATCAAGGTAATTGATGATGGTAAAACCCATTTTTCACTGAAAATAGTTAAGCTGAGTATTTATGGTCACCTGTTACATTTTGGGGATGAAAACTGCTATAAAGAGCTTTATATACAAAATCTGCTACAGTTTCTCAAGCTTTTCAAGAATTAATGAAATATTATCCCCATTTTGTAGATTGGGCAGCTTTCCATTCTCCCAGGAAAATAAAAAGGGGGAAAGAGATTCTAAGTCCTAGTCTTTTGCTGCAAAATCTGCTTAAATACCTCTAAATTTCTGTAGTAAAATACCATTAATTAGAAGGCTTTTTTCCATCTCCATGTTTAAAAACAAACAAACCAGATGCTTCTGAGCTCCACTTTTAACTTTCAAAATTTAAGTGTAGCTATACCCCATAACAGGTATAGTGAAGCTTGACATTTTCATGAAGATATTTGCAGTTACACCCACCTCACTGACTAAAGCTCCTTTCTTGTTTTATTAATTAAATGAGCATTGTAACCCTGTTGGCTCCTTTAGATACCCTGAACCACCTGAAGAACAGCTGTCTGAAATTCTTACTATGTTAAAGATAGCAATTTAAAGTCTGCATGCAATTACTTATATTCTAGGACATTTAGAAAGATAACAGAATCCATCTTCAATTGTTAAACCATGAAAACTGTAAAAAACCCCAATCCTGTCAGTGTTAAGCCTTGTTTTACGTAATTCAATAAAATCAAAACAGATACACCAATGTACTGTTGATACTTGCAAAAATACCATTCTAGTCAAATCCAAAAACTAACTCCAGACAGCACTGCCTTGCACACAAGGGGAAACTGCAGCAGCTGGGTTTGAGGTTGCAAAATATTTCTGCATCTGTCATCATAAACAGCTCCTTATAAATGCTCCCATACGGAAAAAAGGCTTCCACGTTTGTTCATAGACTCCTTATAGACATCTTCAGGGGTTGTCTCTAGGCTTACTGTTGGGTAGCAAGAGTGGTTCTGGCGTCCAAGTTGGACAATTTGGGAAAGCAACTTTGCTGCTAAACCTTTAGGGGCTCAGTTCTGCGATGACTGGAACCTCAAAAAAGACCTTCATCCTGAAGAACAGAGCTACCTCCTGGCCCAGAATACAGAACTTCCACGTGTGAATTAAGCAAAGGGTGGTACAGACTGAAGACAGAAATCTGGTGCATTATCTAGGATGAGGCTTATATGGGCAAGGTGAGAGACAGTCTCACATCCTGGGTTAACAGCAACATAATACCTCAGAGTACCATGCAACTCTTCTGTATTTTTTCTGTATTTTCACATCTTAAAGTCCACTTAAGTGAACCGCTTTTGATGAAAACATTTACTCAAAAGTGACTTGTGCAAAATTGAGTCAATAAAATGATACCGAAGTGGAATGTGTTCATTTTTTAATTTAAAACACATTTCTTTTTGGTTTTAAAAAAGGTTTGTCTTTCCCAAGGCAGCAATTGTCTTTATTCCTGTGGCTCTTAAAAACTAGATGGTGTCTAGATCCATGGAAATGGCAAATAAAAGCTTCAAGAACTAAAACCTACATTGTCATCATTCTCATTTTTTGGGTAATTGAACTACTACAGGCTCAGCCTATTCCTCTAAAAAATTAGGAGTTGTATAGTGCACCTTTTTCATTCCACATTGAGGACAGCTAAGAGTTCCTATTTTATATACAGTTATTTAATTGTACCTATTTGTTGACATTTAAGCATTCTTAAAGTGCTGATTTTTTTCAGACTGACACCAGAGATACTCAGTTTGGTCCTCCATGATTTCTCTAACACAAGAGAGATAGATGAAATGGAAAGTAGCTTTGTTAGAAGTCAGCAACTTTTCCCCTTTAAATAAAGACTACTTTATTCAAAAATTCAAGTTATGAGTTGAACAGGTCTTACTACAAACAGCCTTATTAACCTCTCACCCCAACCTTAGGCTTTAACATAAGCTGGTGCTTATTTCTACTCTAATTCTTTAACTTCAATTCTACTTCAATTTCTGGCAATCTGAACAAAAATAAAATTTTAAATTTAAATGAAACCACATTTAAATAACATCACTATATATATACATTAGAAAATTTGGATCATTATTCAAGGTCACTTCCACAGAAAGCAAAAAAGGTAGCTCAAGGCCAATTCTTTCTCAGTTTGCAACTTTTATGTAGAACTGCATTTGAATGCACATCCTTTAATGCTATCAATGCCATCCTTATTTAGGCAACAAGTGTTCCCTGTAGTCAAGAATAAAATATTGTTAATTAGTAACATATTGTTAATGGCACTTGCTTGTATTTGATTCCCACAATGAAATCAGTTTTAGGGCTTTTATACTTGTTCACAATTGAAAAATAGCCAAGCTATTCTAATTTCTACTGTTTGGTTGCAAGTTTTACAGTCCAATAAAAAAAATTAACTGCATCAGAGAGCCTTCTTGCTTCTCATTATGCAAAGATGCATAATAAAATAAATGTCAGGGTGTGCAAGGCACTGTCTGCACTGCCAGTTCAAACTCGATCAAACTACTCATGTTGGGTATTTCATGAAACAACACATTTAACAATTCCTAATTATATCTAATGAAGGATTAAAGGCAACCAGGAAATTTTCAACCAACTCTGGCAAGCAGAAGTCAAGTTAATGGAAATTTTTCAAGATTTTGCAAGAACTGAAAAGCCCCCAACCCATATTTTGAAATTTGTACAAAACACATTTTCTGAACTTTGTTCTGTCTTAAACTCTGCTCTGCCATCTATCTCATATACTCACTCCCTAATTTCCAGCTCTTCAAAATTTCTCCAGTGATAGCATCTCCATACTTCCTATCAAATGTAATATTAAAACCTTTTATATTTTACTGCTAGAGCTGCTTGTCTGTAAGACAGCCTGGAAGCAATGTCCCTACACTTCTGTCAGACAGAGAAATTGCTATCAGCATGACATTCAATAGTGTCAATCATTCACAGATAATTTTAAAGCTTCAGGAATAAGCACTAGAACTCAATATTATAACTGGGAGATACTTAATTTCATAAGAAGAGGAGTTTTAAGCATCAAGTTAGTTAGATTTCTGTCTTACTGTTAGGTAAAGCTTCTGTCTCTCTTCGACTAAAGCTTGTTTAAAGTTTAAAAGCTCCCTGGAATATTTTCTAAGAATTTTAAATAAAATATTATTGCAAGAATTTGTGAATAAAAATGCCACAAGACAGGGCAATTTCAAGAACACATTTTAAGAGGAAAAGGAATTGCTACAATTGATGATATCTCTGTGCTAGGACAGAGAAATGTCTAACACCCAAAAATGGTTTCTAGCCCTTTTTAGTTATTGAGCTATTATTATACTTTAATTAATAATATTCACTCAAATGGTAATAAAATAAAAACTTCAATAAAATTGTTCCCAGCAGTCACCCAGGCACTTCTTACAGAGAACAATGAATAATGTATTTATGTCATACAGACCAAAAACCAAAGAACCTAACCAGGATACAAGTGTTAAGTATTATTTGCTAGAAAGCCTAGTAGAAAAAAAAGTAATAAAAAAAAGTAACAAAACTACTTCACAGTACTTACCCTCTTGTTTCTTCTTCTTGTCCTTTTCCTCTCTGTATTTTAATCCACTGTTCCAGCTGCAGCATCGAGTTAGTTCTCTGCATGACCCGCTCGGACTCCACGTGTGACGGCAGCGCGTTGTGATGGGCTCCATCTCCAGCATCCGCCAGGACAACTCCACCTTTGCTCTCAGACCCATTCAAATGGACAGGCCTGAAGTGTCCAGCCTGGATGGTGCTTATGGGCAAAGTCCTGTACTCGGATCCCAAAGGATTTAGCTTCACACTGTTGATTTTTGTTAACGGTTTATCTTGCCCGACTTTCTGGAACCCGTACTTTTCGGCTTCCAAAGCTTTCTTCTCCTCGTTTTTGTTCACTTCTTTGTTTTTCTGGTTATTTTGTGCCTCTGGCTTAATCAGCACCCGGTGGTTTGAAATATTGTTTGCCTCTCGAGGTGATGTATTTTCAATGGTTAGCTTCTCTATTCTGGAAGGGAATATATGACAAGCTATAATACCAACAGAACATTCATTAAAAATAGTAATAAAAAATTAAAAGTGAATATATTGGTATTTATCAGGGTTATTTCAGTGAATCCCTTCCCAGACATTTTATAACAATATCTTGACTTGGAGAGAAAAAAAATCAGGACATATTTTCACAATAATCAAGGATAGGTTGTGGGTTTTTGTTGCTCCTGGATAGTCTGGTTTTGTTATTGCTGGATTTTTGTTTCTTTCTTTCTTTTGTTCTTAATTTTGTTTTGGAGTTGGTGGTAGTGTTTGGTTGGTTTGTTTTCTGGTTGGCTCATTTGTGGTTTTTCTAGTTGTGTATTTTTTCTTTGCTATTTTAAAGGCAACTGTTACATGACGTAAATTTTTTAAGTCGCCCTTCAATTAACCCCTTAGAGAAAATGTGCACAACAGGAAATAAAGCCAGGGTCTGTAAAAGTAGATGTAAAGTTCCTGGAGGGCTGGACATTCAAGGAGTGAAAATATTCGGTGGCTCCCCAAGAGCTGAAGCTTCCAAATGTCAACAGACTGAAATTCAGATGATTTTGACAGTCAGCTTGTGATTCACAATACTGCTGAATTTAACATATAATGAGCTCCTTTAAAGAAAGCAAATGACTCTTCGTGGTCACTGGTATCAATTAGGTTTCTCTGGTATGTTATCGCTTTGGTTGGCATACACTTTGTGGGAAATGACTGTGGCTTTTCTAAATTTAAGGAGGAAAATAGCTGCTGACTTAAGGAACTGTACCACAAAATAATGATATTTTTAGAACCATTAGTGCTTTACAGTATTTACATAAGTACTCAATGTGTGCAGTTTTATTAGTGTTCTTCTTTTTAAAATTTGAAAATGTCAAGAAGCTGTGTCTTTTTCCATACTGGGACCTGAACTTCAATTCCAGGTCAAACAGTGACTTTTTCAGTTCACTAGAAAAAGAAAACAAACACCACCTTAAAATGTTTTGATCAACATTTTTTGGTATGGGAGGAAAGAAGAGGAAGAGATATAATTTTTTAAGATTACATCTCTGTATAAAACCAAACTAGGAGCAACACTTTATTTTTAGGATGATGTCAAATTAACCTTTCATAGTTTTGTGTCTTTTTTGCAAATGCATTATTCATCCTTGTAACTGTCCCCAGTTCAAGTGTCTGTAAAAAGGCCATCACATACACAGCTGACCAAGAGCACAGATAGAACCACTCCTCTGAAAAGGGCACTAATTCCAGGCAGAGTAACCATGTACATGGCTGTAAACATTATTGTTTACCCCATCTTGAACAAGAGGCTTAAATGTTCAACAAGTCTACACTTCCCCAACAGATTATTTAAGTTGAGAATTCCCAAAAGGCCACCTAATTTGGGACAGAACCTCTGCAAATACCTAAAGGACCGAAAACTGTACGGTCCTAATAAAATACTACCCACTGCTAATAATATTGGACACTTAATTTTAAATGCACCTCCCATTACCACCCTACTCTTGCTATGAAGGCTCTGTGATGTGGAAGGAATCAAGAGACTCCTGCCTTGACAAATACACCATTTCAAACACATCGCTCAGAAACATCAAGACATCGATGTCCTCTGGATATTGTACCTGAGTTAAAACAAAATGCTTTTTCACTTTGCATGCTAACAAGGGTGATTTTTTTCCCCCTATGCCTCTTCCTCACATGGCTGTGACGACCTCAGTCTCTGCTTGATACTTCACGATGCTATAAAAGCCCCCCAAAATTCACTTTATAAGTGAGTACAAGTAGGTCAAAATAGTCCTTGTCTTTCAGTGATTATTCCTGAGCTGCCAACATGGAAGTGTACACACATGTCAAATGTACTGCAAATGAAAACAGTCATACTCATAATCTAACATGAACATCTCTTTGGCTCTATGTGTTGGCATTATTTTCAGACACGGTGTTTTTTTCTCATACATCACTATTCAATGCAGATGTTAGATACATCTGATGCTTTCTGCTAGATGAAAGGAGTGTGTAATGTTTCTGCCAACCATAATTTCTAGAGAAAAAAAGATCTCGATGCTGAAACAGTTTTTACATAGACTTTTGTGAGGGAGGTGGAACTACTACACCTACATCACCTTTTCTACAATTTCCAAGTATCAGCAAAGAAAAGCTACGTTAATCTCCCACTGAAATTTAAAAGTGAGGGGGTTTTAAATTTACTTTTTTTTGTCCCCAAGACTTTAAATTGTTCCAAACCCCAAATTTTTCTGCCTAGATTCCTTCTCAAGATTATGGAAAAAGAAAAAAAGATCACCTCCTCACTCCCACCTTAAAACTCTACTACCTAGGCTTCTACCAAAAACTAAAGGAATTCCCCAAACAGGAATCTCAATGAAAAACTCAATTTCCCACAATTATCAAGTCAAAAAAGGGCATTAAGATTTCAGCTTTCAGTCAGAACTCAAGAGTTTACAAATAAATGTATGGACTAGCTTGTACATAATCCTAAACATGGGCATTAATATATGCAGCATGCCTTAATGGTACCACCTACCCCTTTATATAACACTTCCTATAAATTTTTCTCAAGTTTTACAGTAGAGAAACAGCTGCCATTTTATAGATGGAAAATCCACAGTGCAGAGGGAGAGTGGCATCTCTAAGGACATTCATCATATACGTGGTCAAGACTCAGAACAGTGTTCGATTCCCAGTCTCACACTGCTTTGCACTGTCTGTCTTAATTAAAAAAAAACCCAAGAAACCCCCAAATCACAGAATTGGTTTTCCATGCAATCTCAGTGCTGTATCACTGGTTGCTATGGTTATACACAGCAGAGCCAAACATTTATATTTGACATTCTTTGTAATGGTGTAGAGCCTGAATGACTGATGTTCAAACAGACTTCTGGGCTCTCCTTTAACTTAGTGCACCAAATCAGTCACCTCTGTGAGCAAGGGATCTCTTTCCACTGTGAAGGATCCCAAAGGAAAAAAAGTTATCAGAAACTAAGAGGCAAATGTAAGAAACATAAATCCATATGTATATTTGGTTCCATATTTATAGCTAGCTCTCAAAGACTTGCAGGCTATTTGAGGACGGGATAGGGAGAAGAGGAAGAGAATGAGCATTGAACACATGTCCTTCAGCATATGCTGGATGCAATTTATAGACTTCTACATCCAAAAAGGAATAATATGTACGGAACTGTAACACAAAAAAAGTACCATTTTATGCTGGTTTATATAAATAAGTAACTCTGAAAGGGCTGGGGGGAGGGGAAGTATGTAATTAATTATCAGATTGATCTGAGGACTGTGATTTAACAAAGCCAAGCAGAGGCATTTGAAAAGAAAAAGCCATCTTTTCCAAGCACAGTGACGTCAGTAAGCCCCCACTGTGGATGTCACTATGCTAACAAGTGCTTTTTTGGCAGCCTAGCTTCTGCTGTTTAGGAAAAGTAACTACACTAGGAGGAAAAAAAAGAAATCTTTTCTTAGTACATCCTGCATCCCTGAGAAGAAACAAAGGCTCCAATATACAAGCTGGCAGTGAAAGGTTAGAAAAATGACACTCAAACAGGGGAGAGCAGAAAAATTGGCATTTAGGGTACAAATGTTAAATCAGTATGTTGGTGGACATTACCACCTACAAACACAAGCAAGTACTCAGATACAATTCCACTGTGGCCCACAGTGACACAACAAGGAATAAGCAAGATGTTTTGCTGATGCAGAGAGGTTGTTTGAGATCATATTTTGAGTCATAACATCCTCACTGACTACATTATTTGCGTTTAATTATTTTGATAAGTCTCTCAGTACACTATTAAACTTGAATTTACTATCTAGGTAAATTAAAAACGTTTAAAAGGAGGAATTACAATTAAGTCAATAGGACCAAATAGTATTTGTCCTTCCCTGCAGCAATACATCAGAAGGGAGTTTTTCTGCTGTTAACGCAGATTAGTTTTGAGAGAAATGGTCCCATTTTTATTTTCTTACCTCAGTATCTTGTTTCTGTTTTATATGGCTAACTCTTAGTGGAAACTAATAGTTTACGAGAAACAGGCAACCCTCCCTCCCCCAACTTAATGTTTTAAATATTCCTTTTATCTTTTTTTCTCTCCAAGGAACTCACATCCCCAGAAAAACAAGACACAGATTAAAACTCCAAAATTATTTAAAGATAAAACATTTGGTTTAACAGACTGTTGGGTTTGATTTCTAGAGTACCATAAGCAGTGAAGTATCTGGATTTCTAGATTTAAAGAACTATACTGTAAAAACTCTTGATTTATCATTGGGAATTTTATATTAACAAGAACTTAAGAGTGGCTCAACATCAGCTTGCATGAATATTTAAGGAAGCAATTCTTAATAACTCATCTATTGTATTGCAAGTATCCAGTCTGTTAGAAAACTGTATTCAGTACAATGCTAGAACTTCTAGAAAAAAACCAAAATTGAGAAACAAAAGCACTGGTTAAATTTGACTAAACCAAAACCATTTATGCTTAGAGCTGCATGCATGCCAAACTTTAGGTTACTTAGAGATGAGGTAATAAAACACTTAATACTCAACAGATTTTTACAGGGAAGGAACAGTATTTCTTCTGCATAAGATCATATCCTGCTCCATTTCATTTTAAGAACTGGTTTGATAGCCAAAAGATGGATTCCTTACAAAACAGATGTCTGAAGGATTTTCTTCCTTATTATAGCTAACAGACATGAAAGTCTTTGAGACTTGGTCTTGAAACGTATTTTCTCTGAAGTAATTATTTCAAGGTTACTAAGCAAGTTTTCAAAGAGGTCACATCTAATACTGTTTCATTCTAAGGTTTCTTGCCTGAATTAAAACAACAAGATAGTGTTACATAAGTTGCTTTTCTGACACTTGTTTGGCTGTTGGCAAGCCTGTTCAGCCTGTGACACCCAGGCAGAGATTCACAGTATTGCAAATATCAAATGAAGGTTATTTCAGCAGTTCAAAAAAAGATTCAGAATGACCCCCTTCAGTGTTATTCCTTCTACAAAGTGCTTATACAATTGATATATGATTTCTGTTTGAAGTTAAGTGAGTTTGATTTGGTTTATTAATTTCTCCACCGTATCTGCAATACAAGAGTGATTTTTCAGATTAATTTTATTATTCACTAGGCTTCTCTGGTGCTGTGTCTATGCGATTTTGATTTTTTTTTTTTTACTACTTTTTTTAAAACTAAAAATTTCTCAGCATCTCTGACATTCATTTAGCTCCAGGGTAGCAGGAACCAACAGAGTGGAGAATAGATCAAGTGACAGCAGCCATCAGCAATAACTTCTGTGCCATCAATAACGAGGAGCTTTTAAACTTCCAATTGATGAGGTTTCCATTAGAGATGTCATGGAGTCGACCCAAGGGACCACATTCCGAGAGAAAACGATTCCCACTGGATAGACAGCAGCAGACAATATTCTGTTTCTGAGAGCACAAGGCTCCCGGTGATAACTTGCTTTTCATTGTCAACACACGGATACAGAAAGATAAGGCTCCAGATAGGGGAGTATAAATTTGATGACAGCTTAATGATGAACAAGAATGGCTCCCCACAGGTTGCCCACAGGTACAACCATTTAATTTAGCCCGAAAATCCAGTTGTGAATTTGAGACTTATGACAGGTTTCAGCCAAGGGCTACCACCAGTTGAGCTGCTATTGCTATTCAGTCGGGAGGGCAGGGGAAGTCAAACATGCCTACACATACTATTTGTCATTGCACTTCTTTTGATGCCACTGGCTAAAGGAATAAGTCAGGGTTTTTTTCTAGCTCCTTACAATCAAGATTCAGAACAGAACTTAGGTTATTTTTACTTCTTCAAAATTTTATCCAGCATTGTTACATTAGTAAGGGTTCTTTAATATAAGGAGAAATTACTTCAGCCAATTTACATTCTGTTTTCAGGAACGCCTTTTCATTACATAAATCAAACTAAATAAGAGAAAACAATATACTGTTCCACTCTTTTGTCAATCCACATTACCTTTTCACAGGCTCTGTCTGCACAAGTGCTGCATCTATCATGGCTTTCATCCACAGCTCCATTTCCTTCCCTGTATCTGTGCAGAAATAATAGGTCCTCATGTTTGGATGAGCTGCCTGATTGGAAATGACATGGTCATTGCAATAAAAATATAAGATTCTGTAAAAGAAAAGAGGCAAATATTGTTACTGCATACTCCCTCTAATGCTTTATATAATAAGATTTCTGCAAATAATATTATCAGAAAAAAATATGAAAAGGAATACTACAATGTTTCTCGGTCACTGCACTCATATTTTCAAAATAATTGCCAGTAATTTTCAATCATAGCTGTTTCTTCATTAATAGGCTACATAAAAAACCCTTACATTTCTTCAATCTATTAAAAACTATATTGATCACTCATTAATGTAAACTGATATAATTATTATAAATAAGATTTTGGAATAGATTTTGGCAGCCTGAATGATACAGTAAGTTTTCAGTTGTACTTACCATTGTAAATAAATGATGTGCTGGTTAGGAGACCAAACGAAGTGCCAAAAGGAGCTCATAAAACAACAACAAAAAAAGTCAGGAGAAAATATTTAGTGAAGTCATTTATATCATGATTTAAAAGATCAGCTGTGAAACACTCCTAACAATGGTTCATGTAATATTGTGATTTAAGTGATAATAAATCCTTATTTTTATTTATGTGTGAAGATACTTTGTATCTGAATAACTAAAGAACATTCATTAATAAGGTAAGTTCAGATGCAGATACTGGTCTAAAATACCATGTGGTGCTTTAAAGATCTAAGATACTACTAGTGAGTGATATCCATCCACTTTCCCATTTTAGTAATTCTGTATTTACATCAGGCTAAATACTTGAAGCTTCTGCGACTGTATTATGCAAAAATCAGCCTCAGAAGCTGTTTGTCAATCCTGTTGTACATAATAACTCTGTAAAATGAGTCCTTATCACCAGGTTATTATGCTTTCAGATACAAAACCAAGTGGAAAAATTGATTCCCTTACCTTAAAGGCATATTTGCGGTTAATGTGGTCCTCAGCAGACAGCATAGATATCTGAAAACTAGGCAGAAGTATGCTACCCAGTATTCCCTCTTCTTTCTCATCTGTGAATGCATAATCTTTGATTAGAGAAATAGTGTTTTGACACATGATATTTGCATTCAGATACTTTAGTCAAAATCTTGTGTTCAATCACACAAGACATTCACCTCAGAGGAAAATGCACCAGAGAACCAGAGAGCCAGACTGAGCCGTGTACAGGTATCTAAAGGGCAACTGTGCAGCCCCTCTCTGCCAACACGTGCCACAGAACCTGTGGTGCCCCCCAAAACCTGCCAGGCATCGTGAAACGTCGTCCACCTTTGACTTTCTCCCCGAGATGGACGAGCACAAAGACCCCTCCTGAGCGCGCGGTTCTGTACATGTGTAAGTACGTGAGCTCCCTCACGGAACCTGCCTTATGGAAAACCCCACGAACAGCTACACCCACAGCTCTCCTGGGGATCAGTGTTTACCTGCCTGTGACTTCAAAACTGAAGAGTAGATGGAAGCCAAGCCTCTAATTCAGTGACAAGAACAGTAGCCACCTGCTATCTGTTGTTCTGTAAAAACCGCAAATACCTGCGATGCCACAAGTATTCTAAAGCTCTCATTATTGGTGGCCTTTGAGAAAATTTGCACATTCCTCTTCTGATCTCAAGCATATAATGCTACATAATTCCCATTATAGTACTTAATTATAATTCCCTTTGTAATTCCTACAGAGTTTACACTCGATTACATTCTATTTGTAAGAATGCATATGTTTCAGATAATTCGTAAAAAACAAATTCTCCCCCCAAACACCCTTTTCCCAGAACCCTGTTTTACGTACAATTTTAGAACAATATGTTATACTAATAAATTGACATTTTAATTGAAAGCCACAACCAGTTTTTAAATCCAATTACACTTTAATAAAGGAATAATTGAATGCAATTCACAAAGTCAGTCTTAATTTTATTTCATGAAGAGAAATTCTATTCACAGCCGAATCTTGAGGATTGTCCCCTAAAACACTTCTCATAGTTGAACACGGTGCCCAAAATGAATGACTGTGTATCTATGATATTAGGATGAAAACACAGATATTCCAAAATTTCAAGCCTGAAAAATTAACACTGTCACGATTAAAATGCACTTAAACAGCACAAAAGGGCTATTGCTTATGTGTGGATCTGAAAATACTTTCTTGGTACTCTTTCACTCACTAAATTTTGAAAAGCCACAACCTTCATTTAGATTATTTACATGGAGAAAGCTCTGCCCAGCCATTTTAGTATTACATGACAGGTTAGATGTAAAAATTATGCTTTCTAGGATAGTTATTTAATTGGAGAGTTGAGAATAAAATTATTTTGATTAAAAGGCAGAGATGGAGTGGATCTACTTTCAGGTACTCAACTGTACTCATAAGTATGTCTGAAACCATCTCACCTTCCCCTCTCAAATATTTACTCCCCTGCGAGCCTCAAAAAAAATCTGCCCTTTTCCCCCCCATCCTCAAACACATGGCAGATGCTGGGGTTTACTTTATTTGGACTGTTGTTTGGGGGAAAAATTCTTCCCTTCTGCTAGATTATATTTTGACTTATTACTGAGTCAGTCACACCCACTAGTGCCATATAAAAGCACAAGGCATTTTTTGTTCCACTGAACAGCTGCAGGTCTGGAGGACTTTGGTCTCTGTTAAAGACATACTGCTACATTCCACTTCCAGATTTTCAAAATCTGTTTCCAATCAGACTTGCTTTTATCTCCATACCCATCTTTACTTGTGTACTCTGTATGAACAGTACAAGAGAAAAATAGCATATCTTCTGGTCAGTTCTCAGAACTTTTACTTGTGGCAACAATAACCTTCCAATAGGACAGTGGACGGTCTTTCATCCCTCTGTGAAACAAAGTATTCTCTTAGCTCTGAAAAAATACAGTGACATGATTTTCTTTTCACCTGCAGATTGTGTTTGAGCTGTTAACACTGGAACACAATCGCAGACATTCAGCAAGATTTACTAATAAAACCAAAAAAAGCCCCGAACAACCAGAAACACGATTTGCAATCTGGGGGCAAGTGCACAGCTCTCTCATTTCTATTTTTCAATGTCTGAGATAGAATTAACAGAAATATAAAAGCACAGGGCATAGAGTGAAAGTTTTTGGACTATCACTACAAGTTTAATCACAGTTTAACAGCTTTAATTATTTTCTAGTACCTAAAAGCTAAATTTATCGTGTAAATTATTTAGGCTGTTCTGTTTGAATTTCAACTTATTGGGCAGATTAACATGTAGAAATTAAAAAGTAAGATAATAGAGTTGTTTGGATTTATTTGTTGTTTCTTTTGCTTATTGCTTTTTTCAAATTTATTTTTAGATACTTCCTGGGCTGCGCTCTTAAGCAATTTAACCTGTTCTTACAGCAGCCAAAAAGTAGAACTGCCTTTAGAACTTTTGGAAGAGAAAACCTAAAGACTTGTTAAAAAGAAGAAAACCCTGTCAGAAAGCACAGATAATGACCCTTTAAGTAAACACAGTGTAACTCTATCAGTTGATGAAATTACTGAAATTACAGCCTAATTTTGACTCTGCAGTGGTTTATCAAACTATGTATATTTCTTAGGGTAGAGAAATGAAGCCTAATGATTATAGTTTAATAACTCAGAATTTGTTAACTTTGCAGTTACAAGTAGCAAACAAAGAGTTGCAGTTACAGAGCTTTCATGTTTCATGACCTGATTTGTCTTTGATTAGATCCATGTTGCACTTTAACAGAAAACCATTTCAAATTTATCTGTCACTGCTTTCAGCATCACCAGCATCAGCACCACTCCCACCAATTCTAAAGTCTCATCCTACAGCTGAAACCCTTTCTTACCCTCCACCTTCAATTAAGGCTGCAGATGGCCCTAACTGCTCATGTTCCTCTATTTTGCTTTACAACCCTCTTCACTCTTGATTTCAGGATTTAATATGTTTCCATATGCACAAATCCCATTTGTTTATCTCCTCAGGAGCACTACAGTTAATAATCTGTAATGCGGAAGGAATCAGTTTTTTAACACACATAACTCCAGACTAGAATTACAAGCAGATAATTTTTCCCATGTAAAATAAGTCTGATGTAGCTACATAAGGTTACTAACAGATTCCTTTGTTCTAAATACAGCAGAGACTTCTACTCTTATGGAACTGGACAACATTTCACTTTATAAGTATTCATGAACACTGATTAGAGTTCCCAAAGGTGTATATATCCTCTTATCATTCCAAAGGCAGAGTTTCAGCTCCCCTGAACTATCCCTTCCCTATCCCCATCCCTTTCAGTTACTTAAATTGCATGAAAAATCAGATTTAAACTGACATACTTAGTTTCTAGCAACAGAAGCAGTGAGAAAACTACAATCCACAATTTAATAACAGAGGTGGCTGTGAATGGGTTTGCCCTTTGAGCATACCCTGACAGGCAGGAAGCAATTAAGTGAAATTGGTAATTAAGGAAGAAAGAAAAAAAAAAAGATAAAAGTAGCAGGCCTGGATATTGACAGCTATACAACCTTGTTAATCCATTAAGTTAAGTAGCAGCTTCTTATTTCCTACATTTGAGTGGTGTGTCAAAATTTATCTGCTTCTAGTAAAATTAGCAAACGAAGGTGTCGGGAGTGGAACTCACCTCTGTAATAGAAGAGACACAGATCGGAGAGCACAAACCACCTCTTCTTCCACAGCTTCATTCCAGTGCTATCCTGTATTAACCAAAGGGATCAGGTAAGAGCTCTCAGACTGTTGACAGCAGTCATCCATAAGGCAAACCAGGTACTACATAACTGTGGTGCTGTGCCAGTAGCTCATTTTCTTGGCTATTTTAAGCAACTTTGACTTTTCATCACGACCTGTCACTGCATACAAGTGACACAGGAAGCCTGAAGGTAACAGAGAATCATGGAGTTGTTTAGGTTGGAAAAGACAATTTAGATCATGAGGTCCAACTGTTACCCAGTACTGCCAGTCCACCACTAAACCATGTTCCCAAGTGTCACATCAACACATCTAATTATACCTTCAGGGCTGGTGACCTAACCACTTCCCTGGGCAGCCTGTTCCAGTGCTTGACAACCCCTGTGGTGAAGAATTTTTTTTCCTAATATCCAAACTAAAACTCCCCTGGCATAACTGGAGGCTGTTTCTTCTTGTCCCATCCTTTGCCCCCACCTCACTACAATCTCCTCTCGGGTAGCTGTAGAGAGTAAGAAGGCCCTACCTGAGCCTCCTTTTCTCCAGGCATGCTAGAGGCTACAATCTACAATTAACCAAAAAAAAAAGTGTATATGCATATATATATAATTTTTTTTTTACTAAAAGAGCAAGGTAATACTTGGGGTACATCCTCCTTTCCTCCTTTGTTTTCTTAAGAAACTCTGCTGAACTTCCACTACCACTCACATTTAGAGCAAATTTCTTTCCCAAATAAAGTTTATTCCTAAAGCAATTTCATTTTCTTTTATTTTTATAACCAATTTACACTGCACAACTCAGAATGAAAAACTACCACCACTACTGCAGTGTAAATAAGCCTGAGTATTGCAGCACACACATCCTGGTTGAATTGGATTTAATAAATATGTTAATCTGTTCCAAGAAGAAAAGTAGGTATGAATTATCAATATTCTTGTAGTAAACAGGTTTTTTGTGGCAACCAAGGGGGATTCTATAATGAAAAACTGTAGGGTGGTGTGGGTTTGTTTTTGGGGTTGGTCTCCTCCCCCCTCTCAAACACACACCCCTGGCAAAAGTCAGCATAATTTTTAGCCTCATATTTCAAGCTCTTCTCCTTTTGGGGTAGGGGAAATGAGCTAAAAGAAGAAAAGGTAAACCAAGCATTACCTAAGAAACATTATGCAGAAAAAGTATGTTCACTGTAAACATCTTCCAAAGAAAGAGTTAGCTCTAGACTTAAAAATTAGTAGAAAAATGGAAGAAGGGTATCATCACATGCATTGAGACAGAACACCCTGAGTTAAACAAAAATTGCCATTCTCTGTGATTACACAAACATGTTGCACTATCAAAAAGAAACCTCCACAAGCTTTCACTATAAATTTCTGAAGATCGTGTCTGTTGATAAAACCCTAGACTGAACTGGCTTTCAACTACTACTACGACATGGAAATATTGAGCAGCCCCTTTCCTTACAGACACCAACCAAACATCACACTGTTTAAATCATTTTACACAGTAAGCAGTATGACAGTGAGGTGGATTAAAAACTGGTTTTACAGCCAGGCCCATGAGTGGGTGGCCAGTTCCTTGTGATCCGCCCCAGGGGTTGATACTGTGGCCAAGACTACACAACAACTTCATTAATGAGCTGCACACCCCCAGCAAGTCTGCAGATAACACAAGTTATGAGGGGTGGCTCATACACCAGATGGTTGTGCTGTCATTCAGAGGGACCACAACAGGCTGGGAAACTGGGCAGAGAAGAATCTCTTGAAGTTCAACAAAGTTAATACTCAGTCCTCCATCTGGAGAGCAATAACCTCGTGCACCACCACAAGCCAGCAACGCGCCCTCACGGCAAAGAAGGCCAACAGCATCCCAGACTGCATTAGCAGAGCTGTCAGCAGCCACAGGGAGGAAGGACAACCTTCCTCTCTACTCAGCACCAGGGAGGTCTAGCTGGAGTAATGGGTTCAATGCTGGGCTCACTGGTACAACAGAAACATGAACACATTGCAGTGAATCCAGCAAAGTGTCACAAAGTTGATGAAGGGATTGGAGCATCTTCCATATGAAAAGAGGCTGAGGGAGTTCGGACTGTTCAGTCCATATATCAGTGTGTAGAAATACCTGATGTAAAAGTGTATAGAGAGGGTGGAGCCAAACTCTTGCCAGTGACAAGAAAAGAAACAATGGGCACAAACTAAGAAACACAAAATTCCACTTGAGCAGAGGTCAACTTGTTTGCTCTGAGACTGGTCACACACTGCCACGAATTTCCCAGAAAGGCCGTGGTGCAGTGTCCATCCCTGAGGATACAGTCCTGGACAACCTGCTGTAGCTGAGCCTGCTTTGAGCAGGGGAGGTTGTGCTACATGATCATGAGGTGCCTTCTAACCATGACAACTGTGTGATGCTGTGATCTTAAAATATATCCAGAAAACACTGCTTTAGGAATAGAGTTACTTTTTTCAAGCTAAAGTTTAATAGCCCCATAACAAAGCAACAAAATCTCTCACCTTTGTGAGAGTTTTTCACACTCAACACTGAATCAGAGTAGAGGTCACAGGATTGTCTAAACATGGAAAAGTCTTTAACTTAAACAGATACTTCTAGATCTTATTATCTGGGGGGTAATTTTTAAAAACTGACTCATCAAGAGCATCCAGAAAGCTATGCAGGTCATTCCAGTCTATCTGAGTAGGCACAGTAAATGACAATGTACATCAAAATTACATACACACATGTCTCAGCTGAGTTAAAATTACAAGTTCTTACAGGGCTGTTGGTGGATTTTAAAAATATAGTCCTAATATGGCCTAATCAGTTTTGTTGTTCATTTTTTTGATTGTGTTACTCTACTCTGAATTCCTGCAAACCCATTTAGTGCAAGTGGTCTGGTATTGCAGAACAGCAAATCTACTGCAGGCTAGCAACACTGTCACTAAATACCAGGAATATTTTCAATAATGCCTATTTTCAACAGGAAAACCTAAAATCATCTCTGTTTTTAAGACGATTATCTTTAGGAAAACAGGCACACCTATGCAAAATATATGAAAAAATGGCTCCACTTCCAATTTTTTATTGAAAATATTTACTTACTTTTAGAAAAAAAATTAAGGATATAGCAAAACAAACAACCCCCCCAAAAAAACCCAAACAAACAAACAAACCAACCAACCAAACAACAACAACAAACCACAAAAAAACCCACCAATATTCTGGGCCATACATCCTTGTCCCATCATCTCGACATGTCGGAAATTAAATCAGCTATTTACTGCCAACATCTGCCTAGATTTTTCAAGTCCTCCACGTATTTTAGAAAGAATTATGTACATACAATCCATCAATGTTCTTTACTTGTCCAATGTCCTTATTTGTATCAGAATGACATCCAATAAGTAGATAATTAATTGAAAACCACGAGTCAGTTCCTCTCAGTTTGGAGCTTCACTCTGCTATCACTGTATTTTATATAAATGATTGTCTTTTGCACATTACACACATCACAGAAAAAAAAAGAAGGGGGTGAAGAAGGTAAGAGTACCTGTTTGTAGAGCCAGCCACGTCTGACAACCGGTGCATTAGGATTTCTCTTTATGGAGTTCGATCTCTTTCCAAAATTATGAACCTTCTTTGAAGATCGTGATGTCTAAATTGAATTGAACAGGTTAAAAAAACCATGACATCAATATCTGCTGAAAAATCATAACACGTTTCCTTTGCTTTAAGAACTTTTTCTTATACGTGTTCCTCTAGGGGACTGCAGAACACAAACTGCATTCCTTTTTCAGATGAACAATTATTGTGATGGTTCTGCTGGTTTAAGCATTTCTTTCATTTCTTCTGCAGAAAATATAAAGATAAATCCCAAGACAAGTACTTGAAGATTTTTTTTTTTAAACAAGAAAAAACCCAAACAAATACATATCTGACCTTCTTATAAAAAAGGTAGAATGCCTACTAAGTTGTAGAAAGAGAAGTAAACTCTCAGAACTATTATTAATTATGAAAAATTACATCACCTGGGCAGAAAATTTTGCTCTTTCTTGCTTCGAACTCTAACCTAATATATGACAACTTGTCTGGATTTCAACAAGAAATAACTCCCCCTTTCCTAACACATACTAGTTTTTTTATTTTTTCTTTCTTCTCAAGAACCTTTTGCTCTATGATCTCTTGGCTAGTTTGAATATTTACTATTTCACCTGCTTGCACTAAGGTCTACTTTGAAACTTTTGTCCTGAAACTCCAATGCTTATATTTGCTGTTGCTTGTACCTTTTAAAACCTTGCGATGATCACGTATGACTAAGAGAAGTAGGAAAACCAACCCATTTTAGATTTTATCCTTCTACTTGAATAACCAAAAGAAATTGGAAAAGGTATAAAGAAACGTGCAGTGCTTTGCCAATTCACACTTCCATTCTTCTCAGCCTACATTAAGGAGTCTGTGCTGTAACTAAATGAGCTGAACATTTACTTGTGTTTTAAATCCTGTAAGAACTGGTGCCTCAGAGACCATGCCATGTGATAGAGCAAAAGAAGTAAAATTCAAGTAAGTTTTTTAAGCTGTATTCATGGCTCTGCTTCAAATCCACCATTTGAACTGAGACAATATAATCCTGTGTCTCAGCTTCCCTATCTCTGCTACTGAGACTAATCATGAGTGTATGCAAAATTTCCGAAGGAGGAACGCTAAACACACACTCAGGTTTTGCTGCAAATTAGGGTATGGGGGTTCTCTGTGGAAATTCTCTCAACACGTATCACAGAACTAAGCTGGGTTTTACACATGTTTCAGAGAGAATTCCACAGTAGGTGGAATCATAAACTGGAAACTTAATTCAAAATTACGTGCAGCTTTTGTCAACGATGCCAGCAACTGAAGGATACATCACCTGGCTAAAAAAGAATAACATTACACAAACTACGTGTGTTTGCCTAAAGTCTACAACACAATGAAACAAGGACGTTTTGTCTCTCTTTTCTTGCAAGAATCATGAGGGAATATAAAAACAATTAGAGTGCTTGTAATTTCCCTTGAAGATACAGCAATTTGGCTCAGCTCTGGGAAGCACGACAGAGCAAGCAATTCAAAAGCAAATTAAGAATAAAAGTAAAAAATGTCCACATTTTCATCTAAAAAATTCTACCACTGCAAAATGGAGAATGGTTTGTAAGAAGCCAAGAGAATTATGACATCCAGCTGTGAAAAAGCAATATACAGAGAACCTATAACAATCTAGTTATAAAGTGAACTACATCTCTCTCAGTTAACCTGCATGACTTGGTACTGGAATATCACACAAGAGCTCTGCCAACACTTTGATCAGAAATAATTTATAATGCTCATAGCTGCTCTAATATTAGGTATTAAAGGTTCAAAACCTCTCAAGAGTGTTCTAGAATTCCTATACTTGTAAAAATAGCTAATGTATTAAAGATGCTTCTGAAAACACAACGAACCACAAGTACTACTAATGTCAAGTCTACCAAAAAATTCAGATAATTTAGACAGCTCTCTCTAAGGCAGGTCTGATAAAAAACCATATTGACTCCAATTTCCCTGAGCTAACAGCAAAGTTTTAATGGGTTACATTCTACCAACTGTGAATACAAACTTCCTTTAATTAAATGCAGCATCACAAGTGCTTTCTAATTTTAGTTAATACAGAGAACACTTCAGATGACTCGTGATTATTTTACCTCACACTGCATAAAGAGAATAACTGTTCACAACAAACTCTGAGCCTTGAGACAACAAGTACTGAAATACTGAAGGTGCATATATAAACTAATTATGAGTTCTCAGACTTTTTACATCACCTCCTCCTCTTGTTATGCCTGGAATCCCTGGTCATTCCATATTCTCCCTCACATATCTAATTATCTCAAACTGTGGACACAGGAAGACGGGGAAGAAAAAAAAGAATTGAAGGGTTCAAGTACTTTTTACCCCATAGCACTAAAAATCCAGGACATATTGCCAGCTCCAGCTTCTGGAGAAGGCAAAGAGAAAAGGAGGATAGTGAATAAATAATCCAGCTACTAAATACTTGCTGGAGGTGTAGAAGTTAACAGAGCAAGCAAACATAGTCACATCTGGTACCATCTGATCCTTTCTAAGGCATTGTCCTGGCAACTGTGATATTTCTAAAACCAGAACCTAAGTGAGGGACCCTTTATGGTTCCAGTACTGAGAAAGAAGCCAGGAAGTCCAGCCAGTGTTATTCACTCTTTCCCCAAACTGAAAAAAACAAAACACCAGCAGGGTTTTGAACTCTGGGCAACAGAGCAGTCAGCAGCTGGGGCTGCACACTTCATCACGCTGCAAGATGCTTTTCTCCCTGCTTAGCTGGTAGAGGACACAGGATTTACGTGAGGCTTCTTCCCCAGTTTTGGAACTAGCACAAGAGTAATTCATTAACCTTAAACTTACTGCATATGTATTTGAAAAACATAGGTTGAAGTCCTTGCTAATATGGAAATTTTCTGCATGTAAATTCAGAGAATAGAAATCTATATCTCTGTTACTTTCCAATTCTGTTTAAAAATATGTTTCCAGTCTTCAAGGCTTACATTATCTTCCAAACCACAAAGCAACATGATTCTGCCTTCTGGATTTTGTAGGCAATTTCAGTGCCTTCCAATGTTGCAGTTTTCCATGAGATCAGTGGGTTTCTGCCTCAGCATTTTAGCTTAGACTAGGAGGCTGCTCTTAAAGCAAATCTCCCAATCATTCATGCTTACTGTGCTTTGGTTTGCATAATAAAGCAAACTGGATTTAATTTAGGGTAAGACTAAAATGGAAGATGTACAAGGAGCACTACTGGACTAGTCTGACTATGGAAACACAATATAGGTATTCAGCCTGAGCACCAATACTGCCCTTCACACTGTCCCTGTTTACTTTGCGGTTTGCTAATGAACCTCATGACTATTAATCCAAAATTTCCAGCCTAGGTAAGGCTATACCTAAACTAACCATTTAAAGCTGGACTCGCTTGAGCACTGTATGAAATATATAAACAAACTGATAAACATTTATAAACACTGTGATACATCACAGTGACTTAACAGAGTCACCAGGAGCTCTGCAGCATCTGTCCTGGGCTAACACTCCACTCCACTTGCTACGAGAAAATCGTTCCCTTTATTCTGCTGATAATCAGGACAGTAATGAAGAGCAGCAGAGATGAACTGTGGAGGGTGACTGGTAATATGACTTTACACATTATAAAGCCTATTCCCTGAATGCATTTCATAATCGTATTTGTCTGGGTAGTGATTTTAACAGCAGGGAAAAAATAAAATAAAACAGACAACTACGAAACCGATTTCCTAATTTTACAAAGAGAGATGAAAACATGTACTTCTGTAGCAATTTCAGGCCTATGCAGATCTTTTTCACAGTCAGAGGTCTGTCCTAGGGGCTTCAAGTTTAGAAATACACTTCAAGCTAACAGGGAAGAAGCAGCACTTAACAGAGTTGTAGTGTGTTATTTGGCCAGCATCATGTATACAGTGGGAGAGGAGGATTAGAATTAAGACTTTTACTAGGGTAAGACTGACCTTTGCCTCACCTCATACTAGCCTCTGGGCAGCAGCAGAGTCTTTCTGCCACAAGATAGAAATTTCTCCAAGTTCCATATCTATTTGGGATCAATTAACATTAATAAAAGGAAGAACTTATTTCTATACCCCTCATCTGTCTGAAACTTTAGTTGTACCACAAACTTTTGTTCTATTCCTCATCACCTTCCAACATCACGTGTGTTCATGAGTTATCTCTGAAAATAGAAACACTTAAAAAATACATGAAGCAACCACACAAGGCATCCTTCTGCTCTGTAATTTACTGTCCTCAACAACATTGTATTCCTCTTCCATTGTGCTGTAATACATGGAACCTCTATATATTATACTCAAAAGTTGGTAAGACAGCTAAGAATTTCAGGTCCTACTGCTGAAAGACGTGAATAAAAACATACAAGAAAATCAGTTTTGTATCCATGTACAACCCATTGGCCCTTTCTATACAGTTATCTTTAAAAGTGTTTTGACTCATTATCCTTAAATAACTGCCAGAAAATGCTGACTAGTATCAGCTGTGGTTCTACTTTACAAGTATTCACCTCCTAAACACAACAATTTTAAAATGGTGTGGCAGTAATTCAGACAAATTCACATTTAAAAAGTGATTTACAGTAATTATACATACAGCCACAAGAACCATATTAATATTTTAAGTCCATTTAAATAACTGGAACAGGAAGAATGAAAAGTACAACAAGAATCTGGTTTTTTTAAATATTATTTTCACAGAAAGCTAAAGTGTCATTAATCAAGGGAAGTAGAGAAATTACAGTAACTGGGCCATAGAAATCTCAATTTCCTTCTAGAACGTTATGAAACAAACATTAGGCTAAAGGGTATTTTCAACTTCTCCTTTGAAAGAGAAGTGTGAAAAATATGCTTGTAAAACACATGCTCCTAAATTGTAATTAATTTCCTACATTTAACTTAAGATTGCTTCCTAGAAAACTAATTTCAACAGAACTAGCTCTGTAACTATTGCATTCTATATCACTATTATGACTATAGCAATAAGTTATCTTGGGTTTTTTGCTTGCTTGGTTGTTTTAGGGCTCAGCTGGTTCTGAGTTCATTTTTTTGCTGTTGTTGTTTGGGTGTTTTCTAGTTTGTTTTGGTTTAAACTGGTTTTCCTGCATGGACTTAAACATGATCATATGAAAGTTAAGATGGATTTTGTTACTCTTTACAATACATCTGTGACTATTTTTCCCCCCAGCAACATTAACAGATTAAGGCACTTTTTTCATTAAATAACTTTTCTGATGTAGGTCAAGGATTCTGTCTATCTCGTTAGACATCTAAAACAACAAATATTTCCAAAATGCACTTAAAGAAACCTTGCAATGTTTTCTCCCACATGGAAAATAAATTATTTCAGTCCAAGTTTCTGAAATCAGGGAATTTGTTCAGTTAAAACACATTCCAAAGTTTATTTTTCTCTTGCAGGCTGGATTAACCTGCCAAAAAAACACTTCTCAGGGTTAAAATTTTCATTGACTAGCAAAAGTATAGGGTTTTTTCCCCTTGTTTAAATGTTAACTACTAGTAGAAGAGATGACAGGGCTCTTGTCTGTCATCACTGACCAAAGCAGTTATCTTGGTGTCTAAGCAAACTTAAGGGACTTCTTAATTTTGTATCAAGCACACTCTCTTTACAGGAACTGAACTTTTAGTTTCAGTTTAGAAAACTAAAAAAGCAATAAATGCACACAATAAGCTCATCAGCTTTATCCAGTAAACTTAAAAGTTGATAAAAACATCTGGGCATTTACCTTAACCCCCTGAGAAGCTGGGCAAATGGAGAAGTAAGACACAAATTCAGGTGACTCTAAGAACCTCCAGAACTTTCTCCAGGAATTTTCCCAGGAAAGGAGGACTTCTCGTCCAATGCCAGCAAATCATGTCAGCTGCTGTTTACCACAGGGTCACCTTCCACCTCTCTTATAACTACTTCTTATACACAATTATAACTGTTTTACCTGGAGAAATCCAGTCAATTATTTGTGATTGAGCAATTTCTGTAACAATGGTTGCCCAGATGCCTCATCAGTCACTCAAGATTCTGCTGTTCACACAGATTAGAAAGGTCAGATTCTGTGAACAATTTAAGTATGTGCAAGTAACAGGATCGGAGTTATCTGATAAAAATTACAGTTACAGTGATAATTTGTTTCAGACACTTATGTTTCCAAATTAAACATGAAAGGGCTCAAGTGCCCTGAAAAAGAGATATATCCTCTGTTTCTCTTTTTCAGTGGAATACTAATATATAGCACTGTCTAGTACCTTGTGGAATAACTGAATAATTTTAATTTTAATTTTATTTGGACATAAAGACTTACTCTGCCCACAGGGCTCATTGGATGAGCAGCATAATCTGATGTCAGATTATAGTTAGTTGCTTCACATATCATGCTTACTGGTCGCTCCTTCTTTTCTTCAGATGTCATTGCTGCAGCAGTCCTGAAAATAGAATATGTAATAGCACTAGAACATGCTGTGTGTGCAGACTGCTAACAAAAAGCACCCCTAGATGTAGCCTAGTACAGCCTGTGTCCTACTTTTCCAATCTGAAAGCACTTCATTGCAAAGTTACCTGCACTGTGTTTTAAACTCAAATCTATAAGAGATGAATTTTAAGGCGTTGCTCTAAAACAGGATTTCTCTATTAGTGTAAGGTGTTGGTGGGAGGGAAAAAGACAGGTATGAGCATGAGATGGAAATGGGAAGAAATGCCCTCCAAAGAGCCCTTCTGGCTTTGCCCCACTTGGTGAGAAGAGGCAGGTTTTGAAATTGCAGTTCTCATGGTTTTTGCTCTCGCCACCATACAACGTGTTTCAGCAATGTTGGTGAGCAGGACACCCAAAAACCAACCACACACAAAATCCTGAGGTCAGGTATGAGTTCCACGAGTATCTCCTTGCATTGCTGTGTATTCTACAAAACTAACGCAGACACAGCAAATCCAAGCAGTTATCCAGTGATTCAGAAAGCGTCCCAACTGGTCAAAAACATAACCAGCTGAGGAGAAACTATCAGGGAAAACATTATAGATTAACAGCATGTGACTGTCCCCAAGTGATCATAAAATTCATTGCTTCTGGGAGGTTTATTTGGTTATGATATAATATACAGGTCGTTTGCTAAACCTACAGAATAAGTAAAGCGACAAGTGGAAACTCACACAGTGCAGAAACATGGTGCATTTCTATCACACAACTAATTTGGGCTATGGTTTTGATCTTAAAAATTAGCATTAAATATTTAATACTACTTTCAAGTAATTTAATCAAGTAAAACTATACACATGCTGATCTGACTTGTGAAAAATAAATATTGCAACTAGTAATTCACTGAATCTTGCTTCAATATTAACAGGTTTTAGAACATATATTTTATGGAGTGAAACAGATGGCACTTACTGTTCGTTCACAACAAAAATACAGTTGTCCTGCGATGGTTGTCCTGTTACTGGATGTTTGCAGGTTACTTTTCGTTCATTATGACTGTGAAAGAGAGAAAAAGAAAAGTATTAGGCAATGATGTTTTGATTTTCTAACTCAAATATGTAAATCCGGTACAACGAATATATCAATACAATGAAAACAATTATGAATATTTCACTATGGCATATAACAACATCTGTGTACACACACACACAATGCATATATATATAAATATATATATATAAAGTAATAAAAAGGATGAGAACAAGTGTTAAAGAATCTTCATTAATACCTTGGAAAGAGATGGGAAACATTGGCACTGGGTTGGTAATTGTTTTGCATTTTAAAAACCAGAGCCAGTAAAAGACTTATTAGTTCATATATGAACATAGGTAATTCACTTCAGCTACGTCTTAATGTGTTCATCAACAGGATTTCAGCTAGACAGGGACAAATTAAACCTGAGACACACATAATTGCTCTGTAAGGATAAAATATCACTACTGTAAAGCAATTGTCTTCTACCTTAGAACATGAAGATACCAGTTTAAAATTTCTGATACTACAGACAAATATCCAATGACTGGAACAAGACTGATGAATCACAATCACGGTCCTACTTTTGCAGGTGACTTTTTAATTCAGAGTGTTGCTCCCCTGCAGTGATCCCAGGAGTACCTTCAAGTGTCAGGGAGCCTGACAACCCAGAGCTTCACCCTCAGCAGCACAAAAACACCCACTTGGCAGTATCTCGCTCCCCTGAACTGCAGGTACTGTTAGACCACAGCGGCTCCCACAGTTTGGAAGAAATTGCCAAAATTCAACAACTATCAGCTGTTGCCTGAACTCAAGAAAGAAATATCTGAACTTGAGTCCTCCAGCCTCCGAAGGGAAGGAAGAGAAGTGGAGGAATTCTCTGGTTCTGGGCTCCTCAGTTCAAAAAAGACAAGGAATTACTGGAGAGGGTTCAGTGCCAAGCTACAGACATGATAAGGGGACTTCTGAGGAAAGGCTGGGAGAGCTGGGCCTGTTAAGCCTGGAGAAGAGAGGACTGAGAGGGGATGTTATCACTGCACCCATGTATCTGAAGGGCAGGTGTTAAGAGGGTGGGGCCAGACTCTCTTCAGTGATGCCCACTGACAGGCACACACTGAAACAAAGGGAGTTCAATTTGAATATTAGGAAAAACTTCTTTTACTGTGAGGGTGACAAAGGACTGGAACGCGCTGCCCAGAGAGGTTGTGGAGTCTCCTCTGGAAAGATTTAAAACCTGCCTGGATGCAATCCTGTGCAACCTGCTCTATGTGACCCTGATCTCCAGAGGTCTCTTCCAACCCCAAGCAATCTGTCATTCTGTCATTTACTGCCTACCAGATATGTCAATCAGCTGGCTGTTACAACCTGTGCCTGCTGCAGACGGGGGCTTTTCCACCCCCTCCATGCAAGCAGCAGGATCCCAGCCCAGTTACACCAGGAGCACACCTGAGAGCACGGAGCTGCCAGCTGGCACAGCGACAAGGTTAGGACAGGCAAGGATGGCTGGATTGCAACAACCCCCTCCGAACTCTCCTGCCCCAAAATGTAGGAAAGAGAGCAGGGAAGGTACACTGACAAAATTTAAACCTGGTTCAGTGTTTAAAAAGCATATGAGCAGAAATCAGGCTAAGAAAAGGCAGTGAGGATACAACGCAGGTGTGCTATTCGGATATCATCCACGTGTTTCAAAACTAAATTCTTTTATTTTTAACACTTCAAAAAGTGTTTATAAACAAAAAAAGTATACAATACAAACCCACCAGTATCTGAAATCAGCACTGTAAATAATGAAAAAAGTAATTCCATTTGACAGCATTTACTTTGGCAAAGAATATATGGTGATACTGTTTCTCATGTAAGGTATCTTATATAATTATTATGCCTTCTTTTATCAGAAGTTCAGCTCTTAAAAATATTCTTGGACAGAGAATAAACCTGGACCAAAAAAACTGCTTTAGTTGCAAGATGGCAGAAGGGGTGCAGAACAACAAAACCTTTGAATGGCACTTTACCCCTAACACCTACTTCTTTTATTGTCTATTCGTTTAACCACCTTGGCTTTCAAAATCGTGAAGCACAGTCATCTCACAAATGTTATGCTCTCTTCCTTTCCTGCTTCTTAAAACAACCTCAACTTAACAAGACTATCTTTACATTCCCCACTTCTAAAAAAACTCCTTTGGATCATAACATTTTGCAATTATGGAGCATTATTAAATAAAAGTTGCCTCCAAACCAAAGCCTAATAAAAAAGTCATGCTACTTTCATGGTGAATGAATGGATAAATCTAGATAAACCTAGAGTGCAAGATTAGAAAGATAGCCCAATTCTTTGCACTTTCTCTACTGGGATTTTAAAAACCTACTAATACCTAAACGGTCAGAATGTGTTACAGAGCGTAACTAATGAGCCAGCAAATGCTGGTACTTTATCTTTGTACTAAATTCAGCAGAATTCTAAGTCTAGCTTCTAAAAAAGCTGCTGTTGCAGAAATGTATCAATTACAATGAGGGGACAAGAAAGAGTTGATATGAGGACATTCTGTGCCATTCCTAATTGCCGTGGTCTTACAATGCCTTTCGAGCAAAAATGACCCAGATTGAAGAGAATTCCATTTCAAAACCCTCCTGAGGAAGTATCTGGCCTTGTTTTATTTTGGGGTCATCCCTTTTTTTTTTTTTCTTTTCCAAAAAACTTTCTTTTTGTTCCCTCTGACATTTCAGAAACTCTCACGCCAAACTGAAAAAAAAAACCCCAAAAAACCAAAAAAACCCCATGGAGACGAGCTGGTGCTCCACAAGCTTTGCCAAAATGTTGCTGTCTTGTTCACAATTAAACCATGGCAGGGGGCTATCAGCTGACATCCAGAAATGTAGAAATAAGTGGATCAGGATTTCTGCTCAGGGACAACACTTGGGATCGCTACAGAGGAGACACATCCCATGTTTTGTGTGAGTGCACCTGGCTCACACTGCCACAGGAAGAGCCCACATTCCAAGACTGTACAGGGGAGGCCAAAGAAAAGCAGGGAGGGGGTGGAAAATGAGTGAGAGGAGAGGAAGCACTGACACAAACCTGTTCAAGAATATTTTGTTTCAGGTTTGAGTCACATACCAAGTTGGTATTCCAAAAACATCAGAATGTTCTTGGACAAAATACTGTTTTCCTTACTACTCACACTGATGTTGAGATGTATAGGGGGGTAGCTGACATTACATAAAAAAAGGTAAAAAAACGTATCACAGACATGATATGCAGCACCTTCTTTCTAGACCTGTACAGTCAATTCCTCCTAACAAGTCAATGCAAAGGAAAAACAACCTGTTCTCTCTCTTCAGCTCAGATGCAAGTGAAATCTCAGGAGTGAACACTGGAAATTCAGCTTGTGCAACTAAGTGTGACGACTGTAAATATGTCTAACTGGTTGAATAGATTTTAAATACTTCCATTTGAAAACTTTTTCATTACTCATCTAATTATGGCATTTTTGGCAGTAATTTAGCTGATATTTTGACAAGACTCCTCAAAATACTTGCGCAAGGTGTAGAGAAGCTTGATAATTATTGTCATAACCCTCCCACATAAGAGTAGGTTAAGGCATTTGTTTTAAACTCCATCTTGCAGAATGCAGGGAGCTTTATCAGAACCAAGCTACAATTTGATATTCACAATCTTCAACATCCAATTTAGATAGTTGTTCAGTTATCTATAAATTTCTGGGTCCATACACACACTTAAAATTTCACATTGCACTATAATAATATATATCTCATCGATAAATCTCAGGGGAAATAAAGCAATAAACTGGATTTTTTTACTGAGAACTCTAATTTCAATTTTATACAAACTCCAACATGTAACTCAGAGTTTCAACTCTGCATATTTATGTGTCAGTATTTTTATTATGTGGAAAGAGAGTGATTCACTTTGACACAGGCAGCTAGAAGCCAGCATGTTCCTTTTTACTTATTCAGGGATACAGCCTCCAACAGGTATATGGAAACAACACTCCTCTTCCTTCTCTCTCCAATTTTTCCTACCAACATGTTTTGAGAACACAGAATAACTACACATACGTTCTGCTACACTTATACAGAGGGACATAACTGATCCTTACTATTTTAGGATCCACACCAATGGCATGCTGAACACTAGAGACAAAGACAGGAAAAAATTCCCAGTGTATTTCATTACTATTCATCAGCATATTCTCCAGACTTGGTATGTGGCACAAACTATTCTTCATTAATATCTGCTACCAGGATGTGCCAGGCTTCAAAAATCGACACAGGTTGAGTAAGATGACATGAGATAAGCACTTCACTGCAAAATAGAGCATGTATCAAGGTATGTTCTTGCATCTGCCAAGATAATACTCTGTTCTTGATTCCAGTAGTGGCTTGGTACCTGCGACAGAAGAATCGAAACCAAACTAAACCAAACCAACAACAAAGAAATAAGAAAACCCACAACACAAAACCCTAACCACACCAAAATAGCTTCACACGGGGACAGGTTCCATTTTTAGCTATCTCAGTGCAAGACACCAACTTAACACACACCTACTTTACTTGACCTCTTTTCTCCAGAATTTTCAAACTTCTCCTTCCCAATCCTTTCCTCTGAAAACTGTAAGCTTTGGCATCAGTTTAGCACATAGCTTAGTTCTGGCACATGGACAAGCCCTCAGAGCAAAAGGATTTATCTTGTTCAGGTTAGAAGCTGACAGTAACCTTGAATTTGACTTATGTTATTTGCCTTCTTATCGACTCTTTCTCCTTTCCATTACTTGAGCCCCTAATCTCTTTAGAAGACAGGATTATTTTACTTATTTTCTCGACATATTCAAAAAACCTTGTTGTGTAGTTTTAATCTACTCTCTACATGTACAGTCAACAGCAGTCTTTTTGTTGGCTTAATATGATCCAAAGGCTACTTAAAAAAAAAAAAAAAAAAAAAAGCCCTCAAATATATCATTCAGAGATACTATTCTATTTGTAAGTAGCAACTGAGCGCATCATTCCAGGAGCAGCACTTGCCAACAGAAGTCCTACACAAGCAGGTTTCTTTGTTTTCATTCTCTCTTGTGTTTACAGGACTGCTGACCCAAAATACTGTGTACCAGTATTTTGTTCTAAAACACATTACCTCAAAAAGTCAGCAAAATCCAAATTCTGACCAGTGTTGCTGTTTTGAAACACTATCATCTTTATATATTGCACAGGAAATAAACTCAGATAACTGCAGTTGGAATTGCAAAAGGAGAGACACATAACCCAATTGTACAGGATGATGTAGGTCAATTAGAAATGAAGGGTTAGACCATCTTTCCTCTGAACAGAGCAGTTCACTCAGAAGCGGCAACAAAGATCAAAGTACCAGGGTGGGGACAGTTGGTTTGGGGTCTCTCCATTGTATGATTTGGTTGAGCTCCCTGTCCTCTTAAAAGAAAAACAAAAGGAAAAAAAAAAAAAGAAAGAGCTGGGCCAGAACTCCCAAAGACACATCTGGTTTTCTCCCACTAGAATTAAAACTAGTCACCACTTCAAAGCTCCTCTCATGCCCTTTCTTTGTAGCCTTTATTTATGTGTTCCTAAATCCTAAGACCTTCTCATTTGCTCATTCTCAATATGGTCATCAAAGCAAAGGCTGAACACAAACCAAATCATAAACCAGGACACAACTTTTAACAGGCCTCCATACCTTTAATTTGGAAACACTCTTCCTTTTGACAAATGAACACTGAAGAACACATTTCAGAAGAATGCTACACCAAATACTTGCTTCCTAACATTTATTCTACACCTTAGGTAAGATTTACAGGCTGACAATCTAATCTCTATTATGGAAATATACCACAAATGTACTCAAGAGATATTTCTTATGAGAAGTAGTTTTATGCATTTTTCATATTTGCTTCACGACAAAATACTTTAAAAGATTACAGATAAGGCAAACAGACCAAAATTACCTGAGCAATGAAGTCATCCTCTCTGTATTAATGCTAAATTTTTGCACTGATATTTAAAGGTAAGGTTCAACTGGAAATAAACATAAGACAAGTCTAGGCCAGCTTTATTATGATTCTGTGAAGCCCTTCATTCCTCAGTTGGGCAAGGTGGGTGGAAGGTGAATCAAATCAGTAATTTTTACCATGTCTGCTTGCTTTCTAGTATAAGAAATTGAAATAAATGCAGCCACTTAGAGTTATCTAACAAAGAGGGGAAAAAAATTAACTAAATGCAGTCCCTACACAACTGTTAGCAAGGATGTGGTCTGTGGCTGTACTAACTCTTCTATTTTACTAAATCTGTAATGCCACACTGTACAGTAAACAGCAAATGCAAGCACTTTTTTGGCAGTGCTATCATACCCTAGAATTACGAGTCTTTTTTCAATTAAGCTTTTTAAACAGCAAGTTTGGAAACCAGGCTGCATTGGCTCCACCACAAAACATCTGAGTCTGGTAACTTAACATCAGGGAGCCCGAACAAGAGAGGGTATAAAGAGACAGCCAGTTGCAAAGTGCTGACAGACCTGTAACACTTCACATGTGCTGCTAAAGAACAAAGTGTTTCTAACCCTTTGTGCGTGCACACGCCTGGGAAGGTGCAGACAAAATCCTACAAATTTTCTTGGCAGACAGTGTAACACCTAAACTGTAGTTGCTGCTGCCACCATTCTTCTGGTCTACTATGAGTTTATTTTTTCAGGCAACGTGTCAATTCTGTAGACTTTCCTTCTGAGCCCTCCTTATCGTACCCATGGAAGCCTTTTCAACCTAAGGTGACTGAAGGCCCACACTAAGACCTTAAATCATCTTGTCCAGAAGCTGCTTTATGCTGATGACGACGCCCTCATCGCTCACACAGAAACAGCTCTGCAGCGTTTAACATCCTGCTTTGCTGAGGCTGCTGAGCTCTTTGGGCTGGAAGTCAGTTTAAAGAAGACAGAAGTTCTCTATCAACCGGTACCTCAGGAAGTCTTCCATCATCCCCATATCACCACTGGTGAATCAGAGCTCAAATCAGTTCAGCAGTTTAATTACCTAGGTAGTCTCATCCCCTCGGACGGTAAGATTGATGGGGAGATAGACAACAGGTTAGCAAAGGCATAGAGAGCTTTCAGAAAGCTTCATAAAAGAGTTTGGTGAAATAAACACTTGAAGAAAAGTACAAAGATCAGCGTTTACAGAGCCATAGTGCTGTCTACTCTCTTGTATGGATCTGAATCATGGGTCATCTACCGCCACCACCTGTGACTCTTAGAACGCTTCCATCAACACTGCCCCCGTACAATCCTAAACATCCACTGGTCAGATTATGTGACCAATGCATCTGTTCTAGAACAAGCAGCAGTCACAAGTATTGAGGCCATGTTGCTGAGAACACAGCTGCGCTGAGCAGGGCACGTCTCCAGGATGAAGGACCACCGCCTCCCTAATATTCTGCTTTATGGTGAACTTGCCACTGGCTGCCGCAAGAGAGGAGCGCCGAAGAAAAGATACGAGGACTCCCTGAAACAACATCTCAGCCTTGGCCATACTGATCATCGTAACTGGTCTACTCTGGCCTCCAACTGGGAGGCCTGGAGACACAACATCTATAACGCAGCTGCTTCCTTTGAGAACACATGCAGGATCACTCTTGAGGAGAAAAGACAAAGCAGAAAGAATCGTGTCTTGCAGAATATTCCACCTAAGGAGTCTTTCTGCTGTGCCTTTTGCAACTGGACTTGTCTACCTTGTATTGGTCTTTTTAGCCACCAGCGTGCTTGTAACAAATATGGGTAGAGCCCTTCCCAACTCTTCGTTCACGAAGCCCTGCCATGATGAGGACAGTTACAGTTAGAGTAGTTTTGGTATCCTTGCTGCTGCCGCAATGAAAAAGCACCTGGACGTTTCTATACAACTCACTGTACTCCAGCTTTTCATTTATTATTGATTTTTCTTTTCCAGAAGAATAAGCAGTACTGCCCCAAAACTATAAACCTTCCTTTCAATGGGACCAATTGTAAACCCATATTTATATACCAAGGGAAATATTAATGCAAAAAACAAAGCTTTTTCTCACTTGGGCAAATATGATTAATATGCTCTCATGCCATATTTCCAATGTAAAACTAAGTTTATGTAAGCAAGGGCAAATATTTAAAAACTCTTTCAAAATGCTAGGATGAAATACTTGCTAAAATAGCATATTCTGTATTACAGATTGAGAAGCTTTTAATAAGAGACTGTTTTTTCTAATCAAACACTCTACTGTCAGAAAAAGTTACTGTTTTCAGGTTTCCCAAAACTTTGTGGGAGGTGTCCCTCACTCTGCAGGTAACATATTTGGAAATTTATAAAATACTGAGTACTCAGTAAAGGCCCTAAAAGCCAAACACCTTTAACTAGAAGCGTGGTAATTTGTGAAATGCACCTGTCATGTGTCATCAATTTATGTAACACTTCATTACACACATTTTAAGCCCTGGGCACAGAATCTAATATAGTACCTTGATAATAGCACTGCAGATGAAGAAAATTTTCAATTCTGTAAGTATTACTCTGCAGTAAAAATAACTAACTGGAAAGCTTTCAACAACTACAGTAACATAACAGCTCTGAAGTGAAAACCCACAATATTTTTCTAAGGAGGAAGGGGATCTGGAGTAGCATGGCTCAGCAGGTGGCTTGTGGACCAGAAGCACCACTGGGTTTTCCAGTCTGACTGCTACTGCCTCTTCCTGCTTGATCAGGGAGGTTGTACCAGACAACCCACTGTGGTCCCTTCCAACCTGACCCACTCTGTGATTCCAGGGAGACTGACAGCAGGTGTCTGATCAGCTGATGCTGCACGGAAGGTCACTTCAATGATGCAGGAGGGACACTGCAGCCTCCCCTGAAGAGGTAGAGAGGACAGAAGCAGTAAAAGCTAATTTGTAGAGAGGGTAAAAAGCCACATTCAATACAAAAAAATAAAGCTGTTCCAATATAAAGAGAAAGCTCTTTTTGCTGGTGGAGTTAGACCACTCAGATTATCACACTAATAAACTGGTACGTTTCACTAAGATGAGTTAATTAAAAACTACTAATTCACATTTTCTTACACATATTATATTACAGGTTTTCAGAATGAGAAATACACTTGGCTTGAATTTACAAGGGACAAACGAACTTTGGCTGCATGATCACAGTTGTACCACACTATGAGGAGCAATTCATCATACCAAGTAAATTAGAGAGAATTCAGTTGTCTTAGTCACCCTCCACAACTATAAGCATCAAATTCAATAAAAACTTTCAGCAAACGCTTTTATAGCTACATACCAACTTTTAATGTTTTCAAAGCTCACTAGACAGAAAATTATCTCAACCACATATCCCTAAGCTCAGTTATGCAAGCCTTGGCCTTCATGATTTATTAGGAGCATAAGTGAAACGTACAGTTAGTTGAGCGAGTGTTAGACAACACAAGTAGGAACTCAAAAGGCAATTTTGACTTATGGTTCCATTTCACTGCATGAAATTTAGAGACATTTTACATGAGAAAGCTACTTTAATAACAGTTGCTCTTCCCAATTTTAACATGCTTTTCAAGAATTCTGTTTTGAAACAAAAATGCTAAAGATACCTACAAGAAAAGTGAATGCAGACAATTTAAGCAGTTTAATACCCATATATGTGTATTTATATTTTAAAATACATTAATATAAGGCCAATGAAAAAAAACAAACCTTTCTGTCAAAAAGTATTCCTAGACAAAGTCTGATTTGGGTCAGACTTCTCTGCAAGCTCTGTGGCTTAAAGAATTCAAGATGTCTCCAGTTAGTACACCCTGAGAAAAGCTGCTCTGCCATGTCTGAACTTCCACTTGGCTTGGACAACCTGAATCCCTGTCACTTCTCTACACCTCTCAAGCACTGACAACTTTGACTGTCCTGTCACTCAGCTAGGACCTTCTCCACTTAAAGTTCAAAAGAAGTCTCAATGGATCTGGTAATCAGAGGACACAGAAGAACAAGAAAACTTTAACTTTCATTTGGAAACAGTTGTGCATTTGTTAACAAGAACAATAAATCCTACAACCACTTGCTCACCTCAGTTCTTTCAACCAGTTTGAAGCATTGTCTGATACACAGTGTTTCAGAAGTGCCAGGAATTCCCCTTTATAAAATCTAGTATTTAGTAAATTTTTTTAACTGTCTCCTATTTATACCTCTCTTATTAATGATCTGTTCCCTACACATTATGTATCAATTTTTTTTAATCCCAGTTTTTATTATATCGTGTGGGGTTTGGGTGTTTGGCTTGGGTTTTTTGCTTAAGGAGTAGACAAAAGAATGTACGTCCATCATCTACTGCATGACTCTTCCATTTTCAGTATTTAGCACCCTAAAGCCTTGTCTCTGCCTTTCCCTTTTTCCCAGTTAACAAACCAGAGGACCACAGAATGATTAGCTGTGCATGTAGTTCCTTCCTCAACTTCACTCCTTCTGTGTAACGACTTCAATTCTTTCACCATCATGCCTTCTCCCTCTCCCTACCTTCCACTCTTCTGTAACAGTATACAATTACCTGCTAGTCAAATAACCCCAATTTCGTGCATTCTAGCAAAACTCAGATTCCACTTTGTTTCCATTGTTGGTCTCCTTCGATCTCAGCTGCCAATCACCTCCACTCAAGACTGCTTGCTTATTTGTTAAAAGGTATGAGATGTCTAGTAGTTTTTTTACTCTTGTGTAATGTAACTCAGAACCTTGTTTAGTTTAGTCTCAAACTACTTGCAGCAGTGACAGCCTTTAAAGAATGACTGCAGAAGTTACAGCACAGTTGTTCAATAAACTCCTGCTACAGAACTGCAAAAAAGTAAAGCTCCTTAATTTACTGAATTACAGATTCAAAATATATATATATAAAAATAGTATAACCCCCATAATTTCAGTCAATTACTAGTTCAAATTCAACATCAGAATTTCAAGAGGCATTTGGTAAAACCACACTGTGTTGCTTTGCAAATCCAGATAAGCACATCAGGATCAAAATCTGATATTCATTAACTGAAATAGTTATATACCTTATTTATCTTAAAAGTTTTCTACCTTTGGGGAGATTTCTATAGATATCTTTCCCTTATTATTACTCTGGTTTGTTTGTTTTGTGTATGCTGAGGTTGTTTTGGGTTTTTTTGTTTGTTTGTTTAAGATTATGTGAATCACATCATTATCTGTCTATGCAGCAGAGCCCTTATTAATCTTAGCCAAGGTTACATAGAAGTGTAACATTACACTGTCTTCAGATAGCTTCATGACTTCCATGATTTCTTGATCACTTATCCAATACTTGGGAGTTGCCATAGTTACACAATTACATCTCTACTAAACAGCCATTTTTATTAAATAAAACCACATTTCTATTAATAAGCCAGTAAAAGTTTTAAAAGAAAGGCATCCTTATCAAGTACTTATATCAGAAAATACTAGGTCATAACTAGACACCTCCTAAGTCTCCTGAGATAAGAAAACTGTCAGGCAAACTTCTGCAAAGTAAATACATTCATCTGAGAAATGATTAGAAATCTTCCTTTTAAAAATTTGACAGAAGGAAGCAGCTCAAATGTTGGAGCATCCCCTTCTATATCAGTTTTAATTGTGGTACTGATTCAGACACATCCTATATTTCAAGCTGTCTCTCACAATGGATCCTATTTTGCAAGAAATAAGGGTAGTGATTGAAATTTATAAAAACAATTATTTTATAAATGAACAGACATCACTAAGGCTTTAATCACTGGTCTTTTTAAAGCCATTGTGATGATTTAATTGAATAATCTTGGTGGTCCACTGATAGAGCATATGCAAATATGTGCACCAGACCCCAGAGGATAATTAATTGAGGTTTACACCATGTGTGGGCCTGCATTCATCTCAGACAAAAGAGTACAAACTCTATTAAAAATATTCATTGCTTGTGACGTAAAGTTCAAGTACAGAGACACATGGGGTATAAAGTGTGGCACTGAACTGGAACACTGAACGTGTCAGCTGTCATCTCCCAGGTCCGAGGGCACAGCTGAGCCTTGCTCAGCTTTCTCGTTTCCCTCAGCCCATTTGGGTACAGCTTCAGGAGCTGATCACTGCAGAAAAATAATAATGTTATTGCCTTAGAAGAATAGCAGCAAGTTGTTTTAGAAGGCTCCAAAAGACTGAAATAAATAAAGCAACAAATAAAACTGGTTTGGAATTTGTCTGACATCACAAGTAGGGCAAAATATTATCTCAGGATTTTCTCTGCATACTCACAACCTTTAAAAAAATATCTACATTGTTTTCTTCAAACATTCACACCTAATGCTAATTTTGCTTATATTTCAGACTTCAGATCCTGATGGAGATATATTTTAATCTAGAGGTCTGGAAGCCAATCAGGCTTGTGGGGAAACCTTGAGAACTGATCTGACTGCAAAGAGGTCACATTTCCCCTCTTGATTTGGTTTTAAATTCATTATTCCCTACTATTCATCTTATTAGCTTCAAGTATTTCTAAAAATTAGGTAGGCCTCAAGACTTCAGCAAACACTGCTTTTCAGAAAAAAACAACTGTATTACCCACAGAAAAATACTGAAGAGTATCACACTTTGACGTCGTGCTAATTCCTCTCACGACTTCATCTTAAATACTGACACAAGTCCTCCTCAAGGAGGGAATGCCAGGCCAGATGGACCCACTGTCTGATCCATCTCTGCCTCGTTGCTGCTGTACTGAGTTTAACTCTGATTGTCAGAGTTAAGTGGCTGTCTACACCTAATTGTTGGTGCCAAGAATACCTGCCAGTAATTAGCAAAACCAGCCCTTTGCAGCACTGAATCCGTGCTGTTTATTAAACTATGGCATTAATTCCTTGCCTTGATACGTACGATCAAAAAGCAATGGAAACTCACAGTTTTATGCAACAAGAAAAGGGCTGAGAAATATGCCATGGAGACAGGCAGAGCCAAATTACAGCTGGGAACTGGACACTGGTGCCCTCCCTCTGTTACCAGGCACAAAATGGAGCAGTGGGAGCATCTATCCAGTAACATCCTGGGCTGCATCCAAAGCAGTGTGGGCAGCAGGGTGAGAGAGGGGATTCTGTTCCTCTACCCTGCTCTGGTGAGACCCCACCTGCAGTGCTGCATCCAGCCCTAGGGTCCCCCAGCACAGGAAGGACATGGACTTGTTGAAGCAAGTCCAAAGGAGGTCACTGAGTTGATTAGAGGAGTGGAGCACCTCCCCTATGAGCAAAGGCTGAGAGAATTGGGATTGTTCAGCCTTGAAAAGAGAAGGCCCCAGGGTGACCAAATTGAAGCCTTTCAGTACCTGAAGGGAGCCTAAAAAACATGGAGAGAGACTATTTACAAGGACATGCAGTGACAGGACAAAGGGGAATGGCTTCAAGCTGAAAGAGAGGAGGTTTAGATCAGATATCAGGAAGGAATTCTTTACTGTGAGGGTGGTGAGGCACTGGCACAGGTTGCCCAGAGAAGTTGTGAATGCCCCAATCCTGGAAATGCTCTAGGCCAGGTTGGATGGGGCTTTGAGCAACCCGATCTAGTGAAAGGTGTCCCTGTCCATGACAGGACCCTTGAGGTCCCTTCCAACCACTCTGTGATTCTATAGTTCTACAATTTAGATGACTGGTCTAAAAAGAAAATGTTCAAGTCCAAGGTTAGGTAAGAGGTGATTAGTCAGATTCATATAACACACACCCCACCCTGAAACCCCAAATAACAAACCCTCTTTCAAACACAGTTTTAATTTGCTTTCTCTCATCTCTTATTATACACATCATCACAACTGGCAGGACCCCAGATACTGGAATATCTTTCTGTTAGTTCAAAATATACAGAGAAAAAGTTAGTACCGTTATGGTAGTGTTAATCAAATGTTGTTGTCTAATACTTAAGAAGATTCCTAACTGTGTAGAGTTTTTTTACATCATTCAAACATCTTTCCCAAAATTATCTCAAAAATGCCAACTTAGTTAAAAAAAAGTATATTAAAAATGGAAAGCAGTTAAAAGGATACTTCCATATAAAGAAGTATGGGATACAAGAAAATCCACTGATTTTTAGAACCAGCTTACCTAAGAAATAGCAAAAAAAGCAAGTCAACTTGAATACAAGATTAAATATTATTTCCTTTATGTAATGTTTTAGCTACTTTTTCCCATCTCAATGCCAACTTTCTTATAAAACAGACAAACCCCACGATTTAGACAGGCTGCTGAAGAGGCAGCAACAATTCACGACAACTTCAGCAACACCATGTTTATTAGGTAAGTGGAACAGATGAAGAGTAACACTTTCTCTCTAATTAAAGCAATTAGGCCTTTTTAAATAAATAAAAAAAAATTTCGTAATTGGTAAACACAAATGAATTATTTGAAGTGTTATCTATTAGGAAATGACTGTACTACACTGAAAAAGACTTGCTTTTTAGAATGTGTTTCATGCATACAGTTAGGTACTTTAAAAGGTGAATTGGCCAAAATAAGTGACACAAGAACAAGGACATTTAGGGAGCTGGATATATTATTATTTAATTTACTTGCTAAAATTTTAGTACCTCATCTCATCAAGAGTTTACATCTACCACCCACTGCTTCTATGCAGACTGTCAATCACTTTGATGCCTGTTGGTCTCATCTAATCAAACCATTGGTTCTAGAAAGTTTAGAGACTTTCATTTGACAAAAGTATTTCTTGGCTGCCTCCCCTTGTATTTTCACATCTTCGGTTTCAACACCTACACAGATTGTTCTGCATTATCCTTTTACCTCATAAATGCAAAGGAACAACTGCAGTTTATTTACAAAATGAACTGTCAGCACATTTGACAGCTATGCAGGAAACATATCCAGCAAAAAGAATTATAATTCAGTAGTCTCTTAGTTTTACATCCTGACTCTCACAACTGTATCTTTATCCCACAATTCAATGGAAATAACACTTAATTTTTATTAAAGGCTATTGCTGACCCAGCAACACATTCCACTCCAGAAAAGGGCACACCAGGTTGTCTCTTCCAAGGTTAAACCACAGGTTAACTGCAGCAGAAAAAGCTACAGGACAACACCTCCTGTTGAACAGACATAATGCCTTCATGACCTTGCCAGCATTTTCTTGCATTAAATTCATACCTCAGTGAGAGCCAGAATCTGAGAGCTGTTTTCTTTCACAGGTGGCTTTTTCAAGCTGTTGGGAGGCTCCAAGCTGCTGGAATTGTGGTATGCCATTCGAAGCCTACACACAAGCCATCTTTGGCCAGCTCTGAGAGGCTGCTCTCTGACATACTGAGAAATACAATCTTAACAGCATCAGTGACGACTTCTTGAGCTTTAATGCCAACAGTTGAATTTTCTGATGTGAAGGACACACACACACCTCCTAGAGACCATTGAAACGAACATAGTGCAGGGACAGCTGTAATATGAAGTATTTTGATGCTACACACAAAATATAGCCCACAATGTGCAACTGGGATAGAGGCAGCACAGGCTTCAGGTTCAGTGTCACATACTCCTTGCACTGGAATTCCATATGCCTGGCCCCTCCAAAGCAACTGAGACTGCTGTCACCACCTGAGCAGGCTGGATCTGTCTGCAGGTCCACCTCTTCTGCTTAAAGCCAGGACTTGGAGCTCCACTCTCACAACTGCTTTGAGAAAATGGCCAGCTGCACCAGAATGACCAGCTCAGTTCACCCTTTGCTCCTGTGCTGGCACCAGGGTTCAGGCAGCCTCAGGGTGATCCAGTTCACACGACTTGAAAATGAACTGTTTTCCATGGCACTGACCTTCCCGCAGGACCACAGCACAGAGTGCAGCCAGGGGAGAGGGAACCAGCTTTTTTGACAACAGCTGACTATTGCTTTGGTGTAACTACATCTTCAGTCTCAAGCTGGCAAAAGTGATGTTTTCAGTATCAGAGCAGTTCATCTGTACTAGACATTTCTAAGGGTGTAACGATATGGTAATGAAAAAATATCCTGATCAAGTCTAACTTCATTAAGAAACACTTTATGTAAAAGTGTCAAATTAGTTTGTTTCATTCGTGTCAGAGCAAGAGGCCAGGGACAGAGGGACACTTGGATGGCAGACATCACACTCAATGTCAGTCACTTCACATAATTTTTAAAGGGCAAAGAAAATCCAATACCACCATCTGTGTTGGGTGGAAACACTATCTTTTATCAACTTCTTTAGAAACTTAGATGCCTAAGTTTTTCTTCTGTTGAATCTGGCTTTGGAAACAATTCTAAAGGACTAGTAAAACCATATCCAAACAAGTGAAATTAACTGCAGTTTACCATATGGAGTATTACTCATTTCTCCTCTTACCAGTAGAAAACATGAACATAAGGAAGAGATTTGCAAGGCAGGGAATATTCATCTGAAACCCAGAAATGAAAACTCCTTCCCTCATTTTTTTTTCTTTCTGGATTACACATTGTATCAAAAAAATCAGATTTTAGGCTACATTTCAAGAGTATAAAACAGAGGACTCGTAAAGAAATATATTTTTACAGTATCTGTTACTTCATAGACTGTTTTCAGAACCAGCAATTCTAGCGGTATTCCAGATCTATAAACTAACTATGCAATGCAAAATTTTTACAGCTCTGCAGCTACTCAATACAATTCCACATGTTATGCACCTTCACTAAATTGTTTCAGAATGGTTTCCTCCTGGTAACCCCGATTTTCTAGCACTTTCTATGGGCATCCAACCTCTACATGGGTTTATTCCCTTTCCTAGCTACAAAGTGTGGCAAGTTCTGAAACGTGTTTCTGGCCAGCAGGTTTATAGTAGCACAATTCTTAATCACTGGTACTATAAAAGAGGAAAAAAACCCAAACACCCTGGATGTGGTACTGGGTTTAAAAAAGGAAGACAACAATTCACCAGCAATTTCTCATTCTACACGAAAAATGGGGACTAAAGTCAGTTTTGCAAGTTGAAAACAGTGTCACTTGAATAACTCTTCCATGGAGTATGAATGTAGGGAGTTTGACTGTATTCTTGCCTTGGGCTGGGAAGTTTCCCAGTGACTGCTGAGTATATGATTTGCTAACACAACGTGCTCCTGATCCCTGGTTGCCTCAGGCAGGGAGACTGGGGATGCTCTGCCAATGACAAGTCAGCAAAACAAGCTTGCCATGGTTTCCTCCCTCCCCAAGCCCTTTTCCTGGTGATAATTAAGCCAAAACCATCCAAACCAAACAATTCGGCCTACTTGATGCCTTTTAAAGGAACAGAAAATGCACAAGCCAAAACATATATTGGTAGAACAACTTCAGATAAAATGTATTTTCTTCTTGACTTGGCGAGTTTTGACCCTGAAAATGACTGGCACTGCTACATAACTAAGTTTTTAATGATTTAATGCCAAGATAGAAGCTTGATCCCACACTATGTATTTTATAGAAGTAAACATGGTCTTCACAAAATAAGTGTTTTCAGTGTTTTGCAAAAAAGAACATTCTAAATGATGAAAACAGATCAATGTATGAGGCAAATAAAAATGTTAAGGACAAGCAGTAAATTCATCAGCTTTCCCAAAAGCAAGTGTGAACAAGCTTTAATGCCTCACCATGAATGTTGTTCATAGTTTTCCTCATTAGGCAGAAGGTATTTTGAGGTGAAGAATTTGTTGAATGATCATTGCTCCAAACTATTTCAATGCTCAAATGAAATCAGAAATTTGCCCCTTCTTCTTTCCACCCCTCAAAGAAAACACTGTACTTTAAGCTTTAGAAAATTTCTGGCAGAGTGGTGGATTTCACTCCTTTAATTAAGAAAATTTATTTCTAAAGCTGGATAAGGGAAAATACAGATCACACTGAATGTTCACAGCCTGTGTTCCTTTGGGGATTGTATTATTTAGATAAAATAAGAGTTCCAATACTAGAAGGAACACGTAACCCCCTTCCCCCAGTAAAACAGGCAGACTGATGTAAGTGGCTCAGTTTAGAAACAAAGCCAGGAGTTTCTTTCAATCACCTGGCTTGGTGACAAAAAGCTTTAAATACATCAATATACTCCTCCTTCAGGTTGTATTAGGTACCCACACATTTAAATCAAGAAATATTTTAAGGTTTAAACTGTATCCTTTTCTCCTCTAAAAAAAACCCCAACCTAATCCTGCAAGAGAACAGGAAACTTAAGAGCAAGAATGTTCCTCCTACACTTGGAAAAAGTAACTGGAAAAGTCCAGCCATCGCCACACTAAAACTATGGTTCTATTCACTTAACCAATGAAACCAGAAAGTTTCAAAGCAGCAATCATGATAAAGCTAACACATGCAATAAGCATATTACATGTGACCCATATTTAAGAAAGGCCTCTCATTCCACTCTCTGTTTGGGTTTTTTTCTGGAAAGGATTTAAAGCACTTTATCCTGATTAACTTATAAGTATAGCTGGATGGGTTCTTTTGCTGAAGAAAAGCAGCAAATTAGAAGTTTATGCACAATCCTAAACTTCAGTCAACAGAACAGCAAAATGATGCCAAACCTAAAATGCTACCAGCACCTCATTTTTATGCATAGCTTCTCCATTTTTTCCCCATTTACTAGAACATTCAATAGGGTTTATATATATATCAAAAAGTACAATGCACTTTAAACATCTTTGAAGACAGTCTGATGTAACTACCCCATTTTGGCCAAGCCCAAATTACATTTAAAACAAACAAACAAACACACACACAAACAAACAAAAAACCACCCAAACCAAAACAAAACCAACAAAAATATCTCTGTGATAAAACTGGTAATAAAATTTAACTTACCAAGCTTTAAGGAAAAAAGTCAAGCAGGTACAATAAACGTCTCAGTAAAATGAAACATTAAAATTTATCTAACTTCAACATTAGAATTTATTTGCAAACTGTAATGACACAGAAAATAGTTCTTCTATTCATGACAAGAGAATTTAAAGAGCATTTCCCACAGCTCATTGCTTTTAGTTCTGGGTTGGGAGCCAAACCACCTACATGAAGAGTCAGAGCTACAAAGGAACTTCTATGCCAATAGTCACCTCCCAAATCACGTAAATCATAAATATTATATCAATTCTGCATCTGCAGTATATCATCACCACACTACTGTATCACAGAAATTGCCAGCTGATGCATTAATGAAATTATCCTAAGCACAGGTTTCTGCAAGTTAATGTATTACATCCACGTAGCCACCTACAGCTCTGATTCAGACCATCTAAATTCAGTCTGGGAATTATTTCCTGGTGAAAATCAATATCTAACTTTTACTGAGATGAGTTGCACTAGTCCCCAGAATCGTCAAACAGATGAATAAGATATTTTTTGCATGTATTCATCCATCAAGACTTGTCATCCTTAAAAGAAAAACACCAAGAGAAACAAAACCCAAAGTGACACAGCAAAACCCTGGGCTTCCCTTGCTAAATACCTCTGTGTAGGTAAGTGTGCTGTAATTTTCTAACTTTAATATGGAAGATTATCAGCATATTAAAATAAAAACCTTTTCAAAACTGGAATCTGCCAAGATTTCCAAATGTCACAGTGCTGCAGCACTTTTACAATTTAGACCTTTAAGTGCAAGCAAGGAGAAAAAAAGACTTGTATTTTATATTTTTTTCTGTGATGAGAAAACAGTTACCATGAAGTGGAAACTGAAGTGTTTTTCAGTTATTTAAAACCTAATACACAACCAGATACAGTTTTGTGGGTTGGTTGGTGGTTTTTTCCCTAAATAATTTTTATGCTGACAGATTTTGCAGCTCAAGATATGACATTCCTACAGAAATAACCATCCAGCTTGGCAGATGATATACATACAGATACATATAACTGACTGGAAATGGACACCTGGTTTTCCATTTGGTGTCCTCCACAAGAATATGCAACTCCCAAAATAACAACTATAACACAGTCATCTACTACCATTGCCATGTGAGCTGTATGTTAAAATCAGGTAACTCACACGTGTCTATTTGGAAAGTACTTCCCATTTCAGCATTGCAAGCTAATTAAAACAGCTCAAATTCTTGGTACATTCAGTCTCTTAGACACGTGTTTTAGCAGACAAGCATGTCTCAATAAAAATCTTGGGAGTTAGACACAGTTACAGTAAGTAACAAATCAGTAAACTCTTCTACCTACAGCTAGGTTTCTATTTAAAATCTTAACCTGAATGCTATAAATGTTGTGTTCTACTTTGCACATATTGTGAATTACTGAATGACGGATTAGAAAAATAAATCATTTAAAAGAGACATTTTCCAAAGAGGTTTATGTCTAAAGAAAAACAGTTGTTAAAATGCACAAGAATTACTCACCAGTCTCCGGAGAAGTTAATTCTTTACCACAAGCTTGACACACGTAAAACAAAAAACACAAAAGGATGTGAGGCACAACCCTTTTCTCTTGGAAGCTGCTCCCCAGTGAGTACTGCACAACCCTGACCCAGAGGAAGAGCAACTTAGCTGTCAGGATTGCTAGTCTCTGAGAAAGCTGATACCAGGGTGATGTCACATTCTTCTGAAATGTTACTGCAGCTCCAAACTATTGACTCTCTCCTACCAATAAAATCCCTACCTCTAGATGATGGAAGGCAAAAACATTTAACAACAGTATTAAGTTTCACCAGGAGCCAATAGTAAAGATTTTCAACAGCACATGAGACAAAACGCTACAGTCAGAGGAAGTGAAAAAGGACAGGCTACCTAAGTACTCTCTTCTAATTACCTTCAACCTGCAAAGTTTTTATTTGTGACAGCAATATTCAGAAAACACTTCCTGAGATGGAAGGGAAGAGCAAAGGCTGGCACCACAGCACCAGGTACCTCTCAAGGCTCCAGCTAATTCAGCCAAGAGGATCTCAACTCAGCAGGGTGGCCCTCAGACAGGCCACTTTTCTCCCTTTCTTGACCTCTTTCTGCCCCAACATTTGCTCCACAACCCTTTCTCTCATCCTGCATGCCTCATGCCAGTTGCAGGACGCACTTGGAACCCAATCCTCAGAAAGTACTTGCCTAATTCCATTGAGAAGCAAAGGCTAGGAAACGGGATGAAAAGAAAAAAAAAAAAAATAATCAGCAAAAACGGTAATCCTTGTGTGCTAAGATCAGGAACTTTAATACCAGAATGGATGCATCCAAACCACTAATGCAGGATGTGAAGCTATACACACTGTTAACACCACAGAAAAGAAGGATCACAACAGGTACTGCAGGAAATTTCTATATAGGAAAGAAAAACGAGGGACTAACATTCCACTTTAAAAACATGAAGCAAAAAGGAGATGAAGAACATGAATAAGTTATGTGGTACATTAAATCCACTTTTGCAAAGGAAAAATTAAGAGTTGCAGGGCCAGCTGGGGTCTTCCACAAATCCCAAAATTTAGATTAGAGTACAGAGATCTTCCATATTAAAATCATAAACATCAAAGATTATCTTCCTGAATATTTTCCAATTTAACGTCACACATCTCTAAATATGACAGCCCACAAGATTTCCAGCAGTCCTGAACCAACAGCATGCTAATTTAGAGCTGGTTAGTAATCAATGTGGGCACTGTGTGGGCAAGGACTGCCTTCCGTCAACTACTCTGAGGGCAGTGCAAGCCTTTCAGTACAGAGAGGACTGAATTTTTGTACATTTATTAGTGAAATCATCTGTGACCTATAAAGAGAAGAATCTTGTAGCAAAAGGATCCAAGGACTGATTGATTCACAATGATCACTCACTGCTTTTTAAAAAGATCCCACATGGTGTAAAACAAGAAATTCTAAGGAATGCATAAAGCAACAAGCCAGAAAGAACACAGAGGCCTTCGAAGTAAAGATATGGCCACATTAAAAATATTCTTCTGATAGAAGGAATAAGGACTTGGAAAACACTTTGAAACTTCTGCCATTGGGGCAGGGAAGAAACTGGTTAAAGGGAAGCAGCCAAGGGCAAAACCAGGAATCAACTGATGCATGGAAGTCTATTGCCAGAATTCAAGCCTGTTCAGAGGCTGGTCTTGCTAATGGGTGAGATCATAAAACTTTTCTGTGTCAGAAAGAGGTTGGCTTCAAAAACCACAAGTGCTAACCCTTAAGGCAAGTGACCTATTTTGAAACAATTTCACCTGTCACACTTAGAATAGCAGGAGTCTGGAGTGCAAAACCTGAGAAATGTTGTTTCCAAAAAAGCTATGCAATATGAGACTGGAAGCAAAGATTAACAATCCAGAAATCAGTTGGAAAATTGAGGAGTTTTATCATAAGTCATGAGTTCAGAGGTCAATATGAGAGACTATGCTTCCTTTTCTCACTCATTTGCACATTTAATTTACCAAACTGATCCACTGCTTGAAATTAAGTTAGCAATCTTTTCCTCTTTTTTTTGATAGCATACGATAAGCTTTATAGATGTAATTAATCTCTTGATAGTTCCATGGCATTAAAGCCTCTCTTTGTAAGACTTGTGCTATTTCCAGAAGAATCTAAATTTCATTAATAGCCTCCAGCACTGATTTCAGCGTTAAGATTTGATAAAGTATTACCACATGACATTTGAAGACAAAGACCAAAGTAGTTGGAAGAGAGAAGAACTACCACTTTTGAGACATGGTAGCTTATCAGAAGGTAAGGGTTAATTTGAATGAGAGAAAAACTTAGTATTTAATTACACCATCTTTCTGCTATTTTCCAGTTTTCAATTTCAGTTAAAAAAAAAAAGAAAATAGTAACTTCATAGGAAAAACCCCCACATTTCTGAATGGCTTGCAAACTGAGATTTCACCCAGCACTGAAGTATCACCATTTTAATTTCATAAAAATGTAAGATAAGTGAGACTAATCCTGAAAATCTAAATCAGAGTAAGACAACAGGTCCTTGCTACTGTTGAACATACTATCCCAGAGAGTTATGGACTGTTCCACTAAATGTGATTTGCTATTTTCAAGTAAGAAGAAAAGTTTTGGTTTTTTCAGCCAAACCAATGCAAAGACAAAACAACATAACTGGGCTGAAGGAGCGGGGGAAAATAAAATTGTTCTGGGTACACGTGTACAGATGACCACACGGCAATCTTACCACTATTTTCCACAGAATTTAGGGTTTTATGTTCACGTTATTACTAAGGTCTTTAGACATCTGGTTTAGGGAATGTGCTTCTGATTAGTGCAACAGGCTGCCTTAGGGACAGTCAGTATAAATGCTACAATATATAAAAACCTTAAGTCAAAAAGATTTTACACAGAAACGAGACTCATACAAAAATGTACGATGAACAAGACTTCTGGTGGTCATGAAGTTCCACCCCACGCTCAGAGATAAATTCAATACCAGATCAGGTTGCAAAGGCCCTTGTCCAGTTGAGTTCCAAAAATCTTCAAGAGTGACGCCATAGCCTTTTTGTGATCAACAGATTTGAGGTTTTTACTACTATTATTTTAACCTGTTAAAATGTACTTTATTGCAATTTATGACCATCGCCTCTTGAGCTTTGTGTAGTTGTGAAGAGAGTCTGTCTTCTCTATAAAGACTACAATTATGTCCTTGCTTTTGTCTTCTCTTCAGGTTAAACATATCGAACTCCTTAAGCCTCTTCTAGTACACCCTATCTTTTGGCCCTGTCCTGGACTGACTCATGTTTGTCTCTCTCTCATATTGATGTGACCCACACTGGGTCATCATCCCAGAGATAATCTCCAAAGTGATGAATTGATGGGAATAATCACCATTCTAGCTAAGGCAGCTCTATACATGGTTAGCCTTCATCACCATTCCAGCAAATAATTCAGCTTGCTGTCCACCCACAGGCCGTTTTCCAGGATGCTGCTCCTCCAGTTTGCACATTTGCCTTTGCTGAACTCCAGCACATCCCACTTGGCTCACGGCTCCAATCCCTGCCAACAACTGCCCTGCCCTCCGGCCCAACCCTCCTCCCAAGGGTGGTGTCCTCCAGGAACTTGCTGATGGTGCATTCTGCCTCACTGCCTGACCTGCTGACTGAGGAGTGTTTAAATAGTTTCACCCCAGCATCAACTCCCAGAAAGACTCCTTGTAAACAAGGAGATTTAAAACTTGGAACTATTGATTCCTACTCCTTAAGCCTGATGGTGCAATCAATTTTTCACCTATCGTGTAGTCCATTCATCCAATCCATACCCCTCCCATCCCATTTAGATACAAAGGAAAATACATCAAAAGCCTTGCTGAAGGTAAATGGCACCAGTTTCCCCCTCAAATGAAGAGGCAATTATTGTAGGAGGTAGTCAGGTTGGTCAGGCAAGATTTTTCCTTGTTACACCCAAGCTGGCTGTTCCCAATTAATTACCTTCCAGTCCTTCAAAAGCCTAGAAATAGTGTCTATGAGAATTTGCTCCATAATATTCTCAAGGAAAGGGGTGAAGCTGATCAGTGTTTAGTTCCCTGGACTCTCTTTCTCGCTTTCCTTTTGAATACAGTAATGTTTGCCCTCTTCCAGTCACCAGGGATATCCGTGTTGATAAAAAACAGTCTCACGGTGACATCTGTCAGCTCACTCAGCACCCTCAGCTGTTTATGTTCCTATAATAATAAGAATCCACGGCTGCTTCAAACACCAGTCAGAAAATAACTCACAACTGAATGTCATATTAAAAAATAACAACATAGGAGGAGTAAGGACCTTGAGGCAGCTTATATCTGTCAAAACAAAAAAGAAGAGTTGGAACAACAAATGACCCCACAGGAAACACATCACTGGTCCTGGCTGCCACCTAGCCCAAGTTGCTGGTATGATCCAGGACCTACTGGGACACATCTTCTGATATTTCTGCTAAATCCACAAACTTTGCTGTAAACCTATGACTGCAAGCACTGAAGTGTTACCCTAGCATTTCTTTAAGTTTGCTCTGCTTAGTTTAAGCTCTATACACCATGAACAAAAACGTTAATGAATTTTGAAGTAGGAATTTTGACTGTTTGCTGTTGACGAAACAGACAGAACAAATCTTCCCAGAGGGAAAGCCCAACCTTGGCTTGCAACTGGAATGTCTTGTTCTGTCCCAAACATCAAACAAGTTAAAGACACGTAATAGAAACTGCATGCAGCATGAACATTACCAGTCCAGCAGCCTTAGCAGGGAAGGCAAGGCCCCACAACAGCCTGTGGGACACTTTTTCCCAATTACAGTGACATACAAAGACACTAACAGACAACCTTAAATAAGCTTGGGAATAAACAGTCAGCATTTAGAGCTGCTAGCCTTTCTAGAATAACATGTTTATAGCTTATATACAGCCTTTGATTCTATGCATTTAAAATAAAAAGACACTCCTTTCCTCCTTTCAGAGGAAGGAAACAGTATTTTTAGATTTAATTCTGGAAGACCGGGATTAAAGTAAATGTCTGGTTAAAGCATAGATTAAATTAAAAAAAAATATATTTCTCAGCTACAGCATCTTCTGTTAAAGCAAACTGCACCTCAATCCCAGTGATGTAGTCACATCTCACTCTGATGCTGCTGAGAGAGAGCTTGCCATCAGGCCCAGCTGTAACAAAACATTTCAGAGAATTTTTTAGCACACTACTTAAACCAACATCAGTCACAATCTACTCTTCACACCAATAATAATCACAGAATCACAGAATGGTTTGGGTTGGAAGGGACTTTCAAGATCATCTAGTTCCAATCCCCCTGCCATGGTCAGGGACACCTTTCACTAGACCAGGTTGCTCAGGACCTCATCCAACCTGGCCTTGAACACTTCCAGGAATGGGGCATCCACAGTTTCTCTGAGCAACCTGTTCCAGTGCATAACCACCCTGTGAGTAAAGGATTTCTTCCTAATACCTAATCTAAATCTACTTTTAGTTTAAAATCATTGTCCCTTGCCCTGTCACTGTCTGCCCGTATAAAAAGTCCCTCTCCCTCCTTTTTTAACCCCCCTCGATTACTTCCCTTCCTTTTCTAATGCACACTTCATGTTTAATCCAGTCTAAATTCAGAATGCAACTCTTCAGAAAAGAGCAGTCACAAAACCTGATTATCTAGGAATTTTATTCACTGTAAAACAGATTTTCAAGCATGTGCCAGACATGAAGGACCCACAGTCTCCCACAGCTCAGCACTAAAGCCTGAATCTTCTGAGATGGAAGACAGACGCTCTTATTCCATTCCCTGAAGCCTGTGACAGTCTTCTGCTCCCCCCAGTGGCAAAAACTCAAATATAATCCACAAGGACACCACTAAAGCAGCATCACTTGCTCATACAACACGTTGTTCTTGGAGGTTCTTCAAACCAAAAATTTCTAGTATGTAAAAGATGTTTGTTCTACAAAATACAAACAAATGGTCTAAATCAGCATTCATCTTGAACCCATATTTGAGCAAAAAAATTTTAGGAACTGGTAAATATATTAAATAGTTCATAATGAAAACAGACTTTAAATTAATCTATAATCCTGAACTTGGCTGTCACTTTCTCAGGTTACGACAAAGGGAAAAAAGGTCACCTTTAAAAGTAAAAATATTTTTATAGAAGTATTAGTAGCAATCTTCTGTTAAAAGAGTCATAGAAAGCTGCTGCCATGCAGATACAGATATTATTTGCCTGCTCTTATCAGCCTTCTGATGTTTTCCTTCTCTTCAGCTTCAAAAAGATTTTTTAAGAAATGAGCATAGTAAGAACAGTATTTTCTGAAAGGTGAACCAAATGAGTATTTAAAAAAATAATTCTGACATTTAGTGTAACTTTGAGGATATATCTTAGACACAGTAAACACTTATGTAAGTAGCAGTTTTCTATATTCAAAGAATGACCACAAAATTATGTTATTTCAAATATCTTTTTGCTTATATTAGTGGCATCTAACATGTAATTTAGCCTCATCTAAGAACTAACCAATCTATATTTAAAATTTGCACACCACTTATGAAAAATTAATTTTAAGCTGAGAGTCTCAAAAATCTGAATTCAATGGGAGACAGCCAACAGCCATGGAAAAGCATAACACGTGTGAGGTGACATCTAGAAACAGCTTAACAAAACAACAAAATTTAGCAACTGAGTACCAGGGAGTGCAATTAAAACATCAACATTGTAAGATTCCAGCACTTCTGACAGGGATATTGACTTATTACTGAAACACTTCAAGAAAAGTGTAACTTCTATTTAAGCAAATGCTTGATTTTTAGCAGTTGTTAATGAGCAACACTGTGGCAGCCCTTTGACAAACCTGTCTTCAGCTCAGTAACAAAAATATAGGACTGTCCTTTTGGTCAGGATAGGGTATTGTTCAAACTACACACTCCAGAGAAGGCTCAGCAGCAGGCAGGCAGATGGCACAAACACAGAGAAAGCCCTGGGAATGGCACTGAAGCCAACAGCAGAGGGATACCACAACGGGCCAGGAGCTGGAGCACCTGCTCTGCAAAGAGACACCGAGGGAGTTGTGCTGGCTTAGCCTGGAGATGCAATGGCTTCAGGGGTCCTGACAGCAGCCTGCTTGTTCCTACAAGGAAGAGAGCAAGGAAATGAAGCCAAGCTCTTCACAACAGAGCTTGGCAGAGGCTGAGAGACAACAGACATGAGTGAAAGCCAGAGAGGTTCAGACTAGACATGAGGAAAAACGGCTTTGTGTATGACAGTCAGGTGTGGTGGGACAGGTTGCCCAGAGAGGCTGTGGTGTCTCCATCCTTGGGGTCTCTCAGGACCATACAGGATAAAACCCTCAGCAGCCTGGTCTGAGCCCAGAGCTGACTTTGCTTTGGGCAGGAGGTTGGACAAATGATGTCCTGTGTCACTTTTGGACTGAATAATCCTGTGTTTCCTTACCAGCTCCCTTCAGTAAGGAATGGTAAGAAAAGAACCCAAGGGTTTTTTTTTGTTTCATGTGCTGAGTGAGGTGAGATAACGAACCCACATCTGAAGGTCCAAAACATTAACACAAGAGTTTAAATACCATATTTAAGAAAACCAATTACCAAATCTCATTGGTCAAAACTGAACTCAGTGTTTTATTAAGTTAACTTAATAGCTAACTTAAAGCTTAATTCGTATATTTACCCCAGGTTTTATGCAATCCAAAAACTTTCCAACACAGGTATTGAAAATCACCTATACGCTGTGTTGCTTTTAAATATATTTAAGTGTGCAATGTTTCAACAAACTCGAAGCCATCTAGTAGGTTAGAGTATCCCCCAAACAATGTTGCAATAAATACGGTTTAAACTGCACCTGAAAAACTTCTATGCTGGAGTTTTCCCTCTTATTTTCAAGCATTCCTGCACCACCCCTTTACTTCTAAATCAGAGAATAACAACCTTCATTATTTTTGCATACTTCAAGTTTCTCAAGTGCTTTTCAAGTCAAAGCCCTTGAACTGTCACAAAGTGGTTCTAGCCAACCTCCTTGTCTCTCATTTGTTCTGAGGAATAAAATTATGAACTCCAACAGCCAGCGAAATAAATGCTACCCACATGGAGCAATCATGTCACATCTTGATATTAGCACTACTACGAGCAGCACTGAAACCAGCGAGGCAAGGTTTACACAACGATCTTTCACTGCATCTCCTGACAACCCTGGAAATGAGTTACAAGCCCGTAAAGCAAGAGCCATCGCTCAAACCTGAAGTAAAAGCAGCAGCTCTCATCAATTCAGGAAAGCAGAAAACCAACATGCTCAGCTGAAACAAGGTGTGTTCATCAGATCAAGGAGAAGAAAAGGAGTTAGAGTCCAGTAGAGGGGGAGCAAGATTTGATAATTTCATTTTATATTATTATTCCATTTTTTTCTCGCCCAAAAGATGAAGGTGACAAAACTGGGGGATTGGCTGAAGCGGTCATTTATGTGGTTTAAAAACAGTGAGTTCGTGAGTTTTAAGATCTAACAGATTTCTGAATTTCATTTCCACGCTTGTCTTTCAGATGTATTCTGCAGATTTTCCCTGAGGATTAAGATGACAGTGTGAGAAGCAGCTTTGTAAGAATTTTTCTCTCGCTCTCTTTTAATGATTTTGCAAGTGTTCATACCAGTGCACAGCAGCTATTTGGCTTCACTGGCATGGTTTCCCTGAGTGCATTCCACTGAGGTACATCAAATGAAATACTGTTAGGCCGGTCCTTTTGATATCTCAAAAATAATCTGGATTTCAAACATTTCTCCTAATAATTACAGGAAGATTCACATTAAAAACAGTTCAGCTCTTTGCAGAATGAATTCTGATCTACATCTACTGGATACTGCCTGTCAGGAAACATGAACAGAATTACTGGTAACCATCTCCAGTGTCATAAAGGATTTGACACACTCTGAAAACCCATCAAGTTAGAACTTACAAGCTTCTTTATTCTACATATTTGGTATTTGTTTCTAACACAGATGACATGCTAGAGGCATTTGTCAATAACTTTAAACCAACTGCAAACCACCCATAAATTATAATTTCTGCCTCTAGAGTAAGGACTGCCATGACAACAGAATCAGCAGAGGAATCTACTGTCTTCAACTACTTTATTTTCTAGATAAAGAGTAGTAAGGTCTTACTGATTATTACCACTTGTAACTGTAATTCTTCAATTAATTCTTCAGTTATGATCACTCCATATGAGAAAGCTGTAGAGAACTGGAAATACAGTCACCAGTCACAGTGTCTACATTTTTAGCAGTAAGAATGCTATTGGTGTGTGCAAAAGGTCCCACAAGTTAAAAGTAGAAACAGTGTGCACTACTTGCAGACACTGAAATGCCTTTCAATGAAAAAGGGTCCCGTGTTCTAAATGGTAAGCTTTTCCTGAATGTCACAGAGATATCAGAGCTTTGCAGAGAATCAGCTGGAAACATTTTAAAACTATTAAGAATATTTTCTTCTAATGTCTTTCAAAGAAATCGCTCTACCATTTTAATTTAATCTTTTAAATAAACTGTGAGGGTAACAAGAAACAAAAGACTCAGTCTGGGAAGCTAAAGTGCTTTCTGGACCAGAAAGTCTAGAAGTGCTTGAGAAACTACAACCTGGTTGTGGTCAGTGTAAAGCACAGGCCAGACTTACACATACAGGTGTGTACACACCCCATGCACTCACACTGCAGCGACTCTTGACATTTCTTAGCTTCTATTCCCTTGACTGCTGTGTTATTACTCTTCCAAACAGTTCTCTGTCTTTGTTCCAGCTTTACAGAGGTGCAGTTTTCAGAAATTTTTACATGAAAATGAAGGAGGGGACTGCAGTAAGAATCTCTCAGTATCACTTCAACACAGTTGTCAGAAAATGACACACTGCTACTCTAATAGATGTGTCACTAACATAAAATGAAGAAATCAAATAAATCTAATTTTGTTGAAGTCTCACACTGATTAATATATTCAATAGTCCTATTTAAACAAAATCTAAACTGTTCTTACTTGATTTCAACACAGACAAGCTAATGAAATAAAAAACTGCATTCAATGGATCAAATCATCAACCTGAATCTAACCTGTGAATGAGAATCATTACAGGACAGAACAAAGACAAGAATACCTTAGTGATCAGGGCCCCCCGAGTTGATGAATTAAGGACCCTAAACATACCATATTACAGGGCAGTGCCATGTGAAGATACCAGAATAGACTGGATTGTGGGTCAGCTAGAATTTCTAAATGGGATAACACAGTGAAGATCTCAAAAACAATCCAGCCACGTGAGAAAGAAATTTCTCTAGGGCTATTTGGTTTTTCTTCCTGTGGGGCCAGGTGCAGCTTTGCACTGACATGCATTTCAGTGCCTGAGGTATTTGACTGACAGTCATTCAGGGATCACAGCATCAAGCTAATTGAATCAAGGATATGCCCTTTGGCTTCACTTTCTGCTTCACTAGACTTTCTCTGTGATCTTGGTTAAGTAAACCTCTGTTTCCATTTCCTATTTGTGCTATCATGATACAAAATACTCCCCACCATTAAAGCAAGTAAACACAACAGTGAGATACTAAGGCTGTAATGGAAGGTTGTGGGGAATGTTCTCATCCCATTCTGACCACTGATGCAGTTAGAAATTAAATTCAGCCTAAACCTGTCAAGTACCATTTTTAAAAATCAAACTCACTAGGTTATAGGAAACATTCAAGTTCAAGTAAGCCCTTCAGTAGCTGGTTTTCCTCTTCCCCTGACCAGTGCCCCATCTATAACCAGCAACATCTTACAGATGTTTCTGTAAGACACATTTTCAGATAAAATTTTGAGGATCTGGTGAAATCCCATCGCTTGTAATTATTTCAGTTGAGTCACATCACTGCCTCAGTCCCTCATCTTCTGTGTAAATCCTGCCTCCCACTGGCACTGCCATGATCCATGGAGCAGCAGCCAGAACCACACAGTACCTGGAGATACTTCCAGAGGTAGCACTGAAGTACTTATTTTGACGGTCTCAATGTGAGAGCTACTAAAGATATCTGTCTTTTCTTTGCTCGTAGAGAAAACAAACGCGCCGGGCAGTGTGGGATGAGACAGATGGCATTACTGAAAATTGCATTGTTCAAGTCATGCCTTTTCCTTCTCTGCTAAGATATGACAACCTTGATGTCTCAGGATATTTTCTCCAGGAGGAAAATAAAATTTCTCAGAATAGTGAAAAAGAAAGGAAAAGTCTAACTTAGTTTTCCCAGGTAAGATACAGCCTCTAGTATCAGACAAATTTTTATTTAGTAAAATTGTTCAAAATTTTATTGATCTCCTGCTTTTTAACGACAGTTCTGAAAACCTTTTTGTATTTCTTGTTTCTCGGTACATTTTCCCCCTCAAAAACCTCCATCATATTCTGAACATATTTAAAATAATGCAATACAGCCATTTTCCTTTTTCCTTTTTAACTTAATCATGGATCACACATAAAGGCACCTCTGTAAAAAGACTCCATAACAAATACTGGTCAGTGAAAACCCCGAAGGTCATTCCACTAAAGATGTTACTCAGTTTTTGTCACCAAACACCATGTTTTCACAGACTAAAAGGTCTTTATTTAAATGCCAATATGCTAATTTTCATGTAAATGACAGATTATCTACTAATTTGATTATGTTATGATACCTATACAATTCCCTGGGGAAAAAAACCTGTACACATTATTATACATATCATGGCAGAATATGCAAAGGGACCATCAGAAATATAAAGACAGAAAAATTTAGGAATAAACTTTAAAGACTGAAAATACTGAACTGCTCATTAAAGTAACCATTTATACAAAAACAGGAAAGTACAGAACATGAAAACCTTTTGGTGTTTGATGTTTTCAGACAAGATATGAATTGCATACCAGTCCCTTCAAATGGCCTGAAGTACGTAATAATTAACTTTTTTTTTGTCCCCCTCAATGGTTGTGCTTTGGAAGAGCAAAAATTTTTGACTGGCTTAAATACAAAAAAGTCACTGTATGGTACATACTCCCATTAAATTCAGATTTGTTCTAAGAACACACAATTCAATTGCCACTCTCCTAAAGCCACTGAGATGTTCACAATACAAAGCTATTGTCTCCCTACCACAATCCTGAAATGTGCATAGGACTGAATATCCTAAAAATATTTTAAATACTGATGCTCTCTGAAGCATAAAATAGTATTCCATATTCTCTTAAAAAGTATGGATGTATCCATAAACATAAGGAGAGTGATGCTCTTTTTGCACTAAAAACACACTGAAAAAATTTTAACACTTATGTATCGTTTTGAGAAATATTCCTGTACTTTTTTCTGGAGAAGAGGTAACGCTGGAAATTCTGACCTACAAAAAGGAGCATTTTACTCTTGGGAATCTTTTAGGAAATTTTAAGTTCCAAACACTCACGTTATACAAAATCATTTGCTAAATTTTTATCAACAGACATTCCCACTATATACTTTCCCATTATCAAATTGCAATGATCTGGCATATTCATGGCTAAAATCTGCCCAAAATCACAGTACTATCTAACACTCATTTTAAACCTCAATGTACTGAAAAAGTAGACACAATTCTCAGCTCAATCAGCAAGGACTTAGCCAACTCCTTACCATTTCCACTCTCTTGGTACAAAAAAAGCTGAAGTTTTTTAAAAAATAAACCAATTCCAAACATTTTAGGTCTTTGCTTTAACAAGCCTGTTTCTCAACTTATACTAGAGACATACAGAAAGAACTAATAATGCCTTCTTTATTTTTCCATAAATTCTCGGACTGAATGCTGACATTACAGCCAATTATTTTAAATGAGTACTGGTGTGCAGTTTCTTTTTCATTTAGCAAAGTAAATTTAGCTCATGCTTGTGAAACACAGCTCCATTCCTTCCTCCATCCTACAGAAAAAGGAAACTAAAAAATGGCATTCTTCTCTTGAAAGTATTACAATGTAGCACACTGTCTAAAATGGGTCAAGATCTGATGCAGAACGCTGACAAGGTTTTTAGACACAACCTTCAGCCTAAAAATTGTCACAGGTTCTCTCCATCTGGCCCCTCAACTGAGTATGTGCAATTGTCAGCAGTAGTAAAATCTTTCATTAAGAACACAACATGAATGGAAAAAGACTGAGCCTTCACTGTCCAAAGGATTTAAATCATTCAGAAAACAGCTGGCAGGCAGCCTAGTGATACATATACAAGAGGTTCCCTCTCACCCCACGTCCTCTTCTGATTTTCTTTTCCCTGCGCAAACATTTATATTTAAAAAAAATAAATAAATTCAAGCATAAAGTTTATTTAAACATCATTTCAGCAGTGGTGCTTCCTCGAAATGACTAAGGCCACTACACCACATTCTTACTGCTCTCCTAGTGAAGAAGTGCCACACAAGTCAGTAACTCTTTAATCATGTGAAAAATAGAATACATTTTTTCATCCTCTTAAAAAAAACCCAATAAATAACTGAACCAGTTGAAATACAGGCCTTATATTGCCAGTCACAAAGAGGTCCACAAAGATCCTTCCAGAGACCTACAGCTTCTGAAAATCTGAGTGGGAAGTCTACAAAGTGGAGTTGTAAAAACTCAAACCTTACACTCTGGTATTTTATTGTGAGTTACAATATATTGATCTACAATAAAATACAATAAAATCCTACTGATGGCTGGCATGTCTAAAAGAGATTATATAATTCTTTAAAATCAAGAAGGGTACTTTTATATTCAGTTTTCAATTCAGTGCAATTTAAATGCACTCTGAATAAAGCTGCACAACCAGCAGCCCTTACACACATTCACCTTCCTTCTCTGCATATTCTGGGTGTGTAAATATATATGTGCAACGCATCTAGAAATAAAAGGAAATCAACAAAACTAACACAGTAAAGTTTTATTAAAAAACAAAAGGTAATACATTGTTGTCAGGTTCTCTGAGATCTCAAAATAACCCGTTTATGCACAATCACCATAAAGATCATAAATACAAGGCAGTTACTTTCTACATGCTACCCATGACCAAAAGTGGACTTATATGTTAAATAAAATGGGTATAGACAAGAGTAGCACTGTGGAGTAGGCAGTATTTTACCTATAAAATCTTGGTTAACCTTTATAACTATAATGTAAGAATTCCTCTTTTTGGAAAACTAACCAGAGTCAGCACTTACTTCAAAGGCAAGAACAAATATTATTCTGAAGAGTAAAATAGACGAGATCAAGGTTATAAAAATAACTTGAGATGTTTGACGCTTGCAAGTTTCTGCTTTCCCTGAGACTAAAAACTGTTCCCTTATAAAACCTGTGAAATACGACTTTTTACAATTTAAATTTTACTTACTTCAAAGGGATATCTTAGTAGAATCATACTAAGACCAAACTTATTCAGCAACCCAAATCAGTAATCTCACATGTTTGCATGCCCACAGTGATAAAGGAATGAAGCCAAAACAGCTAAATGCTACTTTTTTTTGCACGTATTTATCTTTTCAAAGTGTTTCTTTTATATTGCCACTCCAATTGCCTGCTCTGCAATCACTTATGCAAGTCTTTTCCTTTCTTATCTCTTCGTTACCTTTCTAAAAGGGCTTAAGTTTTCTACATTTGTTGTTTATCCAGAAATTGTCCTATGGCAAATCTGTGCAGCTTCACAGCATTTTCCACATCTCTGTGAGACACAGTTCACGGCACCTGAAGGCACCACCATCATGAAACGACGTACTGCGGTTATAAGAGTGAAAACTTAGTATTAGAAACAGCATGCTTTGAAGATAACAAGCCACTACAGTGATATATTTTGCACAACACAGGTCTGCAGTTACCCCTGGCTGTCTCTCTTTCATCATTTCTCAGAGTGGCACAACCCTGTTCTGGCAGCCAAAGTGCCGGTTTTCTGATGGGTTATGACAGCCCTTTGCCACCACAAGGCCTCAATTAAACGCATTATCCTCAGGCTTTAACAAAAATCTTAACCACTACGTCCATTCAGACCGTTTTTCCCCAGAACTCTGCACCAGGGGGTCAAGTAAACTCACATTCAAGCACTCAAGATTCACACACTCCACTCTCCACCCTGTCTCTCCCTTCCAGCCGGGACTGTCACAGCGCTGATGAAGCTCATGGGGTTTATTGATTTTACTCCTCGGCACTAGGTCAATTGGAATCATAACAGGGGTTATGCTTGGCACAAATCTCTTTTGTCAGGCTCAGTGAATTCACTGACAAGCAGTTTTTTCTCATTGTAATTCGACTCTCTTATCCAGAAGACTGAAGTACATGCATGTAACCACAACAGGATAAAGAGCATCCGCTTGTAAAAACAAACTGCCCTCCCAACCCAAAAAATACATGTGAATGCATTACAATTAAGATCTCCAATCTCAATCTAGTGATAAACTCCAGCATGTCACTACTGAAACCTTAAAACACCCACGAAGTTCTATCATGATATTAAACCATCTTCACTCAGGTAAGTGCAACCAGGAAACAACTTTTTCTAAGGGTGGGTGGTGGGAGTGGGTGGTATGAGAGTTTATGAATTCACTCACTGCTTTTTACAACCCTAGTTTAGATGTTTTAAAAATATGTTGCTAACTGGCTTTGCTACAAGTTAAATGCCTTGCATTAAAGAATTCGGAAGTCATATTTTGCAGAGCCTGTTGGAGGAAAACAAAATTTTAAATCAAGTGCAAGAACTAAGCTTTGATAATACTTTGAATCATAAATCCTGCCTTCCCCTTAATTAGAAGTTAATTAAATGTTAAGCTGCATCAAACAATCACTTTATCTACAACAAAGATTATAAATTTCTTCAAAAATTCTTATTATAGAAGTGCAGAATTTCAGTCATAACAAAGAACTGGGAGATACCTTTTTCTATTCCTTTGCTGGTTAAAGAAGTAAATACATGCATATCAGCAAAACTAACGATGACAACAGCTAAGTCACCCCATTAAGCAATTTGTGTTGAAACCAAGTACTGTAAATATCCTTCAGCACTGTCTTACAGAAATAAAATTCTCTTTTGCAAGACTACTCTAACTCCCTCTAAAATATGAGATACGCAAAATAAGCTCGGTTTTAAACCAAAATTGGCTTAAAAGAACATAATGAAAAATGACTGAGAAGTGGCGGTTGAAGAACTGTTGCTATATTTAGAATAGTTAGCTAATCTGAAGTCAGAACAAAAAAGATATATGCCCATTTTTTTGCACAGCCCAGCACTCCTGCTAAAAAGGCAATTCTTCTCCAGTAAAAAAATTAGTACCAGAATTATTTTACTGAAGTGAGTAACAGCAGAGACATTTCAAACAGACACCATTTATAAGAGAGTAGAGACAAGCACGAAGCTGAGTTTTATCTGAGATATCTAAAGGCATTAGAAAGGGAAGAGATGAATATCAACTCACCAAAAACACCGGCGATCTAACAGCAAGGCTCGTCTCACATCTCAAGTTCCCAGTTCCAAGAGAAATCACATGTTCACTGATAGAAAGATGACAAAAGGGCATGCTGTGCTCTCCTCTACTTCAGTTGAGTGACAGCTCCACTAACAGGGAACCGAGACACGCCGCAAAATCTGAAACAGGGGGGACCTGAGATGAGCATGCTCAGTGCCTAATTTAAAATGGCCTGATGCTTCATCCCAGCGTGAGATGGCCTACTTCCAAACAATTTCAGAACTTTAAGTCAAATCTAAAATCATTAACTGGAATACTCAAAAAACTCAGCCACCAAGTAGTATTGATTTTTTTTTTTTTTTTTTTTTTAAATCTCTGCTGATGCACAGATAATTATTTGCACTACTTCCCTGCAGGGCATCCTAAGGCTTAAACACTATCATCATGTGCTTCACTGTAATTACACGATGCCACTGTAACGGATTGAAAGACCTTTTCAGGACACCATATGATATGAATGCTCAGCAGCAGAGTTCATAAATCAGACCAAGACAACAAATCTGCTGAATATGCTCCAAATTAATTTAAAAATTATACTACCTGGTGATTTCTGGGCAGCATTTTTTTTTTTTTTTTTTTTTAGGGTGGGGGAGGCAAGAAGGAAGGCTTGAGAACTGTCTAACAAGTGAAGGCTTGAGAACTGTCTAATAAGTGATTCATGTTCCAGAGCAGTTTACCTCCACTTAAAATCTCTTTATACATAAGGAAACCATTTAGCTTCGTAATGAAACCATTTATTTTGATATCAAAACTCGGGTTATTCACATGCAAAAATCCTCTGTTAAAAGAAGTAGGTATTCAAACCTTTTCCCTTTAGAGATTAATATCTCTTAATACACCCACAGACAGACACAAGTAGTACAGAAGTCTTCTATGTTTTGGTTTTCTCTATCTCACAGGCCTCTTTCCATATTTATTGTATATTCATTTTTACAAATGAACACAAAAAGTCTTTCTCCTCTTTTAAGAAGACAAAAAGCTGCACCCCAGGCACTTCTTTTTTTATATAAATGCTTTCCTGTTTATCATTTAAGCTGAAAGCACAGCCAGGAAGGCTCCTTTATAAATGCTGTATTTTAAAAGATACTGTATAAAACCCAGCACCACCCTAGTCTGTACCACACCTGGGCATAGGAAAACTACTTGGAATAAACTCTACCATCCTCTATTGACTCTCTGTTTTTAGTATGGTGGATATTGGTTAATACAACATTTGGAAGAAAAGCAAGACATTATTCTTAAGCTTCACTAATATCTACAAGTAATTTAAAAATGAGGTTTTCCTATCCATGCAAAAATGCTAAATTTTACTATGAGAATATGCAACTTCAGACATAGAGATCTGAAGTCTAACACTTACACGCTGTGCTCCAATGCTTTAAAAATCCTCTTGGCATGGAAACAAAATATTTACTAAGCTAATTATTTGAACATTAATCCATGCCCTTTGCCTTTGAGCTCACACAAAATTATAGGATGTATTTTCACTTCAGAAATTCCTTCCAGGCATAAACCCAGAAGTCAAGATGCACAGCAGAGCTATAACAGTTGAACTTGATTTCATGAACAAACTGAAACATTCACTTTAATATTCCAGGGATAATATTACAGCACTATAAAAATAATTTTATTGATAATCATGTAACACTAACTGCATTCAATTGATTTTTAATCCCATAATATCTCGGGATAGTTACTTTTCTTACACCAATACATACAAACCCCAACCCTTGCTAAGATCTGTCCTGGTTGGAAAATTCAAATGAATTTCTTAGTCTACCACTAGGAGATGAAAAGTCTGCTTCTTGATAAGAATGTCAATATTTCTTCACCAGCTAATGAATACTTTAAAGAAAAAGGAAATGAGTATTAAATCACATATCACATTTTTATCTAATCTTCTCTCATCACTTAACTCTTCATCATTTAGTTTGTTATTGCTCTCTGAACTGAAAAGATTCAGACTGGCGAATTACAACATATTTTTAAAATGTAAGATGTCGATAACATAAAAGTTGCCTCCTGAGTGAGAAATGTTTTCATCCAGGCAAGTTTGCTCTAGCTTCATTCTAAAATCAAAATAAATAAATCTCAAGGAAGAAAGATTAATTGTACAAATCTGTAGCTACCTAACCAGTAGTTTGCAGATTCCACATAGAGAAGATGAAGTGGAAAAAGAAGCCGCTAACAAAATCCCTTAAAAATGAAGTAAACATTGTTCTCTTGTTTCAAGTTCATTCCCCTTTGCTTCCCAAAATCCCATCGAGCTGAGCATAAATTACAAGAATTTTCTTCAAGCTAGATAGCAATTTGCAAGTTCAAAAGGTCTGTTCTGAAGTTAAATTTTTGTGGGTATGTTCTCCCCCAGAAGACAAATTTTAATGGAAAAAAACCCTCTCTGCATTTCTTGGACAACTGCTCAACTTAGAGAAGCTTAAGGAAATTTCAGGACAATTTTGTTCTTTCTTTTGACAAATCTGTATTTTAGTCTCTTAATGACCTACAAATTGTAGCTGTAATAATGAAATGCAAAGGGGCTAAGAATAGCACATAAAACCAAAATACTTTGATCCCACAACTACTTGCAGAGAAGTCTCTTGCTGAACTTGAAAGGGTTCCTTTACAATGACATGAATTTGAGTTTCGAGATCTGTATACTTGATAAGAAAGTTTTGCAGCAAATTAGTATAAATTTGCTAATTTAATCTAATAAACATCTCTTGAAAGAAAAAAGTAATTGAATTAATACATAAGTATGAAAATGTATCCTGTACACAAGACTTCTGGAAGACAATTCTTCTTCTGAACATGACAAAGCTGGTATCAAAATCAAACACCAGCCCTGGAAGCTGAAACATTTTTCTAGAGTTTCTCCACTGATATTTAAACCAAAGTCTTGTTGTCACACAACACACTAAAACTGTGCCAGACTCCTGTGTTAAAAAGGCTGAGTTCAGTGAGCCCTCCCAGAGTGTGACAGGAATATGACTCGTTTCAGTAAACTCAGCACACACAGAAGATGAGATAGAACATGTCCAGTGACTGGGGTGGTGGTGGTGGTGCTTTGTGTTTATTTAGTTTTAATATATTTACCAAGAAATCAGGTGGCAAATACTTTAGACATCTGTCTTATTAACAGTTTCTTGGCAACAGTTCCCACACGAACAGCTCTGATCACCTTTCTGACAGGAGAGCAGCTCATTTTACTAAGATGGGTATTCAGTATTATATTTGGGTTTGTTTTAAGTCTCAATATCAAACTCACCACTATTTCAGAATGAAGTATGATGCACTTTTAAGCTTATAACTAGGCTTTGTACGGATTTTATTAAAAGCAATGACTTATGTAATGGATGTTTCTAACTAAACATGATGAATTCTTCTGTAAATTATATACAGCTGAGTTTCACAAAACTTTCTGTCATCCTAAAAAAAAAATTCTACATTTATATCTCTTATACATGAGTTCTTTCAGCTCTCTTCTCAGTTTTGGCATGATGACACAAGCAGCTTTCCTGGATTTGGTCTACTAGAAGTAATATCTCAAGATGTCCCTCTCAAACACTACATCACAGCTACATAAGAATTCCTCCTTTTCTATATAAAGCTACATTTTCCAGAAATGTGTAGCAATTTAAAATCTGTTTGCCATTATGTTTTTACATCTTATCTATCAGCTGACCTATTCAAGTGGAAAGAACATTTTTCAAACAGAATGGAGAAAAAGTATGTAGCTGGATCTAGACAACCAAAAACTACATATGCAAAGTTCAAATGATGAGTAATTTTTCTCTTATTTACATAATATCATTCAGATTCTTGTTTCTATTCATAGTTTTGTCTGTGGTACATATTTTCAGTGTGTCTACTGTGTAATGTTTTACTCTTCCTATACCAAGCAGCATACTTCTCTGCTTTTTGGTTTTTTGTAGTTATTCTTGTGTCTCACTTGAAAATTGTCTTGGTTTACCAGCTTTTCTTTCCATTCTACATGTTATTTTTGCCTTCTTAACTGTCTTTAATATTTTCCTTGGTAACTCATGTCCTAGTGTCTTCAATACTGAGATCACATTAAACAGATGCTGAATATTTCCCATGAATAGAAACCTTGAACAATCAGGAATGAAATCAGAAAAAGAACTTCTGAACTTATTATTACACGTAATATGGCTAAAGGCATCAGGAACTGATTTAATACCAAAATCAGGACTAGGACATAAAGATTCCATAGAAAGACAGTGTTTATTATCTGCAGTGTTTGTTTTACCTCTGCCACTACCTCAGTTCTCACAGCTCACCTGAATAGTTGCATTTCTGAACGTCTGCAGTTTAGAAGTCTCTTCCTTCACATGAGTTTGCCTCTGTCAGTGCACCTGCAGCAAACCTAGAGAGAACCCAAAGAAAGGGGCACATCCCACCCAAAATTACCATTACTGACTCAAAGAACCTTCTCCAGTGGACGTGTCCTCCTCACCTCATCTCCTCATTTGAAGGCCTAATGACAGAAAATTTTACAACTAAACAACAACATGGCATGAAAGAGCAGACAGAACTAAAGGATCCACAAAGTACATTTACTACATCAGCTGATAAGAGACTCCTTATTAAGTTATTGCAATCTCCTGATAAGTCTGTCTTTTTATAGTCTTTCACACTTCAAATGCCACAATAAGTTTGAATAGTCATCTGAGTTTGTGCTGAGTTCCCATACATATTATCATTTCCCTACTAAACATAGGGACCCTAAATGTTCAAAATACAATAGTTTGTGCTCGTACTCCTGAATAAGTAAAATGAAAAAATAAGGTTTATGTTTGCTGTTCACAGCTTATAAAAGCAGACTGTCTGTTGGTCTTTAATACATGACCATAAATGATTCATCTGGAAAATTGTATCAGACAATGTGCCAGAACACATAAAACTGCCACTGCTGCCCAGAATGTGTTGTTTTACAAGTTTATACACATATTTATATTATAGGGTGTCTGAGACCAAGACCAGGTCTGAACCAACCACCTTTCAATAAATACAAGCTACAGATGTGCCCGATGACAAACTCTACCTACATGGATACTGCCAGCTCTCTACCCATCCTCAGAGTAGACTGAATGCCCCTTCAGCCATTATTCTCTTAATAAATTTGCTTGTCTTCTAAAAATAGTCATTAGCTCTAGAAATACATTCAATATGGGCAAGAGAACAACAGTCTGACAAAGGAACTGTACTTGGTAAGGCAAATTTTTGACTGTTTCTAAAATGCAACCTATTAGTGCCATTCCTCTTTATTTTATGTTTACTGCCATAAAAAGAAATCTAATAAGTAATTACATAAATGAAAATGTTTACTTCTGCTACAAAACTGACCATGTCAGGAATCCAATCTGAATACTTATTCTTCATATTTAATGCAATTGATTTTTCTACAATTTTTTTATACTGCAAAAATTGTACAAGTCAACATCACTGCAGACCTGGTCAGCTGATATCCCATTCTTCAACTCTATTTAGCATCAACAAAAGCAGCATAAAATATTTTTCAGTTTTTGATGCAACACAGAAGACAAGTGAAGCAACCCATCAAATACAAGTTTCTGTGTAATAAACATTGAAGCTCAGCAGCTCTTTTGTGTTGCAAGACCTATAGACATTTTCAAATCCTTATTCAATAACTGTCACAAAGCACAAATCCCTTTTATTAACTGATAAAGCCAGAGTTAAAACTGCTGAGATCCCATCTGGAAAATATCTCAATTCTCCTCTCAAACTAACTTTCCAGTCAGCCAAAGTGCTTTGCAACACTCAAACTCATTCTGAATTGCAGTTACACATGTGCTCATTAAGCTGCTTCTTTATATTAATGGGAGGAATTGTAGTAAAAATATCTTCTCTAGAGTTGTCACTTTATAAAACAAATATAATGAATTTAAAATTAACCACTTAGAAAAACGTGCTACTCTGACAACTTGCTGACTGTGTACCCAATGCAGAGCTACAGACACGAGCACTGGCTGAATGAATCAAAACAAGCACTAAGATCTCTGCCCATCTCCCAGGTCTCTCCACATGCAAAAATTAGAGTTCACGAAATATCTGCAGTGACAGATTGGAGGACAAACACAAAATACAGATTGGCATCACTAAATAGTAAGGTAAGAGAAGCTTACTGAAAGAATGAAAAATTCTGGAGGTGTTCAAATGGGAAAAGGAATACTAGGTTCAATGAAAACTCACAAACAGGTCAGTCAAAAAATAAATACACTGCAGGCTCTGAGGAACTACTTGCAAATGTGTACAGGGTGAAAAGGGGAGAGACATATGCTGTAACTCAAGCCTAAGATAGCTCATCTTTCAAACTTCAGAATCAGGAAGCTTTTCAACCAAAAAAAAATTTAAAAATAAATAAAAAGAAAAAAATGAGAATCACAGAATGACTTGGGCTGAACGGAACCTTAAAGATCATCTAATTCTAACAACCCTGCCATGGACAGGGACACCTTTCACTAGATCAGGTTGCTCAGAGCCCCACCCAACCTGGCCTTGAAACACTTCCAGGGATGGGGCACCCACAACTCCTCTGGGCAACCTGTTCCAGTGCCTCACAACCCTCATTGTAAAGAAGGTAATTTTTTTGTACTTATTCTCCCAGTTGGGGAAGTCCTTATGACACCCTTGTTCAACTAAGTAACTCAAGGCAGACTGTCCAATGAATTAAAGTACTGGTGGAACAGGGTGATACAGCCAGATAGTATTTTGTAACCACAGAGCTCATCTACTGTCCAAGGCATCCAAACTGCCTCAGTTCCACAGAATTAGAAGGTCCCTGATTCTATGTCAAGTTTTACAGAGCTTCTGGGGTCACCTAGAGGACTACAGACAGGTAAGATCCATGGTTTGTACCAGGAAAAGCAGTAAGAATTACTCTAAATAACTGAATTAACAGGTATGAAATCTCTTGCAACAGAGAAAAGTCACTACAGCTTTTGCAAACCAACATCGTAGCTCAGAGAACTATTAGACTTACAGTAGTAAAACAAACTAACAACAACAAAAAAACCCCACAAACCAAACAAATGAACAAACAAATGAACAAAAAAACCCCACAATAAAGGTCACTCATCAAAGCTGCTGAAATGAACTAAGCTGCCAGAGGGTAGGAGGGAAGGCTGTCACACAGATGGTGATGGGTTCGCAAGAACGAAAGGACACAAATTAGTGAGATCTGCAGGGCTTGAGCTCACATTAACTCTTCATCCTGATTTCAATGAGGGAATTAATACAGAAGCTAAACTTTACCAGTATTCTCAGGACCAAGGATGCTGTTCAGGACGACACCAAGGGCCCAGTTGAAGAACGACAGAGGAACTGTACAAGATTAGGAACACAAGCAGCAAAACAGCAAGAGATATTTAATAGTGGTAATGTAACATGATACAAAATGAAAAAAAATCCCGTCTTTTACACAAGAGCATGTAGTGACAGGGCAAGGGGGAATGGCTTCAAACTGAAAGAGAGTAGGTTCAGGTTAGATATAAGGAAAAAATATTCTTTACAATGAGGGTGGTGAGGCACTGGAACAGGTTGCCCAGAGAAGTTGTGGATGCCCCATCCCTGGAAGTGTTCAAGGCCAGGTTGGGTGGGGCTCTGAGCAACCTGGTCTAGTGAAAGGTGTCCCTGTCCACAGCAGGGGGATTGGAACAAGATGATTTTTAAGGCCCCTTCCAACTCAAACCATTCTATGATTCTACAATATTCAATAATGGGCTTTGAGATCACCATTTCTACTATGGAATAAAAGCTTAGTATTCTAACAGACACCTTTACATGGACTGGTCATCTCACGGAGAACTGACAGAAAGTTTTGTGTGCAGAATAATCCTTACACATGTAGAAAGCAGCACAGAGTTCTGCTTAGTTTTGGAATCACAGTTTTGAAATCAACTCATGGAGAGTTTGCACGGGTTCAGGGATGGACACAGAAACCCCTCAGGTGCAGTTCAGTGCATAGATATGAGCTCTGCCTCTGGAAGTCACTGAACCACAGACTGCTGTTGGTCAGGAATTCCTGTGTAGGTTCTCAAAAGAAAAACAAAACACAAACCCTCACCTCTGGCTAGCTCAGTTTCTGGCAAATGCTGTGAAAAGCAGCAAATACACTCTTCAAGGGTCCTCGAAGACAGGACTTATCAAACTACTAGAGACAATTGCTCCTACATTTGGCTGCTTTTCTCAGTTAAAGCAAAGTTCAATAGGAATGATATTATAGTCCCAGTTTATTAGAAATCTAAGGGGTTTTTTTCAAACTTACAAATGTTTTCAAACTGTTTTTTCTATTCCCCTGGCTTCTTCACCTTTTCAACAAGATAGGGAAAGATCCACCAACCGGTGGCATGGAGTTGACATCCACTAGCTTGTCAAATATGAACATCTCCCTCCAGCAGGCCAGAGCTTACTGACTGTTCCCTATTTCCCTGGAAATTGATGCAGCATGGATTGTGGAAGAGAGAGTACAGTAATTCTCAAGCCACAGACACTGAAAGATTATTAAACCAGTGAACAGGATAATTAAACTCTGAATGATCCACAGCTAATTTGCAGTTGAACTTTCCTACACAACACAGGTCTGTAATTATAATTTTCAATCAGATGCTTGATATAAGAGTCCTTTTTAGGGGGGTTTCACAGACAGATGCCTGAAACAGGGATACTATTTATTATACTTGGACAACAAAATTCACGAGCTAGAGTGTAGCTTTTAATTTTATTCTCAACTGAATCACCAGATCCAGCACTGTGTTGGATTAGCTGTTAATATCCCAGGCTTTCCTTCTGTACAAGCTGCCCCCAGTTCAGCAGAGTTCTCCTCACCCAGAACTCCACTGTCACATGGCAACCACCAAACCCTGCTGAAAGTAAATCTAATCAGAGTGACAGTTAAAATAAAACCAGCACAGAATGAAAATCATCATATTACAGTTTTCCCTTTTTGCTAAAGTAGATTTAACTGATCTAATTGGCTTTATACTCCTCAATATGAAAAAGCCTACATACATCAATAAAAACTAGAGGGAGCAACACTTGAAATGCTTTTTTAATTGACTTTTGTTTTCAGGACAATAGCCCAGGGATAAAGTTTCATTATTACTTCAATATTTCAAGTCCTTCAAAAACTGTACAGTTTATACTCAGGATACCATTAAAACATGATTCACAGGAAATAAACTAAAAACAAAAACACAAGAAAAAGCAACAATTAAATTGAATTTACATGACTAATAAAAATTTCTTCAGTTTTGAATCCTACAGTCAAACTGTAGTTAAGATAGCATACACCAAGAATATCTTGCAAGCTATTATTTTCTTAAAACACCCATCTTAATTTTAAAGATGTACTGACATGCAAAAAATATGTATTTACAGAATCTTTCAGAAGAGGAGGGTAAACACTGCAGAATTCACTTCCTATAAGTAAAAGACTCATTATCAGCCAAAATACTTGGGGGAAAAAAAAAAACCCACAGGAAATTTGAGAGGTGAAGTGTATGGTATATTATTACACACTGAAACCAAACTACAAAACCACAATTAGTCCAAAAAGAAAAGACAAAAAATTAATGAGAAAGATAACCAGTATGTGTGACTTCAATGCAAGCCAGAGGCAATTCATTCACAGCTTTACTTCTAAGCAGTCTCTGAAGGGCTTTTTTTTTTAAGGTTAAAGCATTATTTAGAAATATACACACACACACACACACAGAAATACAAAAAATCATAAAGCAGTACTGAAAGTGAAAATTTAAAAAAAAAATTGTTTTGACATCCTACTTGAAAACCAGAAAAATAAAAGAATAAATCCTTTATTCTTCACTGATTATTACACAAGAACATGACTACTTTAATCCTCCACTGAGGAGATGAGAAGAACAAATAAAAATTTGCCTGTGTTTCAACACTGCTGCTGATTTTGCACCTTTTAAGCCATGTGTGACTCAAGATTTCAAAGCAAACTTCTAAAACAATTGCATAACTTCAAACAAAACAAGAAAAGATGACAAACTGTTGTCGGTCTTACGTTGAAATGAAGAAAAATATAAAAAAAGACTGAATTACTTGCAGTAATGCTTGAGAAGACAGAATCTTGGCACAGTACAGAGCAAGCCCAGAGTACACAAACAGCATAAATGGACATATCCTGAAAATGTGTTTATTCCAAGCTGTCTACAAGTTTCTCTGCCCAACAGCAGCTCTGTCCACTACAAGGCATTATACACAAAGAAGTTTACAACTGCAACATGCAGCTTTAGAGTAAGGGATTTTGTAGACAACTCACTACATTTGTTTGACATACAGAACTCAAACACACACAGAGCAAACCCTTCTGTGGACCCTCCCTATGTCACATCCAGCTACAAAATACTCAGGAAACCATCTGCAGACAAACAGAAGTTTAACATTTTTATCACGTGAATTCCTCCAAAAAAACCCAAAAAACCAACAACTTAGTGATATTAAGTGCTTTTAAACAATTTATATAGAGCTACAGATTTCCATGCAATATCCTATGCTGCACTTCAGACAAATTAAATTGTATTTGAAAACCCCTGAAACAATGATCTAATTTACTCGGTACATAAAACATGTAGTATTGTAATTACTAAATAACCTTAATTATGGATTAATATTCCTTACTGGTAAAGTCTTAGCTGCTAAGACTCTAGTGTTGAGATATTACAGCATGACCAAAATGCATTACTGGGCTCTCAGCTGTAGAGCCACGTCAGCCACACTGCAACAGGCTGGCAGCACTCTGCCACTAGAGAAAAATAGGAGTTTGTTATATTTCCTCAGCAAAGGCTGTCTTACAGGTGTTCACATCTGGCAAATCTTGAACTTGCAAGAACTAATGAGATGGCAGCATGAAATAACCCCCAACTATTAATCGAGGATTATTAATTGAGTATTAATGGATTTTTAATTTGCCCGCCCACAGGAGGGCAGCTCCTGAGGCACATACTTGGAGCTCTTGTCTCACTGGAAGTCACAGCACAGCCCAGCAGGAAGTTCTGGGATATACATGGTTGCACAGCACTGCCTAAAGATTCACTGTCATCTCTCCCCTATTCTGAATAATCCACTCACCTCTTAAAGCAAACAAGCAAAACACAACCTGCATTCAAAACCCCCACAACCAAAAAAACAGGGTCTGAAATTCAGTTACTTGTTTAGAAGTGGAAGTTTGATAGACAAAGAAAAAACTGCTTTTCAAAAAGTGAGTTTGCTCATACACTAAGATACTGACCCCCTCTCTGATGCAAGGTGTGTTCACAGTTGTTTTGTTTCTTTCTTTAAGATCAAATTAGCTCAGATAAGACACTGCCAGGGTTTCAGACTGAAACATCAAAATATCCCATGAGCAATATTAAAAAAGTAAATTCTGCTGTATGTTTTAAAATAGTTGTTCTTAAATAAATGTATTTAACACAGACACACATAGTATCAATTACTGGGTGTATTACTAAAGGTTTCCTGTTAACAAACATAGAAGTTGTATGGTTTGTTTGTGGGGGGTTTTTGATGGTTTAGTTTTTGTTGGTTGGTTTTGTTTGGTTAGGTTTCTTCTAGTAACTTCTTATAGGATAATATTCAGACAAAACCTTCACCCACCTACCCCCAGATTTTAGAACTGTTATTTCCTTTAAGCTTTATAATGGGAGGTAAAAAAAAAAAAAAAAAAAAAAAATCAATGTCCATAAGCAATAATCCAGTGCTCTACTGCCAATCAATGGAAATAAGAATCATCCAGAGAGCTTACACTGAAAAAATATGTTATCAAAAAGTTGACAGAAGTACAAGTATCTCAATTATATGCATACGGATATTTTGATGCCATTACTGTACAATCAATTGAAATCACAACACTGCATTTCAAACATGATGTACAAAAGTACATCAAGCTGGCTTGTTTTTCTTAGATAGAGGGCATTTTGATTCTTTAATGTTACATTGTGGTATATTACTTTTTTCCTTTAGACAAACTGGTTCAGGTTTTTGTGTGCTTGAGAAATGACTTGTGTAAGCTGACTGACAGGCATTTGAATTTCCTGTTGACTGTGAAGACAGAAGTTACCTTTGATGATTATCAAATTTATTCCTTCTGGATGTGAATTTTAAACCCTATATTTAAAGACAGGATTTAGCATTTCTGCTCTTTTAAGCCTTGGTAAGAGACACTCAAAAGTAAAGTGTCAGCATTTATGTTTGCCTGTAATGTGCATTTTCTCCAAAGCTTTCAATTTTATTAACACAAAAGCAACATTAACCCTCAGATATTTCACCCAGGTTCTAAAGTTCAGAAGCAAATTTAGAAAGATGAACTGACTACTATACTGGTGTCCTCTCACGGCAACTTTCTGCTTTCAAACAATGCACAGATTGTTTGCATCTCTTCCTGTATCAAGGTTAGTGTGGCAAAAGGTCTGTTCTGAAAATCATCCCCCAATTCCTCTTCACAGTTGAAAATATCAAGAAATTCTACTCAGATGTCAACTCCCTTCCCCAGAATCCTTACCAGTACCCCAGAACAATTCATATTTAAATAATTCATATAAGCATAACCTAAAGAGTTGGAAAAACTGACTCTTACAGGTTTATCCATAATGGTAAGTACAATGTAACAGTTAATTGTATGAAGCACATCTGAGAATAATTACACACAAGCTTGTCTTCTTTGGCACTGCAGTACTTGGCAGGGCTTTTGCAACCTCAAGTCACATCACCTGGAAAATCTTATTCCTGTGCCAAGGAGTCAAATATATCCTCCATTAATATTTTAATGTGGAACATACATAACTTATTCACAGAAGAATGTCAAAGGAGTAACGTGATCTGCAGTGTAAGCTAATATACACATGGAACTTAAAAAAAGAATAACATCTCCCCACCAAACAAAAACTAAATCCCGTCCAAACATTTAGTTCCTCCTGAAAAGACAAAGTTCATAATATAAGATAGTCTGCATTTTATAAAATGAACAGCCAGAGTAAGAGGGTTGACACAGGGATAGGTCTTACCCCAACAACATGCTTTTTTAAGTAGAATGGACACAAGGTAAATGTACTCAGAAAACAACCCCCAAACATTCTCACATTTGTTTGTCCATGACTTCATCTAAAGTTTCAAATATACTGAAAAAGGACTGTTGTGGTTTATCCCCAAAAATCCTTTACATAATTTTTTATACAAAGAACAGAATTTGCCTTCAGAGTGTGGAAAATAAAAATATTAAGTTTCCTAGAGAAAAATATTTCTTTCTTTCCTCCAGGCCATCTACTCAGGATTGGGACAGAGGGGAGGGAGAAGGAAAGAGAGGGCAAGAATGGATTATACAGTCACAAATTTCTAGCAATAACAGAATTATGCTACATATGAAATCTTTTATCATTACAAAAGTCACTCTCTTTCCTCTTCTGACTCAATTATTTGATTTAGTCATATTGAGATACTCCTAAACCAGAGACCTTTGCCTTCAGGACATGTAAGGATTTGGTCAGTTCCAGCAGATCTGTAGCCAAAAAAAGTGAGTTAGAGATATTCATTAGGAAAGGGACACATTATTTACCACCTGCAGCACAGGTATTATAAATCTCTTCTATAAAGGCTGATGTTTTTACCAGGCAGTTAATTCCAAATTCTTTAGGAGACTTTCCATCTATGTTCTGATGATTTTAAAATGTCTTTGATATGATATGGCAAAAAATACCCAAATGCATCTGTTAACAGGAAGAACATTATAAAGACATTTTAACTGCATTTTCATTATTTTCTTTGAATTGATTTGGACACAAAACTCAGTACTTCCATAACGCAATGAACTACCTGAATTCCCCCCCTCCCAACATTCAATCATTTCAAGGATATAAAAAGCAACAGTCAAAAATATTTTGCCACTTTCCTCCCCCTCACATATACTAACTTGTTTAAAGCACAGCCACCCAGTGAAGCCAAGCATCCCTGTTTTCACAGGAAGAATGGAAACAACCAATATTGCAACTCTCTTCACCCTTGATATACCTGCTTTTGCCACCCCACCCTCATTTGTGTCCCATTAAATTTTACTCCACATGCTATTCCAACATTGCTTTTTTATCCTCGTAGTCCACTTCTAAGCCCATTCCAAAGTAAAATGGTAGACTGGACATTGACTGTGTTCTTGTAGCAAGTTATAAAGAGGAAAAAATACTGAGAGTTTGAAACAAAGATTGAAAACACCACATGCTTTAAACAGCCTGAATAATCTCTGCTATTAAAGCAAGACAATATTAATGAGAGATTTCTTTCTAGAATAATCCTAGTCTTGATGTGCAAATTCAAAGCCTCGCTTCAGTTTAATTAATCTTCCACATATGCTCTTTGTATGTCCTGTATTTAGAGTACGTGCATACTGCACCCAGTATTTAGACTTGTGCAACAGAGCAGCATCACCTCTTACTCAGAGCTGAGTAGCTGAGCTACTCAGTCTACTGTGAGAGCTTCCTCACAACGAGCATCTGAAGAAGAAAAATCCCTCCTCAGCCAAGGTGCTCAGCATAAGCCACGTTAATGCTTCCAAAAAGACAAATGCGCATCGGTACAGCCAGCACTGCGCCCCTGGTTCGCTCCAAGTTGGGAAAAAAAAGCTGGCAAAAATCTCCCCCTCCTCCCCCTGCCTTGGTTTGACCGTGTTAGTCCTATATGAGCATGTATTCACTGAATCCAGCCATCCAGCTCCTCCAGCAAGCACTGGGATGGGCAGGAGAACAGGCAGTAAATGCTGCCATCTACCAGAAAGTCAAGAATTTTCCATTTCAGCTGGCAGTAAGCAAGCCGGGAACTGGGGAGGGAGGCAGAGGAGCTGCTGGGTAAACACAGCAGCCAGTTCTTATCCAGTTGTAATCTTCAAAACATAAAAGCCACCAAATAAAACCCTCAAGAAAAAAAAAAGACCTTTCAAAAAGCAGAACTCAGTCCAAGTATAAAAAGCAAAAACGTAAAGCCGCAATACAGCAGGCCAAGAAAAATCGCCTCTGGCATATGGCACAAAAAATCGAACAGAGGCTTTCTCCAAAGAGACAAAGTTCTCTCAGAATCGAAGAAGAGGTTTGATCTGAAGATGCAGAATGAGAACTAAAGACAGACAAAACCACAGTAAAACAGCCAGCCACATTTTTCTCATTGGAGAAACCAAAGTCGTGTTAGAAGTGCTTAAGTTTTTCTTTAGAGGCAAGAGAATTTTATGAAGTGTCTCAAAGCAATGTCAGTACAGGAGCTTTATTTTACAGGGCTGGTAAGTGAACTGCAATAAAACCACCTGGCTAAATTAGTATTTATTTAATTACTGTAAGGAAATAAGGAAAACAAAATAGCAGTATGACATACTGGCATACCTCACATATAAACTGACTTTTGTATCAGAGGAATGAAGATGCCAAATGGTGATCCTGTCTGCTCTTAAGTGCTCTACTTTTTCAAGTTTAGCTTCTGTGTTGGGTGGTTATCAGGTATTACAATGAACAATAATTAACAGATATTTTAATGTATAAAGTATACTGAAAAAAACAACATCACCTCTGGAGGGGAAAGCCTCACCTTGCACATTTACTGCAATGGAAACATACTAAACAGATCCCTACAGCTTTCTGTAAAAATGGGATTTTTTTTTTTTTTTCAAGTCCTCCATCCGACCTCTTAAAGAAGCATAATGAAACAAAACCTGAGCCCTCTGTATGTACAGGCAGGAAGATGCAGAATACAAGACCCATTATACTCAAGATATTCATAAGTCATGTGAAAAGGCAAGTGAAGAGCACAGGAATAATTTGCAATTGATACAAAATTATTCAGGACAGGCAAAACTAGATTGAAGAGAGCTTCTGAGAATAATAGCCTGTGCCTGAGATACAAGGGAAATATAGTACAATAATTGAGAAGGGATTCTTACAGGAAAGAGAAGCACAGACAAAGATCAGGCTTGGATTAGGTGCTGCCTCTCAGGAAAGCTCTGGAGAGGTACCTGGTGGTTTCAAAAAGCATCAGCTCAGTGGTAGACAAAAAGGCAAGCATGTTAGAGAAACTGAGACAGCAGCCACCCATGCCACTGAACTCAGTGGGGCATGGAGATCCAGCCTTGTCCCCACTCCAAGCATGTACCGAAGGACTCCTACAGGGACCATCAGAAACACGGAATGGTCTAAAAGAGCCGAGGTCCAACTGAGCAGGACTCAAGTTTAGAGGGCGAGGAAGAGACACACATGAGAAGTGGTGCAGATAAACCAGAAAGCCAAACCGGCAAACAATACTGAAAAGTGATACTGAAAATTACTTCTACTCATGAATTACTTCTACTCATCATTGCTCAAGATGTAAGAAGTGGTAATGACAACAGTAACTTTACTGAAAAGCAAGTTTTGTTCAACAAAAGATACAAATGGAACAAATTCTGGATCTCCTGATCACAAAGTATTCTGAAGAGCAAAAACCCACACACATATGTAGAATAAGCTTTGGTGCAGTTTTTAGCTGCACCCACACTCTTCATAGTTACCCTATTTTTGTTGTATTCTTTCCTTAAGGTCTGAACATTCATCACACACAGGTCTCTTTGGTCTGCCCAGTACAACCATTTTGAGGTTACACTCTGGATGACCATTCATTAAAACAAAAAACAACCTTCCATTTACTAGACAATTAAAATTGAGCTATAAAATAATACCACTTGGACAAAACATCCCTAGGGCAGCCTTAATGTTTTTTTCCACAGGAACATGGGTGTTAGTGTAATAATAAAATAGAACACTTAAGATTACAATAAAATCCTACCCCTAAATATGCATTTAGGGAATGCACTAGCATTTTGAAACGAGTATATAATCCTTTATGAGAGAATAAACTGATGCTTGCGGGGTTTTTCTCCCCTCCACTTACTAAAAAATATGTTAAATCAATATTAATGTCAGAGCATAGAACCTGCACTCCCAGTTAACCAGTTTATTAACAAATAAAAAAATCTATTATTCCCAACAAGAATATTTTCGCTCTATCACAAAGTTTAATTACGAAGGGCACTTCAGACGTCAGCCCAAATTTCAGAAACAACCTTGATATGTTATATCACAGTAAGATCAACATTGTAACTCAGGTGAACTGACTGTGCTTTCCATCAGGAACTTTGCCAGCAATCACAGAAAGCAACACTTGGGTACTAAAGCAGTAAAAGACTCTGCTTGTTCCACAGGCAGTGTGAAATAAGTCATTTCTATAGTCATTGCTACACACGTATGTATTTATAGGAAAACAGCATTAACTCTCAAAAGGCAAAAATTAATTTCCCCACAGAAAAGAGCATTTACATATAAAAACTGTGTAACCAGATGAACAGAGGAAAACAAAAAATTCACCTCCCCAAAGAATTCTGAAAACACTTGCTGCAGCAGGCAAAGTGGATTCCTAAATAATCTAGACAGTAAGTTACATTATACTAGTTCCAGTCTTTAATAACCACTGAGTAGGTAGCACTTAACACAGCTACCACATAAAACAGCTGCTTTGATACTCTGATATCATTACAAATGTATACAGGCTACCAGCTGAGTGACAGCTTTGACTTAGATCTCTTTCTTGTCCCAGAAACCAAGTGGTGTTTTGATTTGTACACTACACAGCAAAACTTAAGTGAAGGACTAGTACCTTACCTTACATATAAGCATAGAATAAAACCTCTTCATCAAAGAAGTTTACATTCAGATACAGAAAGAGGAAAGATAGACCCAAAACCACAGACAATAAGCAACAGAATGCAATGGATGAATTATTTATGGAGAACAAACAAATCCATCCTGAAAGTAATATGTATTTATAAAGTCTTCCAAAATGTAGAGTGCCACATCAAAAACCAACCAACCAAAAACCCCAAAAGTAAACAAAAATCAGCTCAACAATCAACGCAAAAGTTTAACGCATGCCTAAAGTGACATTAATTTGAGTGCAGGAACAAAAACGCTCATGCACAGCTAATAAATGTAGGCTATAGTTAGTTATTTTAATGTTTTCATCACATGTTTAATAAACAAAACAATTTGCAGGTGTTTTAGCATTGTGAATGTATACAAGCACAGGTTGTCATTGCAGCCTGTCCCATCAAGGCTTATGGGTATTCTTTCAAATCTTTTAGACTGTTTTTCCCCAGCTGCAGCTTAACTACCAGAGACACAGAAAACCAAGTACTCTCACTTTGCTGTAGCTGTTAATGTATTTCTGAAGTTACATTCCCTTTCAGCTTTCTCTTCTGTAGGCTACATAATCTCTCCTTGCAGGCTGTGTTTCCCTGACTCTCCAGTTGCCTGGCACTGGTTTTGGTATCTCAAAGTCTGCACTTGCTGCCTGTGTTTTCACATGTGCACCTGATTATTCTTCCTTAAATACAGCTCACCCACGAACTTAAAACTGTTTCACAATTTTCTACAGTACATTTGATGTGACTGGTGAAGAAAGCAGAAATCTGCATATTCTGAAATCCACTACTGCCCTTAACAAGGGTTTAATTCACCCTTATCGTGTTATGCAGGTTCCCATTCTAATAAACAGAACTGGGGACAAGTGGCTTTCGCAATCCAAGATTCCCAGCATGGATGAAATCACTGGCACTTTTCATCCTCCAGAGGCACATTTCATATTTTCAATATTAGGTTGGGGTTTTTTTCCATCTCCTTCCCTAGCAGGGAATTTTATAAGCAAGGAAAAAGTTAAGCAGTTAGGACCCTCAGATATTACACAACAAACACACAATCACAGATACAGATATAAACACAGGTATCCAATAAATTCTGGAAAGAGAGGCTGACTAGCACTCAGGATTAGCTACAAATCACAGGACCTACAATTACTTCAACCAATCCAATAGTGGAAACTTCCATCACACCTTACTAAATGTAAAGGAATTCTGCTCTACTTTTAGTTCATCTCTACAGCTGAGGATGCATCTATGTAGCACTCTCACAATAAGACAAATCAATTGTACAGCCAACGACCTCCAATTCAATTATAAATTCCATCCAGGATGACCAAATCCTGGCAAGAAAGAATACTAACAAGATTGTCCTCCAGCAAAGACATAAGAATCAGAAAACTATCATTATAAAACTACCGCACTGCTGACAGGGAAATCAAGATGCTTTTGAAAGTCAATTAATTACAGATAAGCTTGAAAGTGATCTTGCAACAAGGAAAGCTTACTGAACAGCATAATGCACAAAAATCTCCTGTTGAACTTAGAATAATACCAACACTTTCTTTTAAACAAAGCAAACATATCACTGAAGTACATACAACTTGGGAATTAACTTCCCTTTTGTGGAGAAATGCTTACTCCATCCTACAAGCCCCAAAAATCTGCTTCAGAGTTTCCTTCCAAAGCAAAAATCACTGCATGAACATTCAAAACAGTTTCCAGATCTGCACCACTTATGTCACTGCTCTAATTTTTCTCTGAATGAGGCAAATAGAGCGATTTTTGAGGTTCCCTCCTTGCTGTTTTCTGAGCATGAAAAAACCTGCAGCAGTAGGAGAACTGCAAACAAGCCACGATGATGCAGTGAGCACTATGGACTGGGAATGGCCCACACACAGATGTGCTTTCAGCTTCTAGATACAAGTATTGGTTCATCACTATGGCATCAAAAACTATAACTGGGTCTAACACATAACAATATCTATTTCTTTATTCCTGTATATTTTCTTAATAAAAAACTTAAGTTGACTGAATATATTAGTACCAAATATTCCCCCCCATAACTACTGATAATCCTAGACCAAGTAACTGTAATGAGCATTAAATGAATCAAGGTTTTTCAATATTAATTTGTAGAAACAGAATTTTTGTGAAGGAGTAACAGCAGTACTGATCCGACTTGTTCACTTTACCAATACATCAGTATTGCAAAAAACATATATGCTTTGGAACAAAAGAAGAAAGTGATAGTACAGAATCAATGTATACGTTAATAAATAAATTACTCCTAACAAAATACTGCAGTTTCCCTAAATGATGAGTTATTTCTCCTTTATTATATAATAATATTATATAAAGTTACCTATTATACTTGTATATTTACATGAGTGCTTCATCATTCCAGAATACAGGACAAAAGTAGACATGGAAATCTTACTGGCAGTACCAGCCCCTGCAGCACTCAGGGAGCCTCTGCTGCCAAAACCACTTCAGACAGGATGGGTTTTAATGGGACTTGAGCATCAGTGGACTAGGTATCAACTTCTACAGCAAACAAGGTTGACCAGAAAAGTCAATCTCCAGGATACTCCTAAGAATGAGAGAGGAGTGGCTTCAGCAAGGAAGCAGACTCAAAAGTTTTCCAAAAGGACAAGAGCATGGCCCTAATGAAATTTAGGCAATCCACCTTTACTGCTTTTCTCCTGTCTGAGATGTGAGTGAGTGAGAAACAAAAAAAACCAACAGGTTATGTGCAAGACTATACCAGTGGCAAACCTGGTTTTGCCACTAATTCCAAGTTGGGGAACCAAATCTCACAACAAGAATACAGAGATCAAAGGAGGAAATCAAGTAGGAAGACACACAAGAAATGATCCAGTATTTCTAAAGAAATAAGTTGAAAGTAACCTTGGGGAAACCCCAACAAGCCATAGAGGCACCAAACACAACTCAGTCAGTGCCAGTCCTTCCTCTCAAATCCCTGCAGTGGATCCTTTAGCTCAGGGTTACAAAGTTAACTAGAAACTCTGGATCAAAAATCAAGTTCATAAGCTACCAATTAGTTCAGCCTACAGTAGACTTTTGAAACACTTTGGGGCTACTCTAGCCAAACTAATCAATTATTTGATTCTTCAAAGACTTTTCCCAGACTTATAGACTTACTTGTCCAGGTTTCCCCTACCAATACTAGATATTAAGTACTTATCATATGTTCTGTAAGAACTACCTCAAGAAAAGAATGTGTATTCTAGTTTTCTCCACTCTCCTCATATTCTGACTTCTCACTTGACTTCCCATTTCACACATCTACAATTGTATTAACTTCTCCAAGTTAAGACATCCTCTTTTTGTGTCAAGACTTAAAATCTTGCATCAATTTGTCTCTTCTTATTTTACTTCCTTTTAGGACAGATTCAGTCCTCTTGATACCATCCTAATATAAAAAAAATAAGAATCCAGACAATCTCTACAGGTTTCCTGCAAGGGAAATGAAGATTAGAACTAAATACTGCATTTTTAAGGTAGCTTCTTTCTTGGAGTACATCCAAAAACTGCCTTACATTTCACATAGATTAAAACCATTACTCCTCATACACTACTTAAGAGATCATGATCTGACTTTAGAAATAAATTTTAATTTCCTTCCTAAACACCACTCCTACCCCTTTCCTGACGTTAAGGAAGCTTTGGTATCTTTTTCGTGGGACATAAAAAAACACCCAAACAAACAAAATCAACTTTAAGTCAGTTACAAGGTCTTTCTTCATATGGAACGAATCCAAGATGACAGCCTGAAGGCCCTGGTAGCAACCATCAAGGCATCATTTTTATTTCAAAAGCCAGTTTGAACACACTTATGAACTGTGGAAATGGGCTTCTTTTTATACAGAGTTACACAAGAGGGCCACAGGGATCCAAAGAGCAGATGCAAACAGAAGCCTGAAGCTGATGATGACTCTGATGCTGATGTGAAGAGATTCCTCACCTCCTGAACTAAAAGTTCAGTGCATTTTTAAAGCAGCAACACAATCACAAACTGCACTTAACACTGTAGATCAGTCTAGTAAAGAATATTCAACTAATGAGGGTATTACACGCTCAGCTGTTAAGACAATGAGATCCACAGTTTCCAGACACCATCTACAGCCAACTCCAGGCACTTAACATCCTAGATGACATTTCTTTAAGTAAGTCTACTGCATAAAATGGTGTCATTCTGGTAGCAACTCAAAGTCTCACAGTTTCAGGTTATGCTTCTCATCACTGACACCTGATGGTGAGCAGGAACAATAGAAAAAATTCTCATCACGAGAAGCAATTTGAGCAACAGTAACAGCACCTTTTGGAAGCATCTGGTATCCATCTAGAGAAGTTACATGAGTGAGGCGATTTAATTTACAGTCCTGCTTTACAAAACACAAAGTAATCTTGTTAAAAACTACAGAAGCATTCAAAATTGAGCAGGAAGTAATACACAATTACAGATTGGGAATGAAGGAGCTGCTAAATGTGCTTAAAATGATGAACTTCACCATAACAGCAGCAGCAGTAGCACAGAAGAGCCACATATGCCCTTTCTGAAAGCTGGCACAACAGAAGGTGCTTGAAACACCCAAAACTATAAAAACATAAGAATTACCAGTGAGGAATGGTAGAGGGAGTTCTGAGATGAAAAAACAGCTGAGGCATTGTGAAGAAAACTTCAAAAGTATGTTTTTCACTACAGTATAACCTCTTTTGGTGTGTCACTCTTTAAAAAAAAGCCAGCCGAGGAATCACTGCACTGCAGCGTAAGTGTCAGCACAGGCATCCCTTCTGAAATAATTTTTGAGGTGCCTGAAGCTACAGGATTAAATCCCTTAGGAATTCTAACTCAAAACACTATCCCATTTACAATAAAAACTTGAGTGTTGTTGATGTGGAGGTTCCAGCAGAATTTGCTGGCAGGCAAACCCATCCCACGTTTAACCGCTCAGCTCCGTCCACCGGACTGCTCCGTTATGTCCCCTTAATTGAGCGAAAAGCAACTTGAGTTGTGCTGACTGCTGACAGACAGCAAGACTAATCCGAAGGCACATTTCAAAACCTGACCTGCTGTCTGAAGCGATGTGATTTACTCTTGCCTCTGAAATGAGGACAGAGCTCCTGAGCCGGTAGAGCATTAGACTGAGAACCAGAACGTAAACATTCTGGTTCTCGTCACAACCGACTCCAGCAATGTGACAGGGTCAGAAAGGCATCCTTTAAAAGGCAGTTTCCACTACTGCTTTTCTGAACGTTTCCCAAATCATTTCCCAGTCAAACGACCCAACTTGGAGGTGTCAAACACGCACACTTTTTATCGCCATGTTTTCACCTAATGCAAGACATTCACCCAGACAGTGGTATACAGCCCTACTGCATTCCAGCCACGTGAGCGGTGTGCTGGAGGTTTAGAGAGGAAACTGTGTAAAATCTTGCTGGAACACACAGGGCTTTCCAGCAAAAGTAAATAACCAGCCATTGCTCCACTGAACAGGGAAGCAGAGATAAAGCTGCAACTCAATTTCAGCTTTGCCCCTTTGGTAGCTTTTGAACAGTTGCAGGATGCTGCTTCGAAGAGATCATCTTTTAGTGTTTTAAAGATTAATGTCCTGTTATGCCTTAGCCAGAAGCCTGAAATAATGGCATTCAAAACATCTATATGCTGTATTTAGTAGTAGATTGTTATCTTTTCAGTGATTAAGTAGAAAGATGAATGTTGCTTTCAAGTCAAGAAAAAAAACACCCAAGGCAACCTTTTTTCACTCCTAGAAATATAGGTAACTTCACTTCTCCACTGATGGGTCCCTAATACTCAGAGTGAACCCTAACTGAACACAGGGGTAAGACTTTTAACCTACAAGCTGCAGTATTTTTTTTTTCTGCAAAGACACCTCGAGTTTCAGAGCTATGTAGCAACAGGCAAAGTAACTCTGAACCTGGGCACTCTGAATTAACTGCCCTATTTGGTTCACGTGGTATTGATCATTTGAATAAACATGATGCAAGCTCTTTAAAGAAGTCAGTGCTGCAATCTGAAGTTTATATTATGCAACTTGAATTAATTAGCCTGTTCACAGAATGACTCCACCAGCTGCAAACTTTGTGTGACTACAGTAAAGGAGGAGATCTTATCTCCAGATTTTAAAAATTAAATGTTATGGCTTTAAAATAGAAACTACTTTATGGAAAAAACCCCACAACTTCCTGAAGTTATTTACTGAGACATTTTTTGCTGATTTTTATACATGACAAAGCTGAAACGTCAGAGAGAAATGCGCTGTATTAGAACCCTTTAAATGAAACTCAATACAAATTCATTTACAGCCAGTTTCTAAACTACCATTTGAGGGTTATCACTACTTATGTATCAAAGTCATGCACCACTTCAGAGGCTTCTGCAAGCCTGTGCCATATCCAAGAACAAGATAAAACAGTTAGTAACTGATAGAACTCTTTATTATTTTTATTTTGTTAAAAACCAATGGTCTCATTTCAGAAGAACATATGGAAGGTGCCCATTTGAAACCAAAAAAAGAAAAGCCAATAAGACTAGGCAAAAGAAAGACTAAATAACAGCAGTGGGGCTGGGAAGGCAGGGAGCCGTAGTGCAGCTCATAGAATCATAGAATCAGCCGTGTTGGAAAGGACCTCTGAGATCATCAAGTCTAACCCTTAATTTTTTTTTTTTAATTTCTTTTTGTTGTTGTTTTGAAATCCAGTTCGAGTTTTCCCCCATTCCATACTCCAGACTAAATTCAGTCGGAGTTTCCTCCCATTCCACACTCCGGACAAAATCCAGTCCAGGTTTTCTCCCCATTCCATGCTCCAGACAAAATCCAGTCCGGGTTTCCCCCCCATTCCGTATGCCAGACAAAATCCAGTCCGGGGTTTCCCCCATTCTGTACTCCAGAAAAATCCAGTCCAGGTTTTACCCCCCCCCAAAGCAGCACCGGGACCCCCGACAGAGGCACCACAAGGTGTGAACCCCCCAAAGTGACACCAGAACAGTGTCTTATTTATTGTAACAAACATGGAGGATCACGATGTAATGAATTACTTCCAAAAAATCAGCCATAACCCTTGTAACTATGCAAGCACAGAAGGAGTAAATGCAGTATAGCAGCATGCATCAGACACTGGTGTCCATCTCAGACTGGTGTGAATATTCAGAACTGTGAGAAGGACAAACACACAGGACCTGACTTACACCCAGGGACAGGATACAGTGGAGACTGATCCAGTTCACTGACTCTGTACTTTGACAAACTCAACTGCATATTTGTTTCTTGAAGAACTGACTCAATTACACAGGGCTGGGGGGTGGAACTGCAGTAACCCACCATTCTTCTGTGTTTTGAAGTTGTGCCATAAAGGCCTACATTGCCAAAATAACCAGGCCCCAAACAGATTCTAGAATACTAAGGAATTTGCTTGACACTTCTTCATTGGTTGTCACATCAGATATTCCAAAATAGTTTCTCATCACTTCTCCCCAGGGCCATTTCCTTCTTGAATAGTGACTACTTAAAAGCAAAGACGATATCCCAAAAGCATTTTAATACTGAAGAAAATTACTTCAAGTTGAAGCACCATGGCAACTGGAAGTTGCTATGCATTTTAAGTTTATCACTTCTTCTGAATTTCCATTTATAACAAACCAGAGTTGTTTAACACCCAAACACACCGACAGTCCAAGCCTTGAAACAATGACATTTTCAAGTGTGATTCTCCATCAGTCAACAAACAAAGCAAGAAGAAAGTTAACAAAAAGTGTTTTACTGAAATAATGGGGGGTGGGGGTGACCCTCATAAATTGCTTATTGCCATAACAACTATTAACATTCTTGCCAGTCTTTTCATATGGAAACATGGGGGGCCATAAAGGAGAGACTGTGCTCACACAAGGAAAGGAAATAGGAGAAATGCTCAGAATGTGAATGGGACACGAGTAGGATAACAGAGGATATAAAGAAGAGATGAACACCTGGCACAAATATCCAAGCTTAAAAAAATAAAAGTATATACATGTGGTTCCAGAATGTCTTCACACCTCCATTTACAACTATATCCCATGAACAAAATGCTAAAATCTGCATGTGCAGTACATCTGAAGATGAAGATCAAAAGTACAAGCCAAAGGTTTTTTTTGTTTTGTTTTGTTTTTTTAAACAAATAATTTTTGAGGAAAACTGAAAATTTTCTAAAAATTACAATATTCATAGTGATGGATATTTTTCAAAATACTGTGCATGTTTTAGGTAAAAAGAGATCTCCATGAGTGATTAACTATCCTAATGAACTCTTCTCATTTAAGCAGTTTGAGACCTGCTCTAATTCCTGTGCAGAAAAAAAATAAAGACAAACACCTCCAGATAATAATGAAGCTTTAGATGCAGTTCTTATGATTATGTAACTCAACTAAATCTTTAGCAAAACACACTTTTTTTTTTTATTAAACTTTTTTCTCATCTTTCTTATGTTCTGGGCTTCTGATGAGCTCGAAATACTGCTCATATCAGAACAGTTCCTGAATCCAAATGTTTACAGGGAAAATTTAAACGCATAATAATTGGTAAGCATACAGTATAAGCAAAATTTTGGTAGAAAGGCACTATTTGGGCTATAAGGTAGAGGTTTCCCTTATGGATTTATTTCAGTCCAGTCTCTGTGTTGAGAAACTTAAAACCAGAATCATTTTCCCATTTACAAAACTGAAAGGTTCAAATAAATACGTTCTACTGTGAAACACGCTCCATGTTCGTGTTTCAAAATACAACTGTGTATTCCTCTTGCTTAGATCAGTCTCCCAGTAATATATAACTGGCCAGGGAGTCTGTGTCCAGGGTCCAAAACACGTTTCAGTTCAGTGATTCTGCTTACTCTGGCACAAAACAGGCATTGCAAACTCACATCAACACCTCACTCTGTGGAAGCTACAACTTTCACCAGGGGCCCATTTCATACCTGAAGGGCCCCCTTTTTCTACACAATTCTGCCAGTACACTGTACTCTGGGGCTCAGATCACAATCTTTTAAGGAACTGAGTTGCCAGAGTTTGTGTTTCCATCTCTCTTTAAATACAACTCCTTCGTTTGAAGTAAGTTCTTTAAAGAAAAGTCAGTTTGCTCTGTGAAAATGGTCCATATTTAAAACATCACACATCTCAGCAATTTGTTCTATAATGACACAAGGGAAAATACGACATATTTCAGCTTTTTGTTCTGTATTTTTACAGCTGAGTGTGCTACAATAGTTACTTTTGCTATAAAAGTCCCAGTTAAAACTAATGTTGTCGGTCTTCATGCACTTAAATAAAAATAGATAATGGATTAGTTTTCCATTTCTACATCAAGTATTTAAACGAAGCATGTACATCCAGTTATAGGCTATGTAAAATTTATAGATTCTAGGCAGTAAGTGTTTATATAATTTATAGATTCTGGACAGTAAGTGCATTACACTGTAATGCATCCTGTGTGACCATCTTGCCTGAAAAGGTCACTACCATTCACTAAGCAAAACCAGGGGAGAGAAAAAAGTAGGCCTGAATGGAAATTCACCAAGTCAAAATATTTAACAAATTAAGAATTATTACTTTGCTGCCTTAATTGGCACTGGCATTTCAAAACTAGATTTCTGAACAGAAAGCAGCAGCAATCAATCACATCTTACAAGACCAAAGACTATCGGATTTTGCAAAAGGAAGGAAGTGTAAAAAGTATGAAAAGTGTGCTGAATTAGAAAGGTTCACTAGTTGAAAAAGGGCACATCACTTCACAAAACGTTTAAAATCCCAAGCAGTGGTAACACATGAAAACTTTTGAACAGACACGAAAATAAGCAGGGAAATGCATCAGAAGCTGATTATATTATTTTGACTATATTTCCTGCTGATAAATAAGGACCAGTGATATTTTAAAACCTCGTGTGAAGTTTAAAGATCATAACAGGCACGTTTAACAGTAATTGGCTACAGTAGCAAGTAGAGGAAAGAAACAAGAGCCGAACTTTAAAGCAAAACCTTTGGTGTCAAGGACACTGCACACATTTCAGTTAAGTTTGGTTTTGTTTTCCAATACTTCTGAGCAGCTACAAATTGCTTCCGTAGGTTGAACACTTTCAAACAGAGTACAGGACAAGGAAAATTTAAATTACTAACTGCTTCTTTCAATGGCCCCTCTTGGGGCTCTGTGAAGAGCTGAAGGCTTTGGTTTCCTGGAGGGGCAATCTGAGCAGGAAACACAGTAGGATAACAGTGCTCCAGCTCACAGAGATGCTCAGCCCACCGCAGGACAGAAATCCCACCAGTTTCCAACAGAGGGAGCTGGCCAAATTCGCATGGTAGTTCTGCTGGTCTCAAAATAAAACCAAGAGGTAAACCAACCACACAGAATAACTCATTCACACTTCGTCAGGAAGCAGAATTTAAACACGCCAGCAGTCAGGCTATTTAAAAACAGGGAAACGTTGCATTATTTCACACACAAAAAACCAGATTTTTAAGGAAAGCAAGCAGCAAGAGATGTAGTTTTATTTGAGATATTTTAGTAGAATATGGTTGCTTTAAAAAGAAAAGTTTTCTGCCTGCATCCTGCCTTTCACTGTTTTTGCCTACAAACCAGTAAAGCACGCTCTAGCAGTGAGCATCTCAAACAGCTTTGCAGAGGGCTGTGTTTTGTTCTAGCACACAAACTGTACGGAAGTTTTACAGGGTTTGCAATTCCAATTCTGAAATCTTTTCCAATTAGTAGCTCTGCTTCCAGGCCATGAACGGGCCATCAAACGGGGCAGAGAAGGAAATACTGCAAATCATCTGACAACGATCCAAATGATCTAAAAACTAGTCTTTATTAAAAGGGATTCTTAAGATATAACCATGACTGCAAGATGAAAAAAAAAATTAACTTTAGAAGGTTTTTTTTTTTGGTTTTAAAAGCCACTAAAAATCCACAGAACTGCTGTATCTTATTTTTTCCTATAATTCCAAGCCTTGATAACAAATTATTCATTGTCCTAAGTGTGAATGTCAAGCTGTGCCCATTCTGATTCCGGACAATTTGTGAAAGAACTCTTTGATGTGGATTTAAATTAAAAGGGCTCTTCCCCTTGCCCCCAAGGTGCAGTAAAACTCAGATGCCGGCTTCAGTATTTTGGCTTCATTTATAAATTACTTTTTGACTGACAGAAGACTTCCAAGAGATTCTCTTTAATGTAGATGGGAAGATAAGAAGGTGGCTGTTAATCATATCCATAACATGCATGCATATTGCAGTTACCAGACAGTCTTAAAATTACCAAGATTTTAACTATATTTTTAGCACTTGAATTTCTTGCAGAAGCAAAATTATATCCCTAACATTTCTCAGAAGAAGAAACAAGACACTTCAAGTGTTTTCACATGAAAGAGCTGCTGGCATTAAGAGCTGACAAGAATCTGTAACTAATTAATTAAGATACCAGTTGATATCTAACAAAGATAAAATACAAATGAGCAAAATCCTCTCACATTTTATATACCCAATTGATATCTGCCTACTTTTGTGAAAAAATGGAAATATTAGTTCTATCGGGTTACTTGAGGTTATGAGAAGACTTCCAAATATACTTCCACACATCCTCTCCCCAAAGGATACCTGGAAATCCATAACCTGACAGCTCAGAGAGGCACTCCAGCAATGCAAGGCCTATGACATGTAGAAGGACAGCTGCCCCACCCACCTCAATCCTTAGACTTTCCATGCCTGCTGTAGAGGAGACAGAATCCTAAATCACAGAGTAATTTTGACTGGAATGGACTTCTAGAAATAATTTAGACCAGTTCCTCACTCAGAGCAGGCCCAACATGGATCAGGTTTTGGTCCTGTTGAGGAATCTTCCTGGAGGAAGATTTGACAATCTCTGTGGGCAACCTGTCCTAATATGTCCTTACCCTCACAGTAGTTTTTTTTTCTTAATACTTAATTTTCACTTGCTACAACTTGTTTCTGTGGGCTTCCATCCTATCCCCATGTACCTCCAAGATGATTATGTTTACCAGCAACTCAGATATCAATTTCCAAGCTAATTTGTGAACTGCAAGCCATGGAATTCCTTTATGATGTACTATAAGTAACAGGCACATCTCTTGTGTGGTTTTTCCTAAGAGGATAACACAAAAGTATCTTTGGTAGAAGAATGGGGGAGTAAACTCTTGAATTTAAGTGAGGAAATCTCTTAAATTAAACCACCATGAAAGGCTGAAGTCTATCAGAAAATAGACTCACTAAGGCATCAACTCAGCATTTTCAAGTTTCCAATCATCATTACCCTACATTGGTTCTTTACACTTATTTCTGCCATACTAAGAGCAGAGACCTCCTACAGGAAACCACTGAGTGTTTCAGGTTGCACCTGCCCCTTTCAGCACCTTCTCATCCTAAAGTTGACTTAAAGTAGTTCTGAACTACCTACCACTTTTGATAACTATTCCACTTCATTATTTCAGAAGTTCAAATGTTAAATAATTTCACTGTTACTGGTGAATTCTAACCACTACAGGTAAAATCCCCAAGATGGGGACTGTCCCTAAATGGGGACACAAAAAGGACTGTCTAACATCAAATATTAAAAATGCTGAAAAACTGTACCAATTGATTTCATAATTATCATACCTTGCTGTAAATAATTTTTGAATTCTTAATTCCCAACATTTTATCTTTATCTCCTCTGTCACCCAACAAATAACTTCTTAAATAAAATAAAGACTCGAATTTTACAGGTTGGTGGGAGTTTCGTTTGGGTGGAGGTTTTGGGGAGTTTAAGGTTTTTGAGAGACTTGTTTTTTATTTTTTTAAGAATGGTCTAATTAACATGTGTACATCCAGACACTTATGAGAGCTAAAGCAGACTGACACATGTAAACTATCCTTTCTGGTACGTGGTGGAAAATAAAGCTTTGCATCACCAACATTGTTACTAACATAAGCCAATGCAAAGACATGCATTTTCCAAGAGTCATATTCCTGCTTGAAAAAGCTCAACCCTACCACCTCCAAAATCTCAAAATCCTTAAGGATGAACAACTTTTAAAAGCACTATATTGAGTCAAACATTCCTTCTGCACTTGCTCTTTTCTGGTTTTAATTTTGTTGTCGCTGTTTTTATTTATTTTAACTTATGAGCTGTCATGTCATAAATCAAATTTACCCTTATTTTTCAGTAGGTACCAAAGTGATACACCATTTTCCATGTTAAAAATCAATACACACTGACATTCATGAAACTACTTCCTGCCTTGAGGGATTTTTACTATCTCTAACTGTTGAATCTTCTTCCAAAAAGATTAAACTTTAATATAACCTAAACCAAATTTATTGAAGTATTTTGGTCTGAAAAGTTACAAATCCCAGTTATACAAAGCTATGTTTATGAATCCATACAGTTTTCACTCGTTCCTTCTTTCACACTGGCACAATGCATTATTTCTCAACAAAGTAAAAAAAGTCAACACCAGCACTGAAGTTTGTGTCATCCCAAATGATTTAAAGAGAAGAAATTTAAAAAAAAAAAAAAAAGAAAAGAAAAAAAAGAAAACCCACAAGAGCTTCACAGCAGTCATCAGGTACTTGCCCCTGAGGCATAAAACGAGTTTTTCCTGTTGACCACACCAACCATAAAGTTCATAGTTTAGCACAGAAGAACACACTCCAATTAAGCAGTGGTGTACAAAAAGGATGTTTACTTTTTCCTTCTGTGCTAGTCCTCGTTCATTTATAGATGGAGGTAAGATAATTCATTGCCAAGACTCCTCCACCCCAGCATTACTCATGTGTTTTAAGTGAGAAGTGGAACAAAACAGTGAAAAGCTTCAGAGACACTGTGTTTAAATCAAAGCAACACAAACAGCAAAGCCAGCATTTTATTGCTATTACCTGTTTAACTACACTTGAAAGACAAGGTCCTAAACTGGTTGTAAATTGTTGTAAACTGTAAGTTCATCACCTGCATTAGGAAAGCTAAAATCACCTGCACACGGTGTTGTGCAATACACTTATAATCCTAATACAAATCCCACGTTCACCACAGCTTCACTGGGTGATTTCTAATAGTGACAATATTGTCTTACAGCAATAAATCTGACTTGGCTGATGAATGTCCTCCATTGTTCCACATGGTTCTGGTAGAAGGAATCACACAAAAGCAACTGACTATTTTTCTGGCTCCCAAAGATGAGGTTCTTGTGTTTGGGCAAATACTCATCAAAAGGAACGCTAAGCACCTACGGAAGAAGTTCCACAAGCATTTGCTATTTCATGATGCCAGATGAAGTTTTGGACACAGGATAGCTAGTCTTTGAGAGGTGTCGAAGAAAAACATTTGATGGATTTTTTTTTTTAATTTAGAGAAGTGATTAAACATCCAGATGACATTAAAAAAAAAAAAGTAAAGAGAGAAAAATACTAGAAGATAGTTCTTTGAAGTTCAAAAAAATAGGCATTTTCATACATTGCCACAGACATAATAACAGGACTCCTTCTCCCACAGATGAAAACAAGCAAATCCTGCTTTATGCTTTGAAACATATTATTAGTCTAAAATACAAGTGTTTACTTCACTTCATCCTAACTTATGTTGTGCCTTGTGAGAGAAAAGATGAGGGCAACAGTTTAATATTTGTGTCACTTCAACAAGAAGCTTAAGCTCTGTTTCTCTTCTGCTTCCACTTGTCAAAAACCAATCCATGCCTAAAGTTCTCAAATAAATCTTTCTCAGATTTCTGAGCTACTATCCTGGCAATGATTACCCTCTTAAACTAAATCAAGTTGTAAAGGTAAGACTAATTTCTAGGTAAGCAAACCCAAACTTATGCAATCAGAAGTAGATCATTCCTTCTGAACAGAGATAGCACTCACCCCCAGGTACAGATGTGTGCAACCTCATTTTACAAGCTCTGTTTGTAGGAGGAAGGTTCTGAGCCCATTAAGCCTCAATGTATAATTTCTAGCCTTTAAGTACAGCATCTGTAGTTCCTTGCCCTCTGCTAAACTCCTGCAGCTTTTTTTTTTCTAAATAACAACATTTCTACTAGAACAGCACTATTTGAATACTCAAAAATAACCCACCACAAATAAACACACACCCCCAGACCCCACAACAAATGTACACTGATTTTACTTCAAGAACCACCGTCAAATAAATTAGCATGAGTTAGATAAACGATCAAAGCTTTTCATATAATGTGACACAACTGTAGCCATGACTCACATTCATTCCTGAAAGAAACAGGTTTGACAAAGTGAAATAGTTGTAGACTCAACAGGTAAGGTGTTCTCAATATCCTGGTCCATAAGTCAGCTGCTTACAGTACCTTTGTAATTCTTACAAGTAGCTTGCCTTGTCCCCATGAAACTACGGTGTTCAAAAAGAATCATCCAAATGTCTTTTTTTTCCCACTTATTTCCCCCCACACTATTCAGAGCAGATGCTGCTACCATGGCACAGGCAGCTGGGGTTGCTTGCACAAAAATGACAAACTTCACTCCATGCACCCTGAAAGTGAGCTGGAATTTCCTCCTGTCTATTCCTCATTGTACCATTTCTCCATCTATGCTTCCAAATTTTTTCCAGACGCATGAACTAAAATTAACTGCAGTGATGATCTCACCAACACAGATTCTCTCTAGGAGGTGCCCAGAAGTTCATGTTTGCTCTATTTTCTGAATGCTGGAAAACACCACGCTTTGTAGACATCTGGTTAGGCAGCTTTCACTCTGCTTTACTAAGGAATGTAAAAAAATTTAGGACATGTTAAAGATGTGAAAGCACAGTGAAAATCTCTAACAGCAACCAAACTGGAAATACCAGCACACAGCACAGAGCTATGCAGCAATGCAGCTTTGGTCTGGAACTACCACAGAAGTGTGCCACAGATGAAAAACAAGCAATCAGAAAACCTCTTTAGGCTCCAGAAAATTCACTCAGGAAAGACTTCTCTATTAAGCAGTGGATTCTCTAGCACCTCAAACAGAAATCAATTTTTTGAGGCTCTCAATATTTTTCCCATACAGAATAAACGCTTCTTCCTCTTTCCACAAAACTCTGCAGAGATTAATCATCTTTGAGCTCTAACACACCAGGCACGCTTGAAATTACTTACTGTAGTGAAGTGCCATCATATACGTGTAGCAATTCATCTCTTCACGGTCCCTTTTGACCTCTAATAATCTCTTAGCGTGGCCTCCTTGGCTGACAATCAAGACAGAGGGCAACAACATGTAAGTCAACAGTCCTTTAGTAAGTCTCACAGAGCTCTCAAGCCGACACAGATGGCCTTGTCCAGGTGACAAGAGCTCCAAGACAAAGTGAATATACACTGGCATGGGGGAAGACTCTGAGAGAGAAGAATGAGACAACAAAGATGCCAGAGAGCAGCTGTACCTACACTTGTTGCCTTTCTCCCACATAAAGAGGCAAAACTACTTTGCCCTGAAGTGATCTGCATTTGACACAGGAAAGATACACTCCCTGAAATCTGCTGAGAGCATAAAACCCAGGCAACTCAAAAAAAGTGATCTCAACTGAGTTACAGGTCTGCATGTACATCAGCAGGACCACAATTACAATCCCAAAACTTCTCCCCCCAGTTCATTTCTTCAAGAAATACATACTCATGAATTAAGATTAGAAAATTAATCTACTGGTATGAAAAAAATTAAACTTCCCAAAAGAAGTGCATGTTATCAAACTTCTAAAAAAGATCCTCTAGAACAAACAAAAAAATAAAGATGAGTATATCAGCACACACATTTTCTACAAAAGTCCATGTTCCTCTCTTCCTACATCACAGAGGCAACTTGTTTAATCTTTAAATAATATTTGAAACATATATTAAACCACATTTACTGCTAACACACACTGCAACAGACATATTCAAGAAGTAACAACAGGATCCCCAAATTTATGGAAGTTCTGACTCTTTTTACCATATTTACAGGTAACATTCACAGCTACATTATATAAATTTAAACTAAGGGAAACACAAAAAATAAGATTCTACTGGTTTCCAGCTTACTTCCAGGCCTTTTTTGAAAGAGTAAAAAGAAAAAGTGTCATATCAATAAATAGATATAATACAATCATATTATGGAGAGAGATGTTTAGTACCTAAAAAAAACCGTATACACCTGAGATTTCATAACAGTGTGTTTGAATGCACTACATCAACAAATAGCCAACTTCAATAATAAATATATAATAGTAGCTTACATCTGCACTGTTAACACATATTTGGAGCAATACTCTTATTAGCATTGTTTAATGCAACTGATTTCACACAGAAAACCAGAAACATTTAGGCAAGCATCTTCCTTGTAAAAATTGTAAGTAAATATTCAACTCTTACTGAATTCAAAACAAAAAACCCCAACAAGCAAACAAGAACAAGAACAACAACAACAATAACAAAATCAAACAGACAAAACACACACCACAAAACAGACCATATTTTGGCTTATAGCATCCACAAGAACTGTCACACTCAATCATCCTCCAATTCAATTTTAAGTGATTTAGCATCAAACGCTTCATGGGCATGCACATATGAAAGTATGGAAACAGATTAAAAGTAAAAAAATTGCATAAAATAACAAATTTTAACACTTAAACTGAAAAGTTCTAAGTTCCAAATTCAATGTAGTGTGGAGAGGATTTCTATTAGTAGTTATGGTAGCAATTACCCCTTTGATACAAAATATACAAACTGATATGAAGTATACATAATCTTTGCTACAAAAAAAAATATCCATAAACATAATAAAAAAAATCACTAAAAATATTACAGAAAGAAAAAGTACCATAAGTTTCTCCTCCTCAGCTCACCACATTCAGGAGCTGGCACCTTAACCCACTTCCATTAACTTTTATTCTGTATTTCAACTATTGACCTTTCCTCATATCCACTCAAATATGAAGGGGCCTTCTCCCCGTAAACACATTTTAAGGATTCTCTTTGCATCACACAGAGCTCCAAGACTCAAAACAACTCAAACCACAGCTTTGGCAAGAAGCCTGGGGATGGTGACTGCTCCCAGTATCCATCCCAATCCAGACTGCACCACATCACTCTACTCTGAGTCAACCACCTCAGTTTAGGCTTCAGTTCCCTCCCAGGTACACACAGCCAAGACTTTACAGTCTACATTCAAGTGTGTCTTGATTTTTTTTAGCTCAGGAGAACTAAACTGAAAATCTCCTCTCACTGGCACCGAGATCCATGAAGGTGCCCAGTTTGCATCATTACTGAACAAACTGCAATTTCAGAGACATTTACAACTCTCTGTAAGCTACAACTCTATTGGTAAAGACAAAAGCCGCAAAAAAAACCAATCTCCACTCAACGTGATATCAAGCACTGCCCAGAAAACAGACAGGTAGATCGGTGTAGTCACATTTTTGCTTAGTATTCATCTTTCCACATCTCAGCCAAAAGCTGATGTCCATGGAAAAAAAAGTTACTACAGTATTATCATCTTAGGGAATATCCAGTGTTTGACTCATAAAACATCACCCTATGATTTAGGCTGGGAAATACCTCTGGAGCTCATTTAGTCCAACCCTGAGCTCCACGAAGGGCCAGCTTCAAACCTAGTTCAGGTTAATTAGAACCTCGTGCAGTCAAGTTTCAACAGAGACCCCATGGCCTCTCTGGTCAAGAACTGAGATGAAGTAGGTCACAGATTCTACACTTCTCAAGGATAATTACATTTTCTTATCATCAGGAGCTGGCAAAAGCCCCTACCATTGCTGACAAAATTATATTGCTATGTCAAATAGCACTGACAGAGTTAGCAGCAGCAGCAAGATCTGTCAATTCCCAATAACAGTGTTCTACACAGAAAACTGTTTCTGACAGTATTTTTCAAAGCAGAACCATTTCCTTAAGTCATCTTGCCAAAACTGACAAAACTCCTGGTATTCAGTCCGAAATCCTCCCATATTTCTATGCAGAGAGGTTCATGTATTTAATGTTATACTGTGATAACAGTTGGATCAAATACAGTATATCCTCTCTGCCTTTAAAACCAAGAGACACATCAAATCATCCAAGGAGAAAAAACACTGCTTACAAACCAGCAAGATAAATAAATGGTCTTTTCCTTTATTTTACTCATGTGATGGATGACTTTGAACCACTCACTGCTGAAGTCATCTTCTTTTGTTCTTTGGGTTTTTGATTGGTTTTAGTTTTTGTAGTGGTTTGAACCTTGTTTTCCCCCAGAGGCTGAAAAAGTGGTAACCCCCAGGGGTGGAGACCCCTGGAAGTTTTGAAGTTCTGCCCAATTAGCGCTCCTGCAGAAATGTAAACATATCACAAGCACCGGAAGAGAAGGGGTTGTAGTTCGGTTGGTTAGAAGAAGTAGCCATGATGTAACAGCCACGAGGAAAGGGGCCCGGAGCCCCTCGGGGCCTCTGGCTCCCCCCCCAGCCCCAGCTGGGGGCTACAGAGACAGAGCAGAAGCGGCGGCAGTGTCCAGAGACTCTGGATAAGAGCCAGGACAGATAAGAACTGAACCGGAGGAAGCAGCAGAAGAGAGCCCGCAGCAGAACTTCAGAGTTCTGGGGGGTAGGAACTGTACCAAACCCCCCAAACTCCTTTAAGACCTCCTGGAAGGAGGAAGATGATGGACTCTTGCTTGAAAGAGCCTTGGAGTGCTACAGCACTTGCAGAGAGGAGCTGAGAAGCTCAGAGCGTCCTGGGAAGCTGGACCGGGATGGAGAAGGAATGCGGGGGGGTTGACCTTGGCCCCCCTCGCTGCTGCTGCTAAGCTAGCAGCCTTGAGACAGAGCACAGAGCTCTGCAAAGGGGAATTTGAATCCCCTGAGGAAAGGGACTGCCACGAAGACCCCTGAGCTTCGTGGTATGACGTGGTGACGCGAGCTTGTCCCTGCTACGCAGTCCACGGAAGAGAAAGACCCTCGTTTTGGAGACGACGGGCCGAGGGGCTTGGAGACCCCCTTGTGTGTACTGAACAGAGATCCAGCTACAACAATCCAGTTACTGCTGCATGCATGAGATGAGGAGACCTGCTGCCTTAGAAGAGATTCCTGAGAGACTGGAAGGGATCTGTCCTTCTTTCCCTCCTGGACTTTTATTTGGAGGGGAGAAGAGATCTGATCCTTTGTAAATACTATATGTCATGGTAGAGATAGTTGTGATCGTGTGTATAATGTGTTATAGTATTTATTTGTACAGTCATTGTAATATATTCCCTTTCCCCCATTCTGAGTCTGGTTGTGTTTTGTCTGGAAAAAAAACCCATCTCACATTAGGTTGAGATGTGGGAGGGGGGATGGAGCTAGGGAATTGGATTTTGGGGCTATCTCAAACCATGACAGTTTTATTATAGTAATGAGCCAAAGACAACCTAAAGAGTCACATTCCTCAGAGGTAAACATTCATTTTGCCATTATTTTATATTTGGTGCTTCCCTCCTGGTCTTCTCTTCTACCTTCATTGCCTGCTTTACCACAAAGACATTAGCAATCTTAAGTCAATTCTTCTCTGGTTTTGCTGGAATTTTACAGATCTCAAACATAAATCATTTTACCTAAATAAATCTCTACCTTTTCTCATAGTTATTAACGAGAGATTGGTGATTAAATGTATTATCCCGGAGTCTGAGAAAAAAATCTTTACCTGCTCTGTCAGCTTGGCATTCATTTCCTTATGTCAACCTCAGCAGTCCTCTAGTTGTGATCTAGAAGTCCAAGAGAGGACCTGAATTTTTAACACACAAGTTGGAGGAAAAGCATCAAACCTTGCTGTGTGATGTATGCACATCCTGGTGCACACACATGATAGTCAGGAGAACACATGCAGAGGAAGTAGATTTCCCCCACTCCCAAAGTCACTTTTAAAAGTTCATAAAAGTTTAGACTTGCACCTGCAAGTGTAATCCACAAGCTTTAAACTCATCTCAAATGGTCCTAGCTGTTAAAGATCCTAACACACACTGCCAAACAGAACAGTTAATTCTACTATTCTGACCAATTCCTGTTACACAGTTACTTTTAAACTTGACCCATCTTCCATTTCAGCTATACAGAACAGCATTCTTTTTCAAACTTCTGTGAACAGACAGGCAAATCAATAAATAGTATTAACAATGTTGCTGGATACTAAATTTCTGCTGATTTTGGAGGCAACCATAAAAGTCGACTTCAAAGAATATTTTTACATCTCTATTTCAATATGCCTTCTATGCTAGAAATAGTACCTACTTTCTGTTTTAGCTAATCAAAGAAAACTAAGTATAAATAGAAACATGAGTGAGTTGTAGGGAAATACTGAGCTGGCATTACTTAAGTATACACATAAAAACACTGTATAAAAACTATAAGCAAATCTACCAGTCAGGTTTTTCCCCATATAGCAGTACCAGGCAGCATAAAATTTAGTGAGAAACATTTCAGCATTAGCAAACCCTCTTAAGGTAGATGGAGCCCATGCCAACAAAGGTCTTTTCTCTGAATAGCTGACACTATCTGATGAGCTGGTATTTGCGGAAGCTCTTCTTAAAAGTGATACAGGTTCAAGTCAGCTCACATCTGACTGAAAACTATTCCTACAACAGACATTTTCAGTTTGATTAGACTTGCACTATGACTGCATGATTCCAAAAGCCATCATAAGAGAGGAAGGACTGCAGGACTACAGGGAAAAGAATCTGTGGGACTGGTAACTTTTATAGATAGTTTCAAGTCAATTTAAGCTAAGATGAACCAATCCTGGGAAAGAGTGCTAAAGGCACAATAAAAAAATTAAGTAAATAAAGAACACCTTTCTCCTTGGAGTGAGTCATTAACTTTGAACTTGGCAAACCCACATCCATGCTATATAATTCTTTGACCACAGTTGGGATTGTTTAGCTTGGAGAAGAGAAGGTTCCAGTGTGACCTAATTGCAGCCTTTCAGTACCTGAAAGGAGCCTACAACGAAGATGGAGAGAGATTATTTACAAGGGCCTGGAGTGACAGGACAAGGGGGAATGGCTTCAAACTGACAGAGTAAGTTTAGATTGGATATTAGGAAAAAAATTGTTTACTGTAAGGGTGGTGAGGCCCTGGCACAAGCTGCCCAGAGAAGCTGTGGCTGCCCCATCCCTGGAAGTGTTCCAGGCCAGGTTGGATGGAGCTCTGAGTAACCTGGTCTGGTGGAAGGTGTCCCTGCCAACGGCAAGGGGGTTGGAAAGAGATGATCTTAAGGTCCCTTCCAACCCAAACCATTCTATGATGATTCCATCCATGACTGCAAAGCAGAGACCAAAGAACACTCATTGTCATCTTTTCCCTATTTTGATTACATACTTTATAGTGTCAGCACTTGAAGCAGCCTCAATTTACCACTGCTTCAAGCCTGTTCAAAAATTATACACCAACAGTGGCAGAAAGCAAATGTTACTTTGACAAATGCAGCCTTTGACATAATTTCTAAGATAATTCCTCGTATTGTCTTCTGTACTCTAATTTCTTCAGCTACTACAAAGTGTTCTGCAAGAATTAGGTCCTAGTATTTTTTGTAGGGAATGAAAATTAGAAAGCTGCATCCCAATAGTTTCTCATTTTTGATGTGGATGTGCCATCACACGAATTAAAGATCAGGCACAAGGAATTATAAGAGCTAATAAACCTGTAAAGAAAACAGAACTTATTTTTAAGTAAAAATAATTTTCAAGTGTTATTATTTTATACAGAAGAATTTCAAAGTAACTGCATAAAAAGATGTCTCTCTAGAGTGGACTCCATTTTCCATTTAGATTTACTTCTGCAAGACTGCAGATTTATTTTTCCCCCCCCAAAGTTCTGTTCGTGCTTTTGCTGTCAGCAACCTGGCTTAGAAAGCTGAAGATAGTGCCAAGACACTAGTTGCTGACTTCTCTGCCAAAAAATTCTTCCATTGTTTTTCAGGATTTAAACTGACTTCTTTTTGGATAAAGTAGTAGTCACAAAACGGTCTAAACTGAAGGGCCTGAAAACTGGGAAAGCATGGCAAGATCTTTCTCAACAGTTGGAAGCTCACTCAGTTATTCTTCAGTTTCGTTATTTTCTCATTCTTTCCTCAGAAATGGAGAATCCATGCAAAAAAGTCATCAAATGCCTTTAAAAGCTTCACTGAATACCTGGTAGGAATAAAGTCAGACACCATTGGTAGAAGTGTGTTGGCTTTACAACCTAATTCCTGGTGATGAGCAGCTAAATGAACAAATTTGATCTAAAAATTATCAGTTTCCAATATTCTTGTTCTCTGTTATTTGTTTACTAGATAACATGAGAAGCCAGGTTACTGGTATTACTATATACTAATTCCTAATCTTGTTCCTCCCAACCCAAATGAGAAATTAAATGCACATAAATACTAGACTAGGAATCCAGCTGGTGTTACACTAAGCAGTTTTTACCAGCTAAATTATCTTTATATCATTTTCTTCATATTTCAAAGATATTTCAGAGGCAAATTTAGGAATTCATTTCTACCCTTTGAGATAGTTTACAAGTCTATCCCCACAAATGCAGTTTAACAGCAAAAGAACATCATTTGTGTCAGACAGGAAGTCTGTATTTCCATTTTTCCAAACACTTGGAAAGGAACAACAGCACAGGCTTTGTCTTTTCTTTAAAAACATGAGATACTACCGAGCCCAAAAAACTAAACCTTTCACAAAGTCTTCTAGTAGAAAGTTCTTGTACTCCAAACCCTTTTAGAATTGTGTATACAGCCTACAGTGATTCAGTATAAGCAATAGTAAGTCATTGTCTTTTAGATTTTACAGATATGCCTGTTACTTTGCAATTCTAAATCCTGACATCAGTTATAGGCTCCATGTTAGGAAAACGAAAATTAATTTTCAGAGCTGACCAATGTTGAGATATGTATGTAAGAAAGCTTCCAGATTTATTGCTCAAATAAATTCGTACAGTTTCACTAATTAAAAAGGAAAAAAAAAATCAAATCTGTAACTTTAGAGAAAAAAGTTGTATAAATTATGATTACAGCTCTACTATGTTTGTATCCTACCAGTTATATTTTCCAAAGAATTTGTTTCTTGAGAGAGTAATGTAGAAAAAGTAGTTATTTCCCAATAATCCAAGTACTGATTTAAAGTTGAAGAAAAATCATCCTTCAGATACCCATGTGCTAAGATAAAACAGTTGTTGTCTTTTGGGAAGAAAGGGAGAAGAAAGAGAAGATTTTTTTTTTCCAAGTAAGTAAACATTTAGTAATTTAGACTGTTGAAAGCATCTCACTCCACCCTCCCCAAGCTTGTATCATCTAAATTAATCTCCAGCTATCTCTAAAACGATCTCATAGGATTTCTGAAAGCTGGTACAAGTTTAATACTTCAAATCTATTTATAATCTGAAAAACAATTCAGCTTCAAAAATCTCTTTGCCAGGTACCACCTCACACAAACCTCTGTGCAAAAAGTCAGTTCCAGCAGTCTAACTCAATACTGAGCCAGCAGACAGTATCTACTGATTTCATAACTTTTATGTTCCTCTCATTAAATCTCTGCGTGTAGTAAAGCTTAAGTAGGAAGATCAGTAGCATTCTCATGTTTACATAGTTTATTTTCAAAACAACTCAAAACCAAAACATTACTATAAGCAAACTATTAAGCTTTCCCATCCAGCAATGTTTTGTGCACACACAGCATCCATCAAAGCTTCAGTGATAAGATACCAGCCAGAGATACTCTGCAAGACCATTCCTAATAATCTGCATCACCTTAATTAAAACAACATTCCTCTCACTTACTACTAGTAAATTACTATTTAAAACTTGGTGATTAAGAGCTGTTCTTAAGAGCTGCTGAACTGGGTTAGGTCCACATAACAAAGTGCCCTGTTCTCAGCTGTGATTAGCAGCAAACACTTTGGAGAGCCCATCAGAAGCACAGGGATGCACAGGGATACCTTGCTCTGGCTGTTACAAGCCTCCAAAGTGGGATACTAAATGAAAGAGGTGACCACATTCTTCTTCCACGACTGCAACTTAAAGCCTACACCATCCTGAGCTATACTTTCTACGTCTTTTCAGTCCCTTTCCTAAATGACATGGATGTTTCTTTCAGACCTTCTGAACATCAAGCACAATTGTTCTTGATCCGTAATTCCTCCTGTTAGTTCTTTAACTGGAATATAAAGCAAATGCCTTCTCTACTCTTTCCTTCTACCATTCATAATTTTTAAGACTTGCACTTTCCACATCAGCCCTCAGTGAGGTATGGATGTTCTTCAAATTAAGACCTTCCATCTTTGATTACTCTTCTCAAACTTCTCTGTATCTTCTCTATTTCTATTATATCATTCTTCCTATTAAACCAGTATTGCTTGAGCATAAAACTATGCTCATATTTCCAGACGTGCTTAACTGAAACAATATTATTTCAGATGTCAAGCCTTTACAGTCACGTGACTTTTCCAACTGGAGTCTGATCTTAAGAAGCCTGGCTCTGCACTGTGGATGGAGGCCACAGCTTTCACTTTTTTTTTTTCCCAAATGAAAGTGATAAAATACAACCTAGATATCAATAGATTATACTTTTCCCCATCCCGAGGGCATGTAATTCTGTCAATTCATAAGCTTAGCATCACAAAGATGTCAATTGAATTTGAGCAAGTAGTGCTGCCTTTCAAATAGGAAATCTTGTTAAAAGGAGCCAGAAATCCTTGCATGAAAAGGTCAGTGAAAAGCAGTAGCAATGTGTAAAAAAAAAATAAATTAAAAAAAATCTAAGAATCAAAAAGAATTATCTCCTTTTTACTTTCCAAATGAAATTATTAAAAAAACAAAACAGAAACAAAAAAACCCACAAAAACCCACAAACAAACAAACAAAAAAACCAAAACAAAAACAAACACCAAAAAAACCTAAAAAACCAAAAAGCAACACTTTCTTGAAAGGCTTAGGAACTTTAAGCACTGCTAAGAGATTGTGGCAAGTGGTACAATGTGGGAACAACTCCTGTTCCCCTCCAATAAACAAGCCATCATTGCTAATTCTGGACAGAACTGGCCATGCAGCTCATGCCAACAAAATGTTAGTTATGTATAGATGCTCCATTTCCACTCGGCTGTCCCTGCAGTGGGAATGCTGATCATCTGTTGGTGAGTCCCCACCACTTTCTGGAAATACCAGCTAGGTGATAAATTTATATAGTTGCATGTGAAGTTTTTTTTTAAATGCACATAAGAGTTTCTTTGCTGAAACTGCAAGAACACTCATTCTATGAAGAGACATTTGGTCTGTTTTCACAAAGGAGAAATAAAAGATTCAGTTAAGATACTGGCTCAAAAGGAGATATGAAGAGGAAAAATATAAACCAACCAACTTATCCAGATTTGGAAAGACATCACTAAAATTTAGAACCTGGTGGCTCCATAAACTGAAGTGATAAAATAGCATCTATCATCTGCAGATTGCCTGAGTAGATGTTCAAATCACACCAGGAAACAAAAAAAACCAAACAAATACCACAAAATTTGTATTACTATTCACAACAATTGGGATATATTTGAAAACCTTTCAGAGACAGTCTGAAAGAATATGGAGCTTATAGTCTCCTTTGTACTGTGTGTTAGTGTTGAATTCAGTATTCACCATGGTACATTTAAAGTGACAAGGCAATTTTGTTCCAAGTTCCCTTAAATAAGAAACAGATTATTATGCCATTTTTTAAAATTTATTTTTTAAAGAAACCAGTGGTAGAATCTGCAAAGAAAGGGATTTCAATTTTCAAGTCACTACCTAAAGAACAAACACTACATCAGCTAAAAAAAACCAAAACAAACCAGTATTAACACCAGATGTGCTTTCTTTGGTTATTATTTTAGTTTGGGAAAGTGTCTCTCTCCAGGCAACTAAAAAAAAATAAAAAAAAATCAATTAACTAATCATAACTAACAAGTTTATAAAGAGGAAAAAACATTCACTAAAATAAATTATCTACAGAACGCCATTAGAGAACTCTTTTTTTTTTTAATACTGACTACTTCTACAGGGTAAACAAGCAAATATTTTAATTGGCCTCTAACTTCATATTCTTCCACCTATTAATCTTGTACCACAAAGAAAACCTTTAACCTGCTTTTGTGGCAAAAATATCTCCTACAAGCAGATGGTTAACTTTGGTTAGGTAAAAAAAAATTCTTCAAAAGAGAGAGCTGAGCCATGTAAAATATTTAACATGAACCACTTTTGGCTGCCTCAAAACAGGTTACAAAGATACATAAACTTTTGATGAATTCACACTATTCAGTTCATCTACTGCCAAGATAGGTCATATCTTGAAAACATTGCTGTTCTCCTCAGCTTAAAGGAAGCAGCTGTTGTATGCAAACTCCTGCCCTAACTTCATGTAGGGTATTAATCATTCCCTCCTCAGCTGCCAGGACTGTACATCAATTCTATTCCCAGGTAGCTGCAGAAGCACAAAGCAGTCTTTCTTCCCCGTGGGTATTTTTTTTTCCTCCATTAAAAGTTTTATTCTGAAGAAAGGTGGCCACTCAGAAGGATGCTGCCTCTCCCCACGCAGCTCCCTGTTTACTGGTGTTACTCACAGAACATTCCCATTGCTACAGTTGCTGATGCACATCAGCTATTATCCTGACACCATTATCTTTTTTTTAGGACTTGTACCTTCTCAGCTTTCTGTGAGTCAGTTTTTTTCCAAATTATCACCCTGGCCATTACTGCACTACCAGGTGAATCATAATAGCATAAAGTAGGAACACTGGAGGATGACTACACGTAATTACTGAAAACAAAATCACACCTTCAAAGATTGTTCCACACGCAATATTTATATACTCTTCTCTATTACACCTTGGGCAAATATATATTAGTTTATTAAATATCTAAGTATAGTTTACAAACTAGTAATGGTCTCATACAACTTTCGGTGGTCCAAAGAATTATCAGAACACCAACCAGAAATAGCTCAAAGCAGTATCACCAGAGAACTCGAGAACAAACATTTCCAAGATATTTTGTGCAGTACAAAACACAGTCTGAAAGTATGAAAAGCTGAGCTGCTTTGAGAAATTAAGAAACACAAGCAGTGGGTTTGGTTGAAAATTAAAAAAAAAATTAAAAAATCACATATTTAAACCCATAGTTGAAACCTGAGTTGGAAATGTACTATGAAATTACGTTTTTCTCCCTTCTCATCTCTTGAGTGTTGAGTGCTAAGAATGTACCATTATGTGGAATTTAGTCAAGCAACTTTTTTTTAGTTTTACCACTTCAATACATAATTTGGAAAGCGACCAGTGAAATAGCACAATCTATCTCTAAAATAAAGACCAGAAATTTTAGTGGCTCTTGATTATGTTTTCCTTACAAGGATCCTTTGCAGAAAAGTACATGTTTCAGTTTAGAACACTGATAATTAGTGCCTGTGGGAATAAAGCAAACGAATTTTTCCACAGCAATATAATTTCCTGTGACTTTAATTTTTACATGATGATACTCCAGGAGTTGCTCAGATATAAGATTTTATTGTCTAGGGTGTGATCAGGATGTGAAACAATTAGCTGTGTTCAGTTTAATCTCTCCCATTTAAGAAAAATAAGTTAGGTTTAGAGCTGCTATTAAAAACTGTATATGAAGAATTTACCAACAAGCTCCACATAATTTTAAGGATGCTAACAAATTCCTCTGATTTCAGATTTAATTATTTAAAAGGACAAAATCTAATAGATGCAACTTTTAAGTGCACCTGGATACAGGCATTGCAGCCATATTCTTCTCAGTATTCCAATGGAGTTCATTCTCAGAGCTCCAAGAATCCATCTCCACTGAGTAGAAAAAACAAGACTTAATCTGCAGAAAAGGGGGTACAGCTGTAGTGGTTTGAACCTTGTTTTCCCCCAGAGGCTAAGAAAAGTGGTAACCCCCAAGGGGTGGAAACCCCTGGAAGTTTTGAAGTTCTGTCCAATGAGCGCTCCTGCAGAAATGTAAACATATCACAAGCACCGGTAGAGAAGGGTTGTAGTTTGGTTGTTAGTAGAAGTAGCCATGTTGTAGGAGCCATGAGGAAAGGGGCCCAGAGCCCCTCGGGGCCTCTGGGGCCCCCCAGCCCCAGTTGGGGGCTACAGAGACTTGGAACAGTGTTAAGCTGGACTATGTGTCTGTAGTTAACCTGGGAGATGTTTTCCATCATGAGTGAGCAGAGACAGAGCAGAAGCGGCGGCAGCGTCCAGAGGTTATGGCTAAAAGCCAACTGATAAGACCTGAACCAGAGAAGCAGCAGAAGCTAGCAGCAGAGCTACGGAGTTCTGGGGGTAAGAACTGATACCAGACCCCCCAAACTCCTTTGAGACCTCCTGGAAAGGAGGAAGATGAGGGACTCTTACTTGAAAGAGCCTTGGAGTGCAACATGCACTGCAGAGAAGAGCTGAGAAGCTCAGAGCGTCCTGGGAAGCTGGACCGGGACAGAGAGGAATGCAGAGGGGGTGAGCTTGGCTCCCCCCTCGCACTGCTGCCAAGGTGGCAGCCTGAGGCAGGGCACAGAGGCCCTGCAAGGAGCTTGAATCTCCTGGAGATACCAGACCGTCACAAAGACCCCCTGCGTCTTCCTGATATGACCGTGGTGGAACGGCGTTGTCTGGGGTTACGAAGCCCATGGAAGACCCCTCGGTTGGTTGGCGAAGGGGCCGAGGGAGCTTGGATACCTCCCTCGTGAGTGCTGGCAGAGATCCAGCAACAGTTACATGCATGAGAGAGAGAGACAGACTGCTTCTGCTACTCTGAAGAAGCTGCTGCCCTGAGAGACTGGAAGGGATCTGTCCTTTCCCTCCTGGACTTTTATTTGGAGGGGAGAAGAGATCTGATCCTTTGTAAATACTATATGTCATGGTAGAGATAGTTGTGATCGTGTGTATAATGTGTTATAGTATTTATTTGTACAGTCATTGTAATATATTCCCTTTTCCCCCATTCTGAGTCTGGCTGTGTTTTGTCTGGAAAAACCCATCTCACATTGGATTGAGATGTGGGAGGCGGAATGGAGCTAGGGAATTGGATTTTGGGGCTATCTCAAACCATGACAACAGCCAAGTTGATTAAATATAGATATAAGAGCTTCCAGTGGTTTGCAGAGAGACAACACTCCAATACCTAATGTCCCAAAGTTCTCAGTGGACATGCAGATGAAACTATGGTTGTTCTTAGAGCTCTTGACAGTTATTTTTGATTCAGAACGGGAAGAAACAGTATTTTAATGGGAATGTAGCTGTACAAAAGACAGCAAATGCAACTAAATTTGAGAGAACAGACCTCCACACTTTCCTACTGAAATGCAAAACAAATATCAGCACTTTTTTTTTTAAAGTTTTAACGATGCACAGGGAAACTATGTTTAATCATCTCACCTCATGAAGAGGATTCATTAAATACTTCAAAAGAAGCTTCTAAAAAAGACCAATGTTCTACTTGACAGAAAAAAAATAAAAAGCCCTACATTCCCTTGTAGACATCTCAGCCAACAGTACTGGATCTTTCCCAAAATAAATCCTGGGGTTACAGCATCAGATCAAGGAAAGCACTGCTGCAGTGATGAGCTGAACGGACTTGGTGTCAATCACTCAGGCAGCTCCAGAAGCCAAAACCCAGTCAATCCACATTGGGAAGGCACCCACATATTAGTATTTACAACATCCTTATTCCCTGACTTTAGAAATTAAACAGCACTGCTGCAAGGTGTTGTAAAAACCAAAAAAACAAACCAGCCTCACAAATCACAGCTAGTCACGTGCCAGGCTTCTTGTAATTCTGCTGATAAAATTCCCATCGTTTTCAACTGGACTTCAGAAATTACTATTACATCATTTCATTTCAACTTCAGGAAACCCACACACACATTCTTTTGATTAAGTAACAAAAATAGCTTTTCATTTTGTTTTAAAAGCAAGCACAGAATTGATAGATGAACTGTTCCTACTACAGCACAGTCAACAACCTCAATTTTTACTTGAGTATTTAAAGCAGTGACCTACCAGCACACAGGTGTTTATGCTTTTCATTTTTAGAGAGAATGGAATGTAATGTTGATCTCCCAAGTAATAATTTCAAGTATAGTAAAAACTGCTGTACAATGGCACAAAACTAAGTATTAATAAAACTGTTCAAGAACTGTATTTTAGTACCATTCTTGAAGGACAGATTATACACTCCATATTGTATTATACACTCCATAATGCATTTATCTTGGCTTCAGAATGAGCCATTTCATAATGTATTCATTTGAACTTAACAGTTTGCTTACATGACAGCTACAAATGCTTTCCACTTTAAAATCTGTTTTATTCTCAGTTCAACATTGTAGTTTTTCATCAACACCTCTATCAGCTATTTTCAAGACCCCCCGTTAAGAAAATCAAAGCACAGCATTCAAATAATCAAATATTTCTTCAGCTGAGTATCATGAAGTCTCCCAAACAAAACCACAGATATGTTGGTGAAACTTTACCAGTACCATAACAAAAACACTGTAGAGCAGTTTGGACTTATCTCACAACCACAACACTATTTATCTCCTCACAAAAATAAAACATCTTTGATTAAAAGAAAGCAAAAAATTCTCCAACCACAAGTCATATTTCACTGTTGTCATTTCACAGTGACATTATCATGACATCTTGGAGACCTGGAGATAAATGGCCAATGAATCAGTCTTGTCATGGCATGGTCAATGGAAAACACCAAAAAACAACTCAACTCCCAACCTGCCTATTAACATTCAGAGATTGCTTTTTTTTAATGCTTTTTTTTAATGTTTGGATTCCTTTGCCAAAACTAACAGCAGCCAGTCTTTCACAGACAACAGTCTGAAAGACAAATAGGCCTAAAGTATGTCAATCTACTGGCAGCAGCACTACAAAGCAAAAACCCCTCAATTCAGTTCTTAATCTATACTTCCACTTCTTGTAAAACTAGAAGTACTAGTCCCTGGCAGTACAGAGATGCAAGTCATTCAAACTACCCTATGGTCAATTAAAGAGCATCACTGATCTAAAGGAAACACAGTGAGCAACCCTCCCTCAAAACAATGGCCAGCAGGTTTTCCTCAAGTACAGGAGAAAGTCATAAATGGCAATTAGTTTTTGCTCTGCCATGGGAGTTTACTGCAGTTCTTTCTCCCCACCATTCTTTACCAGAGAGAAAGGGAGAAGTGAAGGACAAACACGGAGAAACAGATGGGCTAAAAATTGTATTTGCTGTGAAAAGCACACTAGTTCAATGCTTAAGTGTTACTGTATCAAACATGTTGCAGGTGAGCATGCACACATATATACCCCTTCATCATTTTTAGAAGTAAATCAAGTCATCTAATCCATCAATATATAGGAAGAGGTTTTTAAACATATCTGTTAATTACCACAATCATAGTGACTTCTCCCTAGTGCACACTCTTTTACTTCAGGGGAAGAAAAGTAAGCTTAATTAAAGTTAAAAAAAACCCCCAAAATATCTGTAAAGCTTAATATATAATTTAAAGTCTTGACTTTTCACTGTTTAGCAGTGTATCTTGAGCAGGTCTTAATTTTGACTGAATAGCAGAAAATCCTGCCGAGTTCATTTCAGGCTGCAGGCATTTGATACTGAACTGACCTCACAGTATTTACATTCCCCTTAGGAAAATCTGGCATGCAGTCCAACTGGGGAAGATCATGTCTAACACTGCTTGAGCTACCAGTGCTAGAAGCAAGCAGAGTAACAGTGAAAATAGTAGGGTGAACAATAAGGGCACATATACAGAAATAAAATAAAAAGGAAGAGAAAGAGAAGGTCAAACAGCAGAAGAAAAGAACTGAAGAGACAGAGTTGGAGATAGTTGTTTTTCTGATATAAATAAATCCCTAATTTTTTTTGCTTTCAAACCAGTGGTGCAGACAGGCTTTTTGACTATTATAGAACCAAATTACTTCAGCTCAAGGAAAATAAACTGAGCAGAAAACTTGAAATATTTGTCTGTGATCAAAACAAATTAACAGCTGCCAACTACAGCTTTGTCTGCATCGCGACTGATTTTTTGTTGTGGTAAACATAATTATGTCAAATTTGGACAGAAAAAACCCCAAACCATAAAATCCCCCATAAGCTGTGCGTTTGACCATTCCCACTACAGTTCTAATAGAGTCAGTTGATGAATTCAGCAGTTAAATCAAATCCAAAACCTATTCACGTCCATTCATTACAATTTAAGTTCTCACTGCTGCAAAGAAATTACATAGGAATACAAGAGCCAGTCAGCAAATCCTATTCCAATTTTTCCTAGAAGGGCTTAACACATCTTCAAACAAGTGAGAAATTATGTTTTCTCTTTACAGATTCACTCTGCCAGCAACACAATCTCCTATATATCAGGCCTGGTGAATCTACGAGACACAGGTTCTGAACTAATGCCAGATTATTTTTTTCACCTCCTTGAAAAAAATAAATAAAAACCTTAAGTTACCAGAATGTCTCTGAAAACCCTATTTCCAATTGCACAAGGCACTATTTTAAGCAAAGTAACAAAACAATGGAAATGCAAGGGCTGTTGTACAAGTTAATGATTGCAACACCTGTCAAAAATGACGGCACCTTCAATCCCCATTAAAAGTTTGAGAAGTCTCTGCCTGCTCTAATGACTTACAAACAGCATCGCTAAAAGTCAAGAAGAAAAAAAACAACTCAATTATCGAGCAAGACTGCAAAAGACTTCCTCCCCCTCTTATTTAAAACCAAGATGTTGGTATTTCCAGCTCCTCAGCCTGATGCAGCCTTTGCTTAAAGCATCCAGAGCTGTGAAAAACAACAAACCCCACTTAGAGGCTAATAGGACATCACTGCGTCAACAGATTGTTTTCTACTTATGTCTCACTTCTAGTTCTTTTTCAGCTACAAAATGGTAAGATTTTCAAATAACTTACCTATCTGAGCTCAGAAATGTTTTGAAGCAGCAGGCACCCAAACAAAAGATTATAATGAAGAGGATAAAGCACTGGCATTTGAATTGACTGCTGAATTTGATAGCACTTTTTGTTGTTTTAAACCACAAAGTGAGCAATCAGAGGCAACAGAAATCCCGAATTTCTTGTTAGACAGGTTTGGCACTCTCACCTGAAGCTGAACAAAAACCACAGAGTGAGCTAGCTCTATTCTGAAGCACATTGCAAAATGTTTAGCTTAGAATACAAAAAGAGTATTCACTTCAGGAAAAGGCTCAGATTTTTCCTGATTAAATTTTGAAAGTGAAGAAAAATGCAAATGTTCCAAGTAAGAAACTTGGAGTGGTGGTCCTTCAAAGAGGCATAAAGAACAATGTGTCCTATATATATATATATATATGTCAAATATATAAGCACTACTCACAACATGAGGGCCAAAAGGATACTCTGTCATTAAATTTATATTCAAACAGAAGTCACTTTACCACACTACTAGGCATGACTCATATAAATAATTCTAAAACATCACCTTTTATGATGTTTACTGTGTACTATGCAATGTATTCAGCTAGAAAATTAGGCAAATTTAATGGTTTGGTTGTCAGTTTATCTGCTCTTAAGAACAAAAAACTTTCCTTAAACCCTATTTGTGGCAATTACTACAGAGGAAGTTTTAACCTGGGAAAGTTTTAAATTCAATTTCCAGAAAAACCCCCCCACCCTTTCATTCAATAATTGAATTGTCAGACAGACAGGAGTTGCAGATAAAGAAATACAAGGCTCAGTACAAAAGGAAATACAAGCCAAAACACCTTTTCCAACAGTGTTAGCACAATTTGCACTCAGCTTCCTTCTAGTCTCATCTCCACACCACTTCAAGGCAAGATTTATGAAGAGGTCTTGCTGATTGCAAAATTGTCAGCTCATTTTTATCTGAAGTTGAGAAAAAGGAGGGACAAACAGCAGACAGAGATCAGAACACACCACTACTGTCTCAAGGTCCATCAGCCTGGTGCAGTCCCTAGGTGTACTTGTGGAAAGAGATGAGAAATCCTGAGCCAGAATATTTTTACTGACCACAAACTGCAGACAGATGGCCCAAGACTCCCACCGATGATGAGCAGAACTGTTTAGGCTCCCAAACTCTTCAAATTCATTGTAGGACAATTTTAACAACTACCTCCTGGGTAACTTTAGTGACCTACCCCAGTATAATTCACCGTATTAGAGATATTTTTAGGTTTCAATTCAACCAAGTAAAAGTGTATTGGTTCAAAGGTAAAATTCTTTTAACTCTGCAGATACAATAAAGAGAATGAATCAATCAGTAAAAGCTAAAATGTTATTGATTACAAAAAAACTTTAGTATCATTTGTGTTACTTCACTGTTTCAGACCAGGTAAGCAACTGATACCCACATTAAACAGAGAAGATAAGAGTTTGTACCATAAGAGATTTAAGATTAGAACAGATTATATGAATTTCTAATGAGGTTTAACTTGCATCATTCCTCTCATTAAAATTCATCATTAAAATAAACACTTGATGTTATGACACTGATTGCTCAAACACATATTCTTGTTTGCAATTTTCTTTTTCAACCCTCTGTATCAAACCTTATGAAAGATTTCAAACCAAGAGTTTTATATTCATCTGGAGGATTTTCCTTGTGCATGGAATAATACAAAATAAAGTAACCTTACAAAGTGCTGTGGCCAACATGTAATATCAACCAAAGAAAAAACCCAGTCAGCAGTCTTAGCCATCCAAAAACCAAGTTACCCTTTTAGACATTCAATCAGAGTAAAAGGTTTTCTTCTTCATCACAGGCATTTGAGAGCACCATGTGTTTACTCCTGTTGCTTACAAGATTTTATTTCAAAGTGAGATTTCTGTCCTCCCTATAAACCAAGCCCATGGAAAACCTTTAAAGATCATGTCACCTGTTTTCACTCATCCCACAATACATTCTCAAAAATGATAAAATGTTAGAGACATTAGTCAGCAGCTGCATAATGTGCGAGATTCAACACAGAATTAGAGAATAAAAGAAACACAAAAGGACAGAATTTTGCAGGTAGTACAGCTCAGGGGGAAAAAAAAATCAAAAGCAGTATTTTTGCAGGCCTTATGCACTTTCAGTAGTCCTACTTACTCAATGAGTAGTAAAGATGATAAAAGTTTCCAGGAAATCCTGGAATTCAAAGATGGCGTTTGAAATCAAAACCTTCACCAGGTATTTTGCTTTCAAACACCTTTGCTTTCTAGGACCTCTCTTACCTGGTTTGACACACTGAAACGTTTCCAGTTAACAAAGCATAAAATTAGTTTAAAGTATTTGTTTCCATTAAACATGATTTATAACAGTTTCCTGAAGAAGAAGAAACAGGGAGCTGATTTTAAAGGTTAGGTTGCTTGGCAGTACACCTTTCCGTACAAATAATTGTTCTTACTAAATCACAGTGGAGAAAGCCAGGAAGAACTAAGTTTCTGGAGTCTCCTGAATAAGCAAGTGTCTTTTCAATAGCTTATATAAAGTTCCAAGACCATCACAGGTCACACAGGCATTTTGAAAGACTTCTTTTCCCCATTTCACAGATTTCAAATGAGTATTCAACTCAATTTTTATAGGTCCCGAGCAGAAAGATGCAACTTCTCAACCAACTATTTAAGCAGATCTTCATGTCCTACTCAGTATTGGGAAGGAAGAATCTTCCCCAGAGAGTTTTACTGGAATGTTTATGTGCTATTAAGTTCCCATCCCCAAACTTCTGCTTCTGATGCAACATTTCCCCCCCTCAACATCACCTTCCCTTCAACCAAATGCAAGAGCAAGTGAAGCGAGCAGAAAGGTTATCTTCCACATTCCAAAGAAAGAAGGCAAGGGAAAGAGGAGAGTTTAAATTTAGGTACTTACTTACTGAAACACAGGAAAAAAACACATATACAGGTACCAGGCTGGCAGAAATCCCAGCAGTCAGGGCTGGGGAGCTTTGCTTCCAGCCAGCGTTTGCCTCCAGCTTCGCAGGAGCTCTCGTCCCCTCTCACACAGAAGCGAACTGAGGAGTGCTCTGAACTGCCAACCCGAGTGTATCTCAGGTCTAATGAAAGTGTAATTCATTGTAATAAGAGCCAGAGTAACATAAACACATGCAGGAAAAACAGGCTTGGTGCAACACCACAACAGACACCGGTTTTGATCCAGCACAACAAAACACCTTCAGACCACGGGGGGGGGGGGGGGGGGGAAGAGGGTGCAATTCCTTTAAAGCAAAAGCAGAATGTAACAAGCACCAGGTAAAATTTGGACCTGTAAAAGTTCTACCAAACAGGAGTTGCAGCATGTGGACTTCTCTGCTGGTAAAGTTCACAAGGTTCACCTGCCTGCCAGTTCAGGAGTGTTTGGAAGTGTCCCTCAGTTCCAAGTGCTGCAGGACATGGGAACCAAGATGAGGAAAAGTAAAAGAACCCATGCAACACCCCGACACAACTGGAAGACGAAACACTGGTACGTGCCCCAAAATCATTCATGAGAAGGCACATCAGTTATCCTTTTTTAGCAAAGGAACGGAAGGTTTGGGGGAAAAAATGCATTTATTCATTTTATATTTATTGAAGCAACCACCTACATAAAATTTTGATTGATCAGCATTTCCTGTGCTTTTTACCATCTTCCACATATAGTGGATAGCAAAAATGAAAGACAATGTAACAATTCACTGCAATGTGGTAAAAGTATAGGATATTTGCTTTATCTGCTATTATTACTATGTCACCAGTAAAGACCCAGGTCAGGGAAGAAATATTAGCACTTTGGAAACAAGGATCTAAAATTAGAGACTAATTCACTAATTTGTTATCAAATATCAAAAGGTTTGAGTATCTTCTGTGTCTTTCTCACAGATTTCAGCATTTCATGTAACAACTTACATATAGGTATTTTTGTGTTTTTAAATAATCATACATTAATTCTTACAAGTGTTTAAAAACTTGGTAATGGTTTAAAAAAAAAAACCAAACAGTAAGTTTCCTCATGCTTTCAAGTCTATCTTAGTGAAAGTTTTCTCATGCTTTCAAGTCTATCCTAGAGAAACTGAAGCATTTAAGGTATTGCCCAATTTAGAAACACACTTCAGGAAAGCGACAGCTCAAAATATCAACCACAGACGTCACAGTCAAAAAGAGACTTTATAGGCACAGTAATTCCTAAGGTTCACATTTGATATTCTACCTCCCAGACTCACTTTGAAACAGGTTCCTAAGCCAGGGATAATGGGCCCTGCCAAACCTGCACACGAGTCAGACAAGTTGTTTTTGCAGGGTGAACTTTTGCCACCCTTCCCTCTGGGAGAAATTCCATTAAGTTTGCTCCTAGGAAATGAGCTCCCACTCCTATTCCTTTTACTGACTTTGCACTGTCACTGCTCCTTTCTGCCTGGTTGTCTCCACTCCTTCCCCTTCTGCAACTACTCCCACCCTTTTACACCACTACCTACAACCTTGTCCTTCCACATCCAACCTGCAAGCTGCTTTTTGGATGCTGTCCCACCTCTCCTCTGACCCACACCCATTTCTTCCTGTGTCTAGAATCCCTCCACCTCCACACCCAGCTTCAGCACTGCACTGTTTTTGGTTCTTGAAATATTTCAGGGGAATAAAGAAACAAATGTTAAAACAGATAACAAATTTGCAGGTATTCCCCAAAACTTATCTGAACAGCTTTGCTCACTATAAAAGGCACAGGATAGCTCGTTGTTATGTCCCAGCTCACCCATCTAAGCATATACCATTATTTGACCTAGAGGTCTCACCATGTAAGAAAAAGAATACACATAAGCCTTTATTTTAGTAAAATAAAGGTTAGAGGTAACAAAAAAAGAACTGAATTTCTGGGAGGAACACTGTGATTCTCAGCCTTGGAGGAAAACAGTTTAATCTGTTTTTATTTTTTTTCAAATTACATTTTTCCTTTCAAGAAAAGGGCTTCTCTGCAAACAGGGCTAGTTGTTCTTTAATTTTTTTGGAGAAAGTCTCAGCTGAATGGGAAAGGATCTTTAGAATGCACATAAAAGACAAAGGTTCAAACCAAAGCTGAATTCTCAATGAGCACAGGTTTATTTTAGTAAACAATAGAAGCTCAAAGCTGAAAGAGATCTTATCCCTTTTAATCACTTAATAAATTTTTCTTGCCTTCCCAATTTTCAAGCTACGTGTCTACAATAAACAAACCTGCATTGATAAAAAGTCTCTATAAAAGCATACAAAACCTCTATTTGACACAACAGTGAATTCACCTCGGCTTTGGACAGGGTTTGTAATGCCTTGCTTCAGCAAGCAACAGGCAAAAATTGTTCTGATAAATACAGAAAAAAGGCAAAATTGAACACAAAACCCTAAAAATCCAACTCTAACAGTCTTATTTCTTTAAGTTATAAACATATCTTCAGTCAGCTTTTGTACTACTCAAAAAGTATCAGTCCTACGACAAAGTTAAGAAATATCAAGTTCCAGCACCCACAAAACACTTTTTCAAGAGTACTTCTGTAGAAGCCAAACTAGGCAGACTGATGCAAAATTCCTCAAATATCATCTTTGGACTGATTTTTAGAACAACTTTATTTGGTAAATTAATAACCTAAATAATATAACCCTGGTTTCAAAAGAACCAAAAAAACCCCCCAAAAATCCCAAGATATGTTCAGAACCACTACAGTGAAAAAGAAAAAAGGCAAGAAAAGTAAGCAAATGCCTGAATTTAGATGGTTGCGTGGTTCTAACCAGAGAAAAGGTTTCTTAAACACAGAGTGAGAGAGAGAGAAAGGTATACTGATGTCATTTTACGGTGCTCAAAACCAGAGCTCTGGTGCCCAATGACTGTGAAGTCATCACAAGGTACTAAAAACATCAAGTTGAAAATTCTCAGTGATCTTAATAGGTGAGGAGTCTGAAGCCCATGACCAGGTACATTTTCTCTGTCGACAAGTATCATAATGGGATTGTCCCACAGGTCCATTTCCTTGTGCACTTATAAATAACATAAGTAACTTAAGCTTCCCATATAGCTTAGATGTGTTTTAGGGATAGAGCCCTTAGCTTTTCAGAGCTCAATGAGTGCTCAAGACACTCAGCATAAATAACTAGTTCAGTGAAGGATTCTAAGCAGGGCAAAAGAAAAACCTCAAATTTGCTGTGCCGTAATTTTCCAACTCAGGAGTTTTACCATACCTTGCTTTACTTCATAATACAAAAGACTCAACAGTTAACTGATAATAAAGTATTAAAGGTTATACTTGAATGTATCAATTCTACAGTCATACAGCTCTATGTTCCAGGTAAAAGTTCAGTAGGAGTTACTGTATAAATACAAAACCAAGCATTACTCCAGCAAAGTTTAATGCCAGAGTTCCCACCAAAAGGCAACAAAGGGCCTTCTGTGCACATGTCTAATGTTAAATAAACAAAATCAGACTTTCTCACTCCCAAAGAGACAAAACACCTCAACAGTGGAACTACATCTCATGAGAACATACATGAAGTATCATCACATTACACTTTTTAAAACTCCTAACAACAAACAACACCTTTTGTCATTTGCATTTAGAAGGGACGAGAAGGACGTTGGGAAAGGATTCTGTCACTAGCAAGTATAGAATTCTACTACTAAAAAAAAAACAAAAACAAACACCCCCGCAAAAAAAGGTCAAAGTACTAGCCACCATCAACTTACTAATACAACCCTATGCCAAAAGAAAACCACGTTATGCAATGGAAACAACTCCTTATCTATCCCTGTTTCAGTGTATCTTTCCATCTTAAAGCGAGAACAAATTCAATGTCATGGAAGTAGAAGAAAAAAATGCATAAAATAGTTACCATTTAGTATTTCCTTATTCTGAAAATGAGCACACACATCTCAAGAAAAATTCGGTGTCCTTTAAAATAATCACATGTCAATGCAGTCTCTATACTGAGTCATTTGTTTGAAATTCCAGTCCAAGGAATGTTAAGATTTAGCTGACGATTATCTCCTCGACATTATCCCAATTTGATTATACAGTGTTTACTACATCAAAGCCAAAAAAAGCACAGTAATAGATTCAGCAACACACCCACTTGGAACACTGAAGACCTATTATTAAAGAACCAGAAGAATAATTTTCAAAAGGTTTTTATTTTCAAACACAGTCTAGTATAAGATCTTACCATAAAGCAAGGTTGTTAAACATTTCTATTCAACCCACATATTTGAAGCTGTGCCTCAGAAGTTAGGTCAAATTATTTATGTGATCATGAAACTTGACTATCCTTCCTGTCTAACTCTCTTAGCGGACACATCACAGAAATCCAACAGCCAAGTTTCACGTGGCTGAACCCATCAATAGCAGGCTATTAACATTCATTTCCCTGCAACTTACAAACAAGCTTTCAATATATTTACTTATAGTTTTTGTTACGCTGCAATCAACATTATAAACATTAATATTTAGCAAATCAGTACACACAAATGAGCAGGGCGTAGTTAGAAATCCACATGTGGGGGTGCTTGTATAGCAGGTGGTCACAACAGCCCTGTTTGCCCCTCATGAGGGAGCCCCAGAGTAGTTTAAATTCAGACAACTAGAATTATTATAATCAACATATCACCCAGAGTTACATTGCCTAGGATTATAAGACAGCGATTATAATGTTGTCACCCTGTCTACGTTAGCTCTCACATCTTCTCTAGCACCAGCAGGGCTGAATGCTAGCCAGCTTTACAAGGAGAAGCTATCATTGGGCAGAAATTCAAATTCAGCCTGGGAGGCTACACAATAAACACATATTTAGCTAAGGATGCCAAACTGGTCAGACCACGTGAACCTTTCAGCAGGCCTGCAGCACTATCCCTGCCATCCTACGTCTATCAAGTCACAGAGAAGTGTTTGTGCAACGTCTTCAAAGATGCAGCACAACTTTCAAATACAAACCGGGCTATTTAGTGCTCACTATCAGCAAAACAACCAGCTCAATGTACATCCTGACAGTTATGGTAACACCTTGAACACGAGATCTTAGAAGGAAAAGAGTACACAAACAATCTACCACTTGGTAAGTTTGTCCATAAGTGCATCACTTACTCTACAACAGCTGTTCACACACTTTCTTTTATTCCAAGAAAACTCAAGTCACTATTTTCCAGTTACTACAGCCAGCCAACACATAGGCTTATTCTATGAGAACAAGTTCCATCTCAAAGTCTACAAGAATTTTTTTCTTATATTGCATACACACACAAACACAAGTTTCTTTTTCACTTGTCTTCATTTAATAATCCGCAGAGAAGTCTGGAGGTGAAATTCTTATGAATCCCTGTCCTCAGTCAGGTGCATTCCAGTTGAAATAAGGCAGAACAGAACACTAAAACAAATCCATCACCTATTAACAAGCAGTCCCCTGCTAGAAAGGACAGCACCCATTCTGATCAGATTTTTGGGAGCATTATCCTTCAGTACATCTTTTTAAATTTTGATTAGGATCAAACCAAGCATGTTCTTATTTGAAATAAACCATGCAACACATACATAATGTCCATCTCACAATGTCTACAACACATCTTACACAGAGCAGCAACCTTTTGCTCAACACTAAGACACAGAAAAAACCTATAAGCTGTAGCTTACAACCTCTATGACTAATAGCAGCTTTCACTCTTAAGTTATCCCACTGATGACACTATTCATTTAAACACAGCAAAACAAACACACAGTACAGTGAGTAAAACCTCCTGACTGCATTGAGAAAAGCCTGTGAATTCTTAAATAATAGAAAAGGAAGCGTATTAATCTGACAAATATACGTGGGTGCCACTTTAAAATTGTCCAGAAAAGGATGGTCTAACTATCTGGAGAGGAAAAGCTTGTAAGAAGTTTGTACAGATCCAATCAATACACCCTCTAGACTTCTGCATAAGAGCTGTATTTCCATGTCTCTCACTCAAAAGACAATACACACAGCAAGTCTACCACAGTGAACATGCTCCTCAAAACATACTAAAGCAGGAACAAAAGAAATAATGAAAAATCGATGCTAGAAGCAGAAGCAGGAGGTCCACAAAGAAAACGGCCAAATTAAACCTTCAGCGTGGCTTTAAACAATGTAATTAGAGAACAGGGCTGAAACCAAGACTCTTCTCCCTGTGATGAAGTAAGAGCTTGCCTTTGTGAAAGCACTTGCAGCAGGACAGTACAAACACATAAATGTCAAACAAACCAATTCAAGGTATTCTTGACTCACAAGGACATTTCTTGCTAGATGGTTACACTCACAGCAAAAACTGCATTTGAATCTGCATCCTTAACCAGCTTTAATTAGAAGTATTAACGCAAAAACTCAAAAAATTGTTTTAGCTGTGCAGAATTCAGTAAACAAAGGGCTACATACACCATTACAAGTTTGAATACAAGCCTTTTAGATTTACAGCGTAACATTTAAGTCCAGTTTGGAACACATTCAAAATTACAGCAACATTTAGACAAAGTAATTGAAAATTACAGTATTGTGACAAACATTTAACTTACTTTACATAATATCTTGCACCTTCAAAAGTATATGCTTCCTCCCAACCTGTAGGTAAGTCTGGAAAACAAGCAGCAAAACATCCCAATTATCTTTTGAAATGATGCTGGACATACTGGTCTACTCCCTAACACCAAGGTAGTTAAAATACTGTGTGTCTGATTCCACATGCTGAAACCTTTAGTCCAATGAACAAATATTTCAGACTTGACTCACAATACTGTCTCAGTTTTAATTCTGCAAGCCAAGAGAAGCTACGGGAATGAAAATCTGATTTGGATTTCTCCTTCTCCAGTAATAAAAACGAGGGTCTAAGTGTGCCCTTAGTTAACAACGTTCCTTCCTCTGACCAGTAACTAGAACTCGTGGTCATTGCCAGATCTTTCTGCCTTGAACTTCAGCAGCATCAAATTACCTGAAAGGTAGAGATCCAAACAAAAATCCATCTACTGAGTTACATGCCAGTCACAAGCACCTTAATAGGCATCCTACCAACTACACCACAGAGCATCAGCACTGTATTAGCGTAATTCCACCACTGTTGTGACTAACAAGTGTTCCTGCAGTGTTTACAACTCTATCCCATTTTACATGAAAATAATTTTCAATGCAAATCTAGTGGAGGAAGTGGGTACATCTCTTCCTTTCTATTATCACTCCTAGGAGTACACATATAAAAAACCCCCACACCACTAAGAGCCAATTTCTCAAGTAACAGCTTCCTGATGTAATGGAAGCTCTGAGGATGTTGGGTACATTTATGCACCTCGAGATGCATCATTACCCTTAAAAGTTTGCCCCAGTTAATAAAAATAATGATTGAGACATAGCACTCTCTCACTGAATTATAAAAACAAGAATGCATTTCCTAAAGAAAAGAAAAAATCAGTCTGGGTTATGTGCTTTCTCTCCCCCCCCCCCATTGCTTATTTGCTCTGTCTGGCATTTTTCTTCACTCCTGTCTTCTCTAGAAGAAAAATCAAGGCATCTCTCGATAATGGCACAGGGCAAAGTACAGCAAACAGGAAGTCTCTCTAGTAGAAGTATTTATGGCTGCTATAGAATTTTGCAAAAAAATACCTTTTCAGTGCTGAATATCTCAAGGAATAAAAAGCACTTCAATTCATAATGGAGGACAAAGCTTTCCTCATCGTCTAGTACATGCCTTACAGCATTATTTAATAGGCAGCTTTACAATAACATACATCTCCAAAAGAGGTGTTATTCACTCAAAAATTGTTTAAAAGAAGACATCATTTGAACATATTCTGACTACGCTCCAAAACAATGGTCAGAGCAAAACAAGATACAAACCCCAGAATTAATCTGTTTGATTTTATCTCTGTATGGAAAGATTCATTAACATACACATGAATGAGGGAAACTACAGAAACAGATTTGGTTTGCGGACACCTTGGTATCTGATTAATAAATCATGGTCAATATATCCAAGGTCATGCCTCACTCTTGTGTTCAGAAATAAGTTTAATTTACCCGATGATAACTTTGCTATGTTACATACATAGCACCCCAGATACTCAAAAGCAAACTGCATTTCCTTTAGAAGGTACTTAACGGCAGAAAATCACCATCAGCCAAAAGAGACAGTGGGAATAGTTTAAAAAAAGAATTAATACTCAGCTAATGCTAGTGTTGAACGAGCAAAGCACATCTGCCCCCATGCATATTGCTGTAGATGAAGGCCAGTTTTTTAATCTGAGCACTGAAAGCAGGAGCAAAAGGAGCCTGATAGCAATCAGTAGTTCCATTTCCCAGCATTAAATGACTTCTTACAAACAACAGACCTTCACAGCAAATCAAACTGCAGAGTTCTAATGGCCAGAAACGTGTGGTTTTTAAACTATTCTCAACTCAAAAAAAAAAAAAAAAGGAAAAAAGAAAAGAAAGGCTGCCTGCAGTTTTCTAAGAGGCTGTTTCTGATTTCTTAATGCATGAGTATTAACCGAACATAAAAAGCAAATAATCTGATATAGACCAATTCACTTGCAGATTTCCCTGCGATTATCCAAGTGATTACATACATAAAAACAACTGCACTTATTACTACACTCCACCACCTCCCAGTGGCATATGTAGCCTGTGTGCAATTCCAGCAGTCGGAGTTTGGCTCCTGGTCTCCAGAGTGTCTGCTGTAAATCCTCCTCCTCCAGCACCTCCTGCTGCTACTTCTCCAGAGTGGAACAAAACAGCAGAAGCAAAGACTGGTTCCACCCTCCTCCCTCCAAGTTATTTCTAATGTTTCAAGTCCCTTTTCCTCCTACCTATTCCACCTCTCTCAGTCACTTAGAAACCACACAGACTCAGCCTAGATGGAAGTGAAGGGAGGAAAAAAAAAAAGGGTGTCTGGGTGACTAGTGAAATCAGACTCTACATTTTTAGTACACCTATCGTGGTTAGATCTATGTACGGCCGGAAACAGGATTAAGACGAGTGGTTTCGTGCTAAACTGAGAAAGGATGCTACGCAGGTGAATAGACGGGATAGGCAGCGAGAAGCACGAGAGGAACACGGCGGTCTCTAATGGTAACTATACAGCGTTATAGGGGTGATGCGAGGCTACGCAGAGAGAGCGAAGACAGACACATTGCACAGGCACGGAGGGACAACTC